>NC_022014.1:58033301-58095238 GCF_000317375.1 Microtus ochrogaster
TCTATCTATCTATCTATCTATCTATCTATCTATCTATCTATCTATCTATCTATCTATCTATCTATCTATCTATCTATCATCTATGTATCTATCATCTGTTTATTATCTGTCTGTCTGTCTATCTATCTATCTATCTATCTATCTATCTATCTATCTATCTATCATCTATGTATCTATCATCTGTTTATTATCTGTCTGTCTATCTATCTATTTATCATCTATGTATCTTTCATCTGTTTATTATCTGTCTATCTATCTATCTATCTATCTATCTATCTATCTATCTATCTATCTATCTATCATCTATGTTTCTATCATCTGTTTATTATCTATCTATCTATTTATCATCTATGTATCTATCATCTGTTTATTATCTGTCTATCTATCTATCTATCTATCTATCTATCTATCTATCTATCTATCTATCTATCTATCTGTAGAGAGGAGCTGTGGGCTGTGTCCCACCACCCGCCTAGCTTTACCCGAAATAATTACACGGAAACTGTATTCTTTTAATCACTGCCTGGCCCATGAGTTCCAGCCTCTTATTGGCTAGCTCTTACATATTGATGTAACCCATTTCTAATAATCTGTGTGCCCCACGAGGTGGCTTACCAGGAAAGATCTTAACCTGTGGCTGTGTCGGGTGGGAGGATCATGGCAACTGCCTGACTTGGCTTCTTTCTCCCAGCATCCTGTTCTGTCTACTCCGCCTACCTAATTTTCTGTCCTATTAGGCCAAGCAGTTTTCTTTGTTAGTTAACCAATGAAAGCAACAGATAAGATACAAGACCCACTTCTATCATTTAGATATCTATCTATCTATCTATCTATCTATCTATCTATCTATCTTTAATCTATCATCTATTTAGCTTCCTATCTAATATCTATCATACTTATATATCACCTAAGACAGTATTTAAATACATTATATCCTTAATATTTCTATTTAGAGGAATATATCTTCACATCTGTTTCTATAGGTAGACTTTCAGCAATCTGGGAGATTTAAATGGGCGGCCAATGTAGACTCTTTTCATATAGGCTAGATTTTGTGTAGATACAGGACCCCCAAGAGAAACATGTTAAACTGGAAACCTGATACAGGGCGCCTCCGAGTCTGTATTACTAATATCCCGCAGTTGGTATTGATGATGCTGTCCCATGGATCAGACTTTGAGCAGCAAGTTCCCAAGCAATGGTTTGGGAAGAAAAAAAATACCTCATGAGAAGATGGAAACTCAAGGGGCAATGTTGCATGCATTTCTAAGCAAATATTAACTTTTAAACATAGTAATAAAATTTAAAGTAATTTAGCAGATGCAACCAAAATAGATGTGGGAATGAATGCAGAGTCTGGATATCCCCAGATATTAATATTATTCAACAAGGATGTAGGGATAACTACCAAAATGAATTCCTTGGAATATATGGAAAACTTTACAATTGGTTTAGATTCATGTTTGAAAATATCAGTGATTCTTTTGGACATAGAGACCATAACATCTCTAAAGCAAACCAGGATACCTTTGAGGTTAATTGTGGTGCTATTAATTACCCTGAATAAACAACAAACCACAATCATCCCATCTTAAGCCAGGACAATACAATTAGCTTCTTCAACTTTAGTGTAGAGGAATAGGCAGGTCTGTCTTCTCCCTTGATTGTCCCATCTCTCGGGGAACTCCTCTGTTAAATGGCTTCATGCTCTGTGATTCTATGAGAATGCTCACTTGAGAAGTAAATACAATGGGACCTTGCTGCTTTTACTCGTCCAACCCTACTTCTGCTTCTCTCCCTTTGACCCATCCGTACCAACTCTAAGATTGGAAATGCTTTTCAAGTTTGGCCCACTAGTCTATTTGATTCCACTGACTATACAATTATAAAGTGCAATAGAAACATGCAAATCAGAAAAATCATTCATTGAGAACAAACCCTGAGAGTAAGCAAACAACGATGGGGATTTAGGGCTATATGGATTATTATGCAAGTTTGCAGCTATAGGTGAGATCCCTGAAACCTAGAGTCAGAGAAAGAGAGAGAGAGAGAGAGAGAGAGAGAGAGAGGATGGGAAGAGAGAGAGGGGGAAGGGGAAGAGAAGAGGGAGAGGGAGAAAGAAAGAGAGTTTCCCTAATGAGAGAGTTTGTATCAATGCATTTAGTTAAACTTAAGGCAAATTATAACCTCGAACTATGAGGTGAAAGGAGACAATAGCTCCTAAACCATTTCTTTATAACTTACTTATTCATTACTATTGTTCTTATTGACTTGAGCCACTTTGAACTTGGTTTCTCTACCAACAAATGAGAAGAGTAATTAATAAGATGTACAGTTTGTGGAACCACTTGACTAAATGAACTTGGCAGGGCCTTTCAGCTCTACTGACATCACTCAAGTAGTGCTGGCTGTATAAGAATGAGAGTCAGAATATTTTTTTTCCAAGGGCTACTATTCAAATCCAAGGCTTGGAGCAGCTACGAAGCTTTTAAATGCTTCCTACATCTCCTAAAAATAGATTTTCTAACCCAACTCACCTTACAATTGGAAAAATGGGCCAGGTTAGTGCGATTCTCAATTCTCATTTTAAGGCAAAAAGCTTGTAAAATGCTGATATGATCTGATTTTCAGACTATGAAGGGATTGGTGTAGATAATGGGGAGTCAGCTATAGCAGAGAGTCTAGAATTAATGTTTTCAAATTTATTTGTTTCTGATTATAAAACTCATAACCATAAACTATTTAAATGTGTCATTCTTAGTATTCCATAAGTGTCACAGCAACAATTACGGTCCATGTTCCTCAGTCCAAGGTGCTCTAATAACATCTGGGGGAAAATATCTATTATTTTTAATTTTGTTTGAACACTCGACTTAAGGTTCTAAAATCCCACATTCAATGCACTGCAATACACTGATCCTTAAAAAATATTTTATTACCTATGAAATTTTTCATATATTTTGAAAATAAAATAAAAATACACTGAAGCAGATGCATTTCAAGCATGTTACATTTTTGAACACGGAAAAAGTCCTAAAATACTTGCTGAATAAATAATAAATGAACAGATAGGACAGGAAAATACACCATACACATTTATGTATACATATGTACATATATTAGTGTGTATTTCACTTATCAGAGGATATAAATTGTCCAGTAAAAACAGGAGGGTGCAGTTATTGATAGTTGTTACTTGTTTCTTAGGTCAGAGTTTTGAAACACAATTTCATATTGCATATGGAAATATAGGTTCCATTAATAATTATCAGATTTTAAAAATCTGCAAATAAAAGACGTTTGGAAAAAATACTCCCAGACAAATACTTCTTTCGGGACTTCTGATAGTCCTTAACATGTCAGTATGACTCAAAGAACATCTATGAAAGAGAAAGCACTTTATCGCACACAAATACACACACATACATACACATGTACATACATACACGCACACACACACATTCAAGGAAAGTGATCAATAAGGATGAGGTTTAAAACATAATTTTCTCATCTGATCGCAAAACCAAATTTAATTTTTGTGTGATATCACTTATTCTCTGGAACTCACTTTGAAAAATCTTGCAAGACTCCCACTGCCATTCTGAAGGAAAAAAGCTTAGTCATTGTTATCTCCTTTGAGAAGGGTGACGAAATTTACAAGTTAGAGTGCACCATAATCTATTGTAATAATTGCTAGTTGAATTGGTTGTTTTATATATATATTTATACAATGTGTAATATTTGTGCATGTGTGTGCTGTATGGACACGTTTCTGTGGGTTTGTGTTTGTGTATGTACACATCTGCATGTGCTTGTGGAAGTTAGGGATCAATATTGCATGTCTTCTTTCATAGTTCTCCAGCAGAGTCTTTACACTGAATCCGAGTCTTACTAAATGGGTAGACCAGTTGTCCAGTGAGCTCCAGCAATTCACCTGAATGTACTAAAACAGTAAGAGTTCGAGACCAGCCTGGTCTACAGAGCTAGTTCCAGGACAGGCTCCAAAGCCACAGAGAAACCCTGTCTCGAAAAATCAAAAAAAATAAAATAAAATAAAAAAATAAAACAGTACTGGGGTACAGACATGTGTAGCCACACCCACCCAAATTTTCACATAGGTTCTGAGTAACAAACTCAAGTCTTCCTGCTTGTTAGGCAGACACTTTACTCACTGAGCCAACTACTTGGTTCAGAATATTGCTCTTTGAAAGCAATAATGTGACTAACTCCTGGCCATTAATATTCAATTTAATAACTTGAGAGAAAGTGGTTACATTTCATTTTTCTGGAATTCATCATGGCAAAAACATTCAAGGATGAAAGCAGATATATTATTTTTGCATAGGGAAAGGATCCCAAAATGCATCTAAAGGGATGTAAGGTTGAGCTCTGCAAAAGGGTGGTTCTTTGAATGCAGCAAAACAGAGAGCGAGGAGCAGCATAAAGAATTACCAAGGAGGTAGAACTGATCTACATAAATTTATCAAAGGATCACATTGTATCTGGATGCATAGATTATTTTGAAAGAGAAAACCACACATATTGTGTATCACTTAAAAAAAATGGACCCAATAAAAAGGCAAAATTCAGATGCAATCCTAGATTTCCTATGTATCAATCCAACATGGATAAATAGGTAAAGGAGAATATTGAGTATTTCATTTGCCTTTTGTATTCAACCACATTTTGGGTTATTCCTTATTGATTTATGATTTTATTAAAGCCTCAGGGATATGCTTTCCTGCATAGTTCCAGCTGAGGATTGAATGGGTAGCTGATGTTTCATAAAGAACAAACGGGATGATCTCTTGCAAAGCTTCACCCCCCCCTTTAAAGCAATACTTATAATAGGAGTTCAATACCACAGCAAATAAGCATCATTTGTTTTCCTCTTTATCTTATCTTTGTTCCACGAGAATTTAAATGCAAATGTGAAATAGAATGAACAGCAACAAATGCATCTACTGCTCCGCAATGTAATCATTGCAATCTATAAAGCATAACAGGCTCTCTTGTGCTGTCTGCTTACTGTCACAGTGTTTTGTGGCTGGAAAGACAGTCTGTGGGTGTTATTTTGCAACCAAATTTGAATAGGAACACTCTGAGGAATCATCCTTGTGTTTATGTGAGAGGAGGGCAATGTTTGTCTGTGCATGTATGGATCAGCTTTCTTCGTTATTTAACTTATTTTCACAAAACAATGAAGGAAAATGTATTTTTAGCAGCAATAATTAAAACCAGGGAACTCAGAGGGAGGGTGGATGTCCTCAGCATTATCTGAACAGAGCTTTTCCCCTTTGCTATTAGCAATATGCTGTTGTGCAGATTCTAACACACTCCATGTTGTTGTCTAGTTCTTACTGTCTGCCTCTTGCTCTTATACATTTCAAATATCAGGACTTCTACTCTGGGAAATTACCCCATCCCCTAGCGGGCCTAAGTCAACCAGTTGCAATTTTCAGTGCCTAATAAATGTCTAAAGGGAACAGACCAGATTTCTAACCAGTGGTTTCCAAACTCTACAATGCTGTGGTCTGAATTTCCCCTCTCCAAACAAATGGGTTGACACAACCTTAATCACCAATGAGATAATTAAGAGGAAGGCCCTTAGGATAATTAATTCATGAGGGCTCAGACCTTGTGAATGAGATTAGGCCTTTTAAGAGGAGTTTGGTCCTTCCTCCTTTCCCCTAAAAGAAGGCTA
This sequence comes from Microtus ochrogaster, assembly GCF_000317375.1. Taxonomy (NCBI): domain Eukaryota; kingdom Metazoa; phylum Chordata; class Mammalia; order Rodentia; family Cricetidae; genus Microtus; species Microtus ochrogaster. The sequence continues at coordinate 58,039,006 of NC_022014.1, forward strand.
CAGCAGAGGGCCCTTACAGCCACCAGAATCTGATGCATAATGAGACAACCATGTATGGCACCTTTATCTTCAGTTTCTGACCCTCCACAACTAGGAAACATACATTCTTTTTTTTATATAAATTACTCATCTCTGATATTTTATTAAAGAAGCATGAATGGAATGGGTTAGGCATGCATAAAATTACAGTTGGGCCATTTGTTTATTGTAGAAGATCTTTAGTATTCAATAAACTCAGAGATATAGGTTAGGCATATCTAGAAATGGGTACCGATGTCTGGGTTTGTATCTCAGACATTAGGAACATACATGGTCCTATGCACTTTTCAGTAGAGTATTAAAACACTAAGATCAATGGGCCAAATCTGGCTGACTACCTGTTTCTTATGAGAAAGGAGTTCTTGGAACACAGTGACATTTGTCTGTATAAATACTTTCTTTGTCCACTGCATTTCATCTGTAATGAGAGATAAGTAGAGGGAATGGGCCATATATAGTCGGCAAAGCTTAAGATACTGATTACCTAACCCTTTTAGGAAATGGTGGCCCATTTTTGCTCTAAATTTCATTGCATTAGTTTGTGCTTCAGACTTTATCATGCAGATCTGAATATTTTAGTGTTGTAATAAGTATATCACATGCAGTGAAGCCTTTATCAAATTAAATTTTTCCAGCTATCCCATCTCACTTTAAAAAAAAATTAAAATATTTATTTATTTATTATGTATACAATATTCTGTCTATGTGTATGTCTACAGCCCAGAAGAGTGCACCAGACCTCCTTACAGATGGTTGTGAGCCACCATGAGGTTGCTGGGAATTGAACTCAGGACCTTTGGAAGAGCAGGCAATGCTCTTAACTGCTGAGTCATCTCTCCAGCCCCCTATCTCACTTTCTTATCCTGCTCTGTATTTTTCAGGCCTATTTAACACATATGCTTCTAGTCAGCTTCATTTCCTTGCCTCCTTCCTCTGTTCTTGTTCCCTGTGTCTCTGGCACATGAATGGTTTTCTTGTCCTTAGACATGACACAAATGTTCACACCACAGGATCTTTGAATTGGATGCTACTTTGCACATAGGAAATCTACTCTTGTGCTTTTTGTTTTTTTTTTTCTAAGTCCGCTGTATTCATTGGTCTGTTCTAAACTACTCTATACAATGCCAGAGGGAGGCTAGCTTTATAAAGAAATGAGGTTTATTTAGCTCATGGCTTTGGAGGCTGGAAGACAGCATTATATAGGCTCTGACAAGGGCCTTTCTTGGTTATGTCACTGCATGGCAAATGGAATCCATGGGAGTATATGTAGCAGTCCCATTTCAAAACAGGAAACCAAAGCAGCTTAGGTCCCACATGCCTGTCAAGTATACACCCTCAATGACCTGTCGACATTCACTAGGCTTCGTGTCCTAAAGGCTCAAACCTGTGAAACCCCATACTGAGGACAAGCTTCTTAGAGCATGAACTTTGGTGTGAAATCCACATTGAAGGTTTAGCAATATACTTGCTCAAAACATTCACTCTCTCCTTAGGGTTCACAGTAAGTTCTTGCCTTATCACGAAGAGCAAGATACTTGCTTCTTTTCCTCAAGTTTAATACAAGAGAGAAACAAGATCTATAAAACCTCCAATGAGAAAAAAAAAACCCATGATATGCACTTTAATGTTAAACAACAGATGCCCTTAAAGGGAATAGCAAGAGAGTTGTGCTTTGGTTTGGAAACTCATCTTCTCTTTGCAAGTGACATTTATACTAAGATCTGAGTATAAGGAGGATTTATGCCGAGATTTTTCTTTTATTCTTATTTGGCTTTCTGCAATGGGCATCTATGGGTGAACTTTATGTAGATGAACATATTCCAACATCTGGCTTTAAAGATTTATAATTCTATGAACTGCAGCATTTTGCAGTCACCCTCTTAAGTGGCTGATATGACTCTGTCCTCACTTCTGAGAGGGCAAACTCCTCTCCCTGCTCTTTATACAAATGGGGGAGGGAGAGGCAAAAGTGGTTATCTTATAAATGACAAGAAGACCAGTTCTTGCAAAGAGTTAATGCAATTATTAGGGAACTATGAACCAGCTTTAGAACTGCTTCATATTTTAGAAAAATGATGGATGTCCTGGACAAATAAGCATGTGTTAGGTTTAATATTAATTAAAATCTGTACACTAAGCATGAACTTCAAGTGATGGAGACCCTACCATTCCCCCCTGCTATTCCTGTCCATTCCTTAACTTTTTCTGCCTTTCCTAAGGAGAAAAAGAGTTAAAGACCAATTGTTCAGACTCTAGGATTTTTAGAAATGGCCAGAGTGCCATGAGATAATGCTTGTGTAGTGAGAATCAACTGTGTGGTAGGTTGTAGGTGGGTAGTTCCACTAGCCAGCTCTTCTGGCTTGCTTTGTATCTGTGTCCCCAAACATAAATTCCAGGTCCAGAATAAAACTCAGACTTTTGGTTTTAAACAATGAACAATTTCATGAGAAAACAGCAGTGCATTAGCTAAGTGTTGTGGGCCTTTTAGGATATATCAAATTCCCATGATCCTAGTACTTGTTTTCTCTATGGGTGGACCTGGGAGACAAACTTAGGTGCAGATATCTCGGGAATAGCACTGGCTCATAACAAAAACCTGGACTGGACACATTGGGACAGTTGAAATCTGAGCAGAGGGGTCAAACTGTCAATTTTTCATTCTTTGTGATTCTTTCCTTGACTTCAAAACGATTGGGTGTTTAAAGAAAACTAGAAAAGAATTTTAATAATCTTATGTTAGTTAGCCCGAGCCAAATAAGATTCTTCTGTAGAAAATGGATTTTCACTCTCACCTAAGACTAAGCTAACTCAGAGGGTTGAAAGAAGACTAACTGAAATCCATAGGGCGAAACAGTGGGTATATGGAAAGAGTTGGAAGGGAAAGAGTAAGGGGGTAGATTTGACAAAAAACCCAAAAGACATATTGTACACACATATGAAATTCTCAAACTGTGAAGAAGGGTTTTCTGTAGGCTCCAGCCCACATCACTGGAGTTCTGCACACTGGTGATTGGGTTACCACCCAAATCAGTAAGAAAGTCAATTTTCATTGCACACACAGCTTTCTGAGGATTCTGCAGGGAAGGGGGATGACCTCAGGGCAAGATCTGGAGTGTTAAACTTCCATTTAGGACATTTTCATTCTCTACATACACTGGCATAATCATTTCAATACCGCCTAGAGTTAGATGAGTCCATTCTGCTTATAGTGGTGCTATATGTTTTGATTAGTCTAACTAAAAGTCAGGTAAGACCAAGTCATAACTTTATTTACCAAACTCATTTAAATAGCTATAGATATCTTTTAAGTTTCCAGAGTCTGAGCCAATATGCGATGTGATTGTTACAATAAAGAATTGTGATGAAGTGATTTTTGTTCACATTCTAACATAAACTGGCGACTGGCCCAGAATATGTGTAAAGTAGCACAATGAAGGCTTTCGGATTCCAACCGTACGAAAGTGATGGACATCTGTTGTTTGTGAACAATGTTGGTAGGACTTTAATCTAGGTGCCTTGCGTGCTGTTGGCGAAGAAGTGGACATATGATTACCATGAAGACATTAACCCAGTATTCAAGCAATAAGTGTTGAATCAAAAAAAAAAAGGCAAAGACAAAATTAAGTGGATTCATGCAAGGAGAAATTATTGGTGTAGATTCATCCTATTTGTGCCTGTAAGAGACTACAAATAAATTCTTATGACCCAGTTCTCTGGAGCTGTCTTGCTTCCTGGCTGTTCCGATGCTTTATAAAAAAACTCTATTCATTTGTTTTATACTAATACCTTTTTTTTTGGAAAACATTTTATTTATTCAGAGTCAGTTTCTTCTGCTTACCACGAGCGAACTAACAGTACCAACAGAAAGTATCTATGAGTCTTCCATCATCATTTAAAATAGCAAACATGATCACATGAACAATGAAGCAAGAATATTTATAGCCTGTTACCCTTACTGTGTCGGCTTCTATAATTTATTTATTTAACACTTTTATTAATAATAGGTGCCAGCTTGGAAACAATTTTACCACTGAGAATTTTAGTGTAAAGGTAGCACATCTGTGCTGACAAGATGGCTCACTTGATTGACCTAGATAGTAAGCTGTATAATTCAGGGGCTACAAGGGACATTGAGATATGAAAATATAAGTAAAATGGGTAAAAATTGAGTCCTCAACCCATATTTCATGGTTTTTTTTTGGGTTCATTGCTTAGAAGGTTGTCTTCTGTGGGAAAACATGTCTAGAGGTTTTGAGAGTCACTGTATTAATGAGGTTCTCTCGTAGTTATTCACATTGCTAATGATTTGATGTCTGAAAATTCAAAACCCCATTAACTGATACATGTGTGGGAAATTCCACATCTGACCTCATGTGATGAGCAACCACAAAACTTGTAGGTACACTGAAACTATTAGCTAAGAACTTTGGGTTAAGCATGGAAGTATACAGGAGACATGGATGGACTTCATGGACAGAATTGGTCTCATTGCCAAGATGTCTAATGAAAGCTTATATATTAATATTTATGAGTATAAAAATATTCCAAAATCTGCAACTATCTAAAAGCCAAGAATTTATAATAAAGGATACTCAAATAATAATAGTTTGAAACTGGCTGTAGATTTGTTTATTTTTTTTAGACTATATGAAAAGGAAAACCGTCGACCTATGTAACTAAACTTTCTAGCTGTGTAGTATGACATGATTGGGAGAGAAGGAAGCCCCATAATTAGTTGCATAGTATTTTCTCTCCTTCCTGAGTCACTCTGTGATAGCTATAGCAACTCCAGACTTTCCATTCTCTCAAGTCTGTATTTAAGAAGAGCAGAGACTTTCTCCTACTGGTCTCTTTGCAAGTTCCTAAACTGTTTGCCCAGCTTAAGTCACATGTAACTTGAGCCCCAATCTCTACGCTCAGACAAACATAGAGCCCCGACTAAGGTCTAGGTCATGGGACCCACTGCTGGGGCAAGCTGTGTTCCCATTTAAAATACCTTAGTCAACATCTTGAGGAGAAGAGTCAGGCAAAGTAAATAATGGGCAGTAAAAACTAAAGGCTCAGTAAATACGCCTTTAGGACCTGCAGTGTGGCTCAGGCTGTAAAGGTGCTTGCTGCCAAGCCTGATAAACTGAGTTCCTTCTTCAGGACGGAAATCCTGGATGAGAGAAAACCAATCCCTACAGGTCATCCTTTCATGGTTGCATTATTCAACTTTGTATCACCAACACCCTAAACATTAATGGCTCTCAATTACTATGTCTTCTTTGCATAAAGGGGTGAATAAATATGTATGTAAAGGGAGAATCCAGCTTAGGAAGGTACCCAGGGTCATAGTCATAGTGGATACAATTTGGATGTCTTGATAAGGGGGTGAGATTTTGTTGTTCAGCTAACAAATGTTGGGACACATATAATGTCAGAAATCTAGACTATAAATCTGTAGGGCTATCTCCTAGTATGAGAGCGAGAGGTGGGTTGTAGTTGCAGGGCATGGAGCATGTGACGGGATTGCATGGCACTACGGGTGGAAAAGGAAGCACCCATGGAAGACTTAAAAGCAAAGTGGTGGGGCGTGTGGTGGAGAAGCATCTGGAAGAAAGAAACTGACCGCAGGAGAGCCGTGAGCAGAACTCAGAAGCCACAGTTGCTTGGTGTCAGGGACTGGCCTGATGAATTCCTCCTTAGACATGCATCTCAGGACTCAATGAGGGTATGTTCTGTTCCCTGTTAGAAGTGTAACATGGGTAAAGCACACCTTTGCTGCTAAATATTCTCCCCCCTCCCCCCGCCTCGAGGTGGAGGACAAGAAAGAGGAGAGGGAAGCTATAAAAGGTGGTAACAGTTTTCTAGAGAAGGAGAAAGGAACAAAGTCCAAAGTCAGATGTTACCTATAGATACCACCTCGTCTTTGGTGTTTTTGATAAATATAGTAGAGATTTGAAAATAAAAAGGCTTAGGCGACCCGAAGTGCCCACACTTGTAATCCCAGCACTCAGCCCAAGGAGGAGTTGTTTCACAAGTTGGAGGCCAGGCTGGGCTACATGTTGATTTCCAGGATACTCTGGGCTGCTGTGTAAAACTCTATTTCAAAAAATTAACAGTGAACAAACAGACAAAAGACAAAGCCGCTCCTCCCATGAAATGAAAGGACTCTAGTCATTTACAGAGTCATGAAAAGGCTTTGGATCTCTCGAGCATGGCATCGATGGGCAAGTAGCTGCCATTCGCAGAGATAGATCCATGATGCCTATGGCACAGTCCCAGTCCAATCCTATGCCCTGAAGTCCTCCTTTAAATTCAAGACAGAATAAAATCCCTAAGATGAGGAAGAGATATTGAAGAGATGAGGAAAGTAGATTTCACTCCATGCTACTGCTGCAGACTACAGGTGACATATTAGGTAGCCGGTGACATGGCCCAGACCAGATGATCCATATGCAGTAATGACATCATACATTCTAACCCTGGTAGGTCCCCTCCGATTGCGGATGAAGGTGAATTGACCAGGATTTCTTTGTACTACGTGCCTAGTAGATAAAGATTTGGAAGCTAAGTGTGTTCAAAACGAAGAGAACTTCCACCGCCTACATAGTTTGCCTGAAGCTATGTAGGCACTTAGTGTTACAGGCTGGCGCACTAGCCGGGTCTCTTGAGTCCCATGTGTCAGAATGATTCTTTCCATGTCATCAAGCTGCTGACTCCACTCCTCTATGTAAGGAATTATCATGAGTCACAGAGAATGCTAGTGTGAGATTTGCATGCCCATATAGATCCAGTAACTACTGTACTTACATAGTCTATGTATATACAGTATATACCAACATAGACTGTGTAGGCACAGTATGATATCTTAGTCTCATGGGTCACCTCTGTTTTTCTTCCTTATGCATGAATTCAATGTCATTTTACCTAATCATATCATTTGATTTTATTTCTGTGAGTGCAGGTGCTCTAAAGACCCTTCATGTTGTAACATGATTGACTTCGTGTGTGTGTGTGTGTGTGTGCATGTGTGTGTGCGCGTGTGTGCATGCATGCAGGTGCACACACATGCAACTACTGAGAGTAATATTTACAATATTTACTGTATGGTCATGAGTCTTAAAGTCTTACTGAGCCCCTCCTAACAACCTTTCAAAGGGATATTAGCATTCAAAAACTATTATGGCCACCTCATAAAAGTTAAATATATTTCTTAGGAAACTTAGCTAAATGAAGGGTAAAGTCAGAAAAAGAATTATTACCTCCACTTTAGCCTTTAGGCCATGTTACAAGAAGAGACACGACATCACACAACTTCATAAATGTGAGGAACCTAATTAGAAAATTAATTCCCAATTATGCATATGGAAAAAAGTCTGCTAAATGAGAAAGGGACCACAACAAAGAAAGGCGAAGTGGTGTAGAAATTCTTCCAGCTAAGAAAGCTGCTTCCTCCAGAAGGCTGCCAATAATAAAATTGAGAGACACTATTTTATGAAAAAAAAAAAAAAGAAAGAAAATGCCTTTCAAATTCATGTTTTGTTTTTCAGGCCTTGGGAACTTACATTTTTACTTGGAGGAGGTCAGGACATCCTAAAATTGTTTGAAAAATGGGCCATCTCTGAGAAAAACATGGGGATAGAAACAACAAAGCTAAACTAAACTCACTGACATTTTCAACCATTCTTCCCAGCAATTCCAGATCTCAGTGCATGTGTCCTTTATCTGTGTGGCTCAAAGTCTATGTGCAGAACTTTAAAATGTACCTGCATGAGAAAGCACAGCGCATCTTTGAAATACTGAATAGTACTTTCTTTTTGGAGATGCTCTGATAGGAATCTCCTGCTTATAGAAGGGCAGGGGATTCATATACAAGAGGGTCAGATATATTACAATTGCTTAGATACTTAATACATTGTTAGCATCCTGAAGGTACACAAAGACAGGCTGAGTAATGCACTGTCTTCCCTAAAAATAATCCGTACCACTCCAAGGCAACAGTCACGTTGTACCACCTCTTTAAATGGGTTTCACATGCAATTAAAAGAGAAATATCATAGTGGGCCATGGCATAAGAACAAAACACATTCTCAGAAGATTTTCTTCTGTGTGTGTTTTTTTTTTTCTTTTTTTCCTGAGCACTGAAAATTATCTCTTTGTCAGTCCTGTAGCATGGTCACAATGCAGGGGCCTCAGTCTCGGGAAACGTGTTCATTAGGAGAACTGCATTACTAGGCAAGGTGCCAGGTTGTGCTGCCTTGTTTGGAAGAGAAAAGAGAGTTGATTTCTCCAGCCACCACCTGCCCATCAAATCCCTGAGCATTTTTTTTTAGCCTTTCGGGTCAGCTTGGGGGATGTTAACTTGCATCAACAAAAGAAAGGGCAGGGAGTCTGACTCCAGATCCGTTAATTTCATATTTAGACTCACAAATTAAGGGCAGGTTTCAGGAGGCCTTCACAGAAATATCAAGCAGGAGCTGCTAAGGGGACTGGGAGTTTCAAATTAAGACTCAAGGACAGAATCATCAAGTGGCGCGATCTTGTTGCTGTGAAAGCTGCTCAACAATCTGATCTTAAAAGTCAGAGTTTCTCTGTCGATAAAAGCGCAGAGACCAGAAGGAGAAAGCGATGTGGCTCCCCAGGATGGTACCATGGTAGAACAAGCGGGTCCAAACTGACAGCAGTTGTAGACTGAGCCCATTTGCCTGAGATACTCCAAAAGGGTGCCCTACAGTTGCAGAGATCAAAGTACAGAAGCTTGACGACTGGCTGAGAGCAGAGCCTGCAGACTGCTTCCTAGTCCCGCAAACCAATTCCAACTGGTAATTAGCTGATTCCCAACATCAAAAGGTGAGGCATCCCAGAGGAGCCAATGCACATCAAAGCCTGTGGTGAGGGGTCCCTGGGCACCCCTTCCACCCTCCGCCCTCTTTCCCAGAATCCACCCATCCCATCCTGATGCCGCGAGAGAGGAGTCGCACTGCTTCTCACTAGGGACCACCATCAAACAGACTTCTAAATAACTTGGTAGAGTTTCCTGGCTCTGTTAGGAGCAAATGAGGAAGCTACAGGTACGTGACCATATGGCCCAGGTTTCCAATGATGACCTAGGTTTCTGATAATTACTTCTCCTGCCCACATTGCTGAAATGGAGACCAAAGCAGGGTCACCATGATAAACAAAACTACCGGCAGCTCTGATATATAATAATACACGATAACAAATGTTAATTCTCTTTCCTATTAACGCTAGGATTTCTAGGGTTTTTTTTTTTTCAGTTTACTTTGTAAGTATGTAATTTTTTTTTAACATAAAAGGAAACAGTATGGCCCACTGGCTTTAAAGCCGCACAAATATAACGAGTATTAGTTGGAGCTAGGTGCTGGGCACAGGCCTAATGCCAAAGGAGGCTGGTATCGACCAAGAATGGGCCTTTTCCCGCAGGGCACTTTCTAAGGCATCTTAATGTTCCTAAACGCAATGGCTCCGTTTGTCATCCTCACTTTCATCGTTACCGTTTCCCTGTGCACCTCCAGTTGTACCTTGGCAGATGCGTTTCCGACAGAGAAAATCTGTAGCCAAAGCTTTTTACAGACTTTGTGCCCTGGGCACTCTTTGAAACTGAACTTCAGGGTGACTTGCAGTCAAAATGTATTGAATGGGGTTGGGAGGAAGATACAAGAGATAAATAAGAGGGCAAAGTCGGGGCAGAGCTTAGGTTTCTAAATTAGGGAGGATTCGGTCAGTATCTTGAGCTCAAAACATCTAAAAACTGAACCTACAAGTACCCCCTACTGGTGAGGGTCAGACTGTGGACACCTGCGGGCCAGCTGGTCATCTCTCGTTCACCTGTTCCGTGTGTCTGCCCATCTGAACTCCTTCACAAATGCTGAATGAACGTAGCATCTTCGTGTTGGAACACTGTCTCTCATGCTCTTTTCACCAAGGCAGCCATATTTCCCAACCACAACTATGCTTTGGAATCTTTGACTTCGCTCTGGATCCATCCAGTCTATGAATGCCACTGGGTCTGATGGATCGCAATGTTACTACACTAATTTAGTCTTTAATGCTGTTCTTGGTGGTTACTGCTAGGCTTCAGGGCTGGTTTCCCTCTTCCAAACCATGTGGCAGGATAATTTGAAATATCTCTAAATTGTATCTGATACCATCCTGCCCTCCATCCCTTGAATCCATGAGACTTCTACAATTTTTTTTTATAAGAATAAGTACACCATAGAGTCTATCTCAGACCCAGGGTCTTATGCAGATATTAAAGAGTATCTCAATTGCTAACTTCTCTCCTTTGAGCTGCAAAAAAAAAAAAAGGCCTTTTACCATTTCCTAGATTTTAATCTAAGCTTTCAAAAAAAGTGGAAGGCATACTTGGATTGAGGCGAATTGCCGTGATATATATATATATATAATTAATTAATTAATTAATTAATATATATATATATAATTTTATGGGCCACTTGACTTGCCATAGTCCTTCCATTCCCAAACACGTGCCTGATACTGTGGAAGTGGAGCAGAATGTACTCCACATCCAAGCTTTGCAATTGTGCTTTTTTCTCATAGCAGGATGAAGGGCGATCTAGGCATTTTCTTTGTTTCTAGGTCTCTGTCGCCATCCTGCACAGTTTCCTCCTTATATCACATGTTTTGCTCCACTGTGCACTTGGGTTTGTGTCTCCTACTCTGCAGCTCGTCTGTATCCCTAGCAGAGCAGGCTAACCCCTAAGGAGAAGTTAGCCTCAAAAGATTGAACACCAATTGCTTCATTGTTTAAAGTTCAACTTGATTTCTTAGGAATTACCTTCTGCGTGTTTACATTTCTCCTTTTTTTTGAGCGTTTTAGTAGAAATAACCATACCTCCACGGCAGTTAATAACATGCTCCAGAACTAAGCCAGCTTTTTGATAATGACCTAGTGCACTGATATCATCAGAAAATAATAGCCAAGGATAATAACACAAATGTTTTGCTGGAAAGAATAGCTATGAGGTGAAAGCCATTACTTGGAATGAATACCGGGAAGGACCTTTTCCTGTAATATATATGTTTTTACCTTTTGTTTTTCTCTTTACATATAGCCTCTTCTAGAATAACCTTTGGGGAAAGATAAAGATATCCAAGTTTAACTTTTTGACCTTTCTTCCTCCAGACTAAAGTGGATAACATACTGTGAAACTCTATTTGCTAGAGAGCCACAGAAGGGCTGTGCAGAGCATCCTTTAATACTTCTGTTGTCTGTTCTCTTTAATCCATCATATTTACAAAAAAAATAGAAAGAAATAGAGAAACAAATCTGCTTTCTATTATTACACATGCCCGACAAAAGGAAAAGAGCCCACAAGTGTTCATTGTGGAGAGTGTCAAAGATGCTGCAGACCCTGAGGAGGGGTGGGCTCCAGGTTCATTTCTAAGACTGATATGCGTGTTGCATAAGGTTCCCTGTGGCTACTCAGCCTTCCTCTTGTTTGTTCCTAATCCTCACCCATCCTGCCCCTACATCTAAACAATACTTCTTCCTCATTGACAGCATCTCTTTTTGTTCCAAGAGGTAATCCACATAGATTCCATTTCACTTTAGCCATAAGGCAGTTAAGAGATGAGGAAATACAAATTTAACTATGCTCAATAAAAAGGCAAAAGGGTCTTTACTATGGTACCTACTTCTCACCAAAAGCATTTTTGCTACTATTTAGCCACTCAAAGCCCCCTTATAAAGCCCTCTGGGATTGCTGGATTTTGAAGACCCGCTTAAAACTTGGAAGGGTTTCTTCTTCCTCAGGAAAAACAAGTCACACAATGCTTGCTCTACTCAGAACACAACTGGGGAAAGTGAAAAAGCCAAATAATCCCATGAGAAAAGCATAAGCTGGGAGCGCAGGTTGCAAAGTGTGTTTATGCTGTACCAGGAATTTCATGTGGAATACACCTTACCAAGCTGGTTTAATTTGTTTAATTAATAAACTTTATGTGACCCATTTTTATGCAGCATATTCCCTAGAAGAATATATATATATATATATATATATATATATATATATATATATATATATATATATATATATATACATAATTTCTGAGTCCATGGTGGCATGCTTTTCCTAAACATTTATGATAACTTACAAATCAACTTGCACAGAAACCCATTATGAAATTAAATGGATCCAGGTAGATAATGTATTGTGTGCTCCAAAGACTATAGGAAAATAAATAGAGATCAACCACGCCATGAGATGCTGAATTAATTTACAGTTTTAAAAGTCATGAATATTTTACTTATTTCCAGATTTCTGTGACCCGTCTTATACCATGATATATATTTAACACCCATTATATCACATAGCACATATTTGTGTCAGGCTGTATTCCAATGACCTATGAGTACTTACATTGATTTTTTTTCCCCCCAGTCTTGGTATTCCTTTTTTATGTTTTCATATTCTGGGTTTGAAGTCTACTGTGAAGTTTTTGTTTTCAAAGGTGAAATACAGAAGGCAAAACCTGACCTAAAGTTTTCTTTACTAGAAGAACAAATAAACGAGAAGGTAAAACCAGGCAATTTAAGAGGTGACATCTGGAGAACAAAACTGTACTCCGAATTGGAATCAGTCTTACTTGAAAGTGTTTCTCTTTGGTTTTCAGGAAAAACCAAGGAATAGGCTTAAAAAAAAAACCCAATAAACAAACAAACACATTTTATATCTCTTAGACTCTTAAGATAGTTTTCAGCATTGATTGGAAACGATCTACTAATACAACTCAAGTCATGAACAAACCGCCAGAATGATCGGGCCAGTCAGAGGCAAGCACACAAGATTCTTCATTTATTGTGTATTAGCAGCAAATACCTAGCACAGGAAATTTGATAGAGCCAGAACACAGACGTCATTGTCAACAGCTGAGTATGAGAATGGGGATTAGCTAAAGAATGACAAGAAGAATCTTACAGGAAAAGTTGCTAAAAACCATTCATTGTACCCTCTTATGGTACAATTTATAATTTAGGTTATATAAAATAGACCTCAACAAAGATCAGAGAAAGAAAACCTGTAAGATAAGGTTAATACACAGATAATTTGAAAATAACCAAAAGGCATTCTGTTTGCAGGAGAAATTTTATGTTACGGTACCATCTCAAGGTCACGTCCCATTCTCCAGTGAGACAGGGGACATCCTCTGCGGGGTTCCATTGCCAGTGTCTATCCACTGAGCACCACTACATGTAAAAAGGTGTGATTTCCTTGAAGAGACAGCTTCCAACATTTTCCTCTGTAGAAGAGGTCAGCCACTGTCTTTCAATGAGCCTCCTTTCTCACGTAACGGATCCATGCCACACACTGTGCGGTGGACCTGACACCCTCAAACTTAACGTGCACACTCTCATGACATCAAGGGGATTATCCTTGGATCTCTTCTTTGAATTCCCTGGGTCTTGTCATGCATTATCTTCCTCCACTGAACACTGCTGTATGCCCCAATCTTCTTGCAGTTCCATTATATTTCTTTTGTATTAAACGTTTTGATATTTAAGCTCTTCTCTGATATTTGGACCATACTTCATAAGTATGATAATTACATTTTTTTATTTTATAAAGGCAATGTAACTAGATTAGGTAAAAGCATACAATAGAGTTAATTTAGCATATATATATATATATATATATATATATATATATATAAACACATGTATGGCAACATTTGTATGCAAGAATCAGGAAAAGAAGGAGCTAAAAGTATCTGTTTTTACGGCTTCGGTTAGTTACTTAAACCTTTCAGGCAGCTATGTGCAGGGGCCTCCTTAGAGAAGAGGTCATTGTGTGTACTGCATCTACACCGACGTGCTTCTGTATTTGAGTTTATGTCAGGCATCTCTTTTAGTGTCCTTGTTTCCCCAGGACCTGAGATTTTGGAAATATGTGAGCATAACCAAGGATAAAAAGAACAGAGTAAAAAAAAACTTAACTGACATTTTTCTGTAAAGGAGGGAAATCGGGAGAGAAAAAGGGGAGCATCATTTCTTTGCTAGGGATGGCAATATGCTAATGGGTACTTTATATCTCATTTTCTTTGAAACTGTGGTCTGAGACCTCAGATGGGGGTCATGCCCATACGATAAAGGGGCTGCAGAAAAACAGTCTGGTGAAGGGTTTCTTAAACACACAGAGAACAAAACAATTGAAACTAGAATGTGCAATGAGTCTAAGGCATTCTTTGGCAGGCTTCATCCTTATTGCATCCCATGACTTAACTGTATATTTGGTTCTGGTCATACCACATGCCTTCATGCTAGACAATGCCAATGGACATTGCCTGAAATGCTTCGGGTTCAGATCTGAGATTACTGTATGAGTCACAGTGCTCTTTCAGAAACAAAGGCTTTCATTGTTTTTCTATTGTCGTTACTCAGTGTGAATCAAATTAGTGGATCTTCGGAGTGTATGGTCTTACTATGTTTGGTGGTTTTTCAAATTGTTGTTTGAATTGTTGACTAGTGTCTCATAAAAATAAATATCATTCGTTGAATTTTGGGTTGGGATTAGAACAGAATTTCTCCTATTTGGTGCTGTGTATGCGAAGTGACATTCTACGCATTGACAATTATAAACTCAAAATATTGATCAACCCAGACAAACACGAAGATGATATATGTCTTTCAGTATCAGATATTCAGGGAAGATTCAGTTCTTTGTGTAAAAATCAGCGTATCTCTCTCATTAGTATGTAGAGTTGCTTTCATTTTTAATCAATGACAAAATTATATGCCTGCCAAAGAGCGGCTTTAGTTTCTTTATGATTTATTGTCATCAAATGTTGGATCTGTATACTTGTTTTATGTACCTATGCACCTGGGATCACGTAAGCATCTCTCAGGTGAAGGAAGTTGTAAGTGGTAGCTTTTGGAGCTCTACTTTCAAACTAAGATTTGCTTTTGTCCTTGTAAGAACTCTTGGGAGCAGATGTTTTCATTTCCTTTGCTCTGGCGAGAAAGCCGAAGAAAGTTAAATAACGAGCCAGGCTTTGCTAAGCACTAGGAGAAAAGAGACCAATGGGACTCTCCTTTCTGCTTGTTTCATGATAAAAGCAGGATCTGGTGCTTAGTAACTTTTACAATCTTAGGAAATGTCAGTAAATCTTTACAGAGTACAGTCTGTTCTCTGGTTGGTTCCGAAGAATTCCTTGAGAGATGAACACCAACAGTTCTGGGAGAAACACCCAGGCACTGTGTGTTTCCTTTAATTGAATAATTCCAAGTTTGGCCTGCTCATGGAACTGTCTACCAGAGTAGGGTATTTGTAATTGTCCGGGCTTCCTTTAGCCCCTTTGCAGCCAGCCGTGATAGCCAGGTAGGTGATAAATTATTGTTCTTCTATTAGTTATGGATAACTGTAACTACTTTTTGTAGTTTACTGGGTTCCATTATGGAACTACACAGATAGCAAATTTTGATGGGCTTTGACCGCTAGGCTTTTCAATGACCTATAAATACGTGAACCAACATAGTAAGGAACTCATAATTTATGAAAGTTTAGCATCTCATCTAGCTTATTAAATCACTTGAGGCAGAGCTTCTCAAATTTAGGCTTGCAGTCTAATTCTCTGGAGAGCTTGATAAAACCTAGAAGTGCTTGGCTAACTCCCAGTGTTTGTACCCACATCAGGAGGTCTGAGGTCACCCAGAGATTGGGCATTTCCCTGTCTCAAAAAACAATAACAACTACAAAAACAACAACAAAAACCTTAAAACTGTTTAATCTTATAATTAAACACACCATTCATACAAATATATATCTCAACTGGCATATCCAGGCAGCTGAATATTGAAGTTGGTAGAATAATGACAATTCATCCAGCTAGGCCTGGAAACGGATTAATTTCCTAGGTCTGATCTAACAAGAACTTAGTTTGTTGAGAAACTATGGATTTTAACAGAAATTAGCTGACTTATCTCTCAAGAAGGAAGTAGAGATTCTCTTTTGTACTAGGTAATCTAATTGTTAATTGAGCAAGTCGTGATTAATAATTGTCAATTCAGGGCTGGTGAAGGCTCAGCAAGCAAGAGAACTTATTACAAAAGCACAAGGATTTGGGATCATATCCCCAGAACTCATATAGAAAGCTCGCTGTGGTTGTACTCATGCCTGTCTGTAACCTTGGCAGTGGGGATGGGGTGTGAATGGAGACAGGAGGGTATCTGGGGCTTGTTGGCTGCCAGCCTAGATCCAGTTGCAATGATAGATCGCTTGTTTCAAATGAGCAAGGCGTAAAGTGAAAGAGAAGGCCACCTGTGTCTTCATATACATCACACATATCAAACACACACACACACACACACACATCACACACCGACACCCACATAGTTTAGATCACCTGTCCCTGTGTTTAGACACTGAAGAGATGAGCAATACATATCCCATGATGATGTGGAAGTGTCATATATCAATCTGTTGATTTCATTGGTGAAATAATAAAGAAACTGCTTGGCTCTGATAGGTTAAAACATAGGTGGGTGGAGTAAACAGAACAGAATGCTGGGAGGAAGACGAAGTGAGCTCAGAGGCCATGCTCCCCTCTTCCGGGCAGACGCGATTAAGCTCCGACCCAGGATGGACGTAGGCTAGAATCTTCCCGGTAAGTGCACCTAGGGGTGCTACACACATTATTAGAAATGGGATAGTCCAGGTGAGAGAGTTAGCCAAGAAGAGGCTAGATATAATGGGCCAAGCAGTGTTTAAAAGAATACAGTTTGTGTGTTGTTATTTTGGGTAAATCTAGCCGGTGGCAGGAGCTGGGTGGCAGAATGCAGCCCACAGCTCCTTCAACACCATGACATTTTGTGCATGTCTTGAACGTTAGATTCTAGGCATAAAGGGGAGAATAAACAACCACGTAGTTCATTCCAAAAGTGATGCTATTTTAATACAGTACATTCTTGTGATATTTAAGGAGAATGGGTAGGTTAAGTATGTACAGTCATTAAAGATCAAAGTTTTCCCTAATGAAGGGACGTCTGAGTGGACACTACAATAACCAATGTAAAGCATTCATTGAAAGTGAGAGGGAGAGACATTATCAAACAGATACAAAGCCATTGTCATATGACCCGGCTTCTCTCAACTGTGAAACTGGTTAGGACAAGTGGTGATACTTAACATCAGAACTCTCCCAGGAGCTCAGCACAGAAGGCTGTGAGAACTTTGAAGTCTTTTAAGACTTAGAAGGGCCACCTTGATTCAGGCTAAGATGACTCATTGATCCCAGTCATATGTGTATAAAAATGAATGTGTACACCTGTAAACCAATTTTTAAAAATTCTGACCTTTAAATGAATGCTTTCCCTAGTTTATTTAGCATATGAATGAGAAAAATAGAATACACCAGCCAAAATTGTGTCTTCACCATTGATACTTTAAGGATATTATTATTAAGCATTATAAACATGGGCAGCTCAAATAATAATTAGGGGGAAAATCATATGGAAATTGCTAACAAACTCATTAGAGTGTGCTTAATTATTGCAGAGAGGAGCTAGCAAGAGGATTGGAGCTTAAGGAGTAAGTCTGTTTGCACATGGATTGATATGCTTGTATGGTAATTACTCGCAGCTGTTGGACTTTCTGAGTTTATTAGAAACTTAATTCCAAAACTTCCATGCTGCAAAGAGGCTCCAGGACTGTCGCGCCAGCACTGTGCAAGTACTGGGGAACATGGAGCGTTTCCCGAGCCTTTCTGCTCGGTAACGGCTTCCAGAGTAACTACAGATCCCCTCATCAGACATAACGAAGTGGATCTGCTCACTTTTGATTTCCACGCAGTTTGCAGAAGGAGCGAAGCCTCCTGATTGAAACCGCTTGAGCCCTGTGATGAGACATTGCAAGTAATATGTATCCCAATTACGAAACCATCGCAGAAAACAGGCTTGGTGCCTGATGTATTCATTTGAAAGCAATTCTTGGCCAAATTGATCTTTAAATAATCTATCTATGCTTGTTAATTTAATAGATCAACTGACGTCAGGAGAAGACAGGAGTGCTCTATCCTTCACACTCAGGCTCAGAAATGACAACTGATCCTTCCTGGTGATTCATTTATTAGACTTTATAAATTAGAAGGAAGATACAGTGTGCCTGAAATACAGCTGGAATTTTGCCCAATAGCTTTTTTTTTCTTACTTGCCATCAATCAGAAAATTTAATACTGTGTCTGGATCAGTAATTTTGATCTCAGTCTAGGTTTTGCTCTGTGACAGTGTTGGCTGCTGTCCTGCCTTAGGATGTTACTAGTGTCAGCGAAGTGATTATTCGTGCTATGTGGCATCTTCTGTTGTTATCCTTTTGATAGGTTCCAAGATTAGCTAATATGTGCCACTGAATAAAAATAATAACATGCAGAGCTGATTGCTATCACAGCCCATGAAGTTTTCAGTGTGCACGTGTAACCATTGTGTTCATGTCGACCAAACCGCAACATTTTGTGCTCTATGGTTTTGAGTCTTGTTGCCATAGAAGCTGTGTTCCAGATTTTCGATTCTCTCATTTCTGTCTCAGTAGATACCATGTCTACAAGCATTTCATTACTCTTCCTTGCAGCGCACCAACCCTTCAAGGACCACATCATTACCTTTATGAAAAGACTTGTCTTACTCCATTGCAGGAAAAATGTGTATGTGTGTGTATGTATACACATACACACATATGTTAAAAACCTCTATGCTTAATACTATTGTATTATTTATTGTCAATTTAAATGTTAGTAGCAATGGTGATGTAGTGACAAGAAGAATACTGTTTTAATTACTATCAAATCCTCTTCTAAGGTCTTCATGTGCTATCATCTTACCTAGCGCCACATCCTTCTTATGATATAGGTGATTTTATTTCCCCCACTATGCACATGAGAGACAGAGATAATGAAAGAACAAACAGGTAGCCCTGTTAGATATTAAGAGATCTAAGCCAGAGTTTGGACCCAGATAATGTAGCTTGTGAGTTTAATCTCACAGGATAACTGAAAGCAGCAGAGAGTATCTAAAGAGACTAGCAAAGTGCCTTCAACGTAGTCTAAGTTGTTATTGTATTGTCCTGTGCAATCCAAGAGTTATAAAGCAAGTTACAGGCAATGATTAATAAATGGAAAATGTCAATCTAGGCTGACAGTGTATTAAGTGAGCATTTCTAAGTTTCCCGAATGTGTCTGCAACCCATATACATGACTGTGCTGCAAAATGAACGTTCAGTAAACACTCAGCGAGTGAATGAATGAAGGAATGAAGAAAGTAATCCGGGGCTTTTGGATGGGCTTTTCCCTCTCCCCAGCAGTTCCCAGGGGAACAGGGTTAAATCCTCCCCAAATCAGATAAATATTAAGCCACTGGAGCATGGATTAAATCAGCCTTTCCACTTCCATTTCAATGAGTTATTATTTAAAGTAAAGCTCACAAAGCAATATTTTTAAAAAGTCTACATCCTGAAGTAAAACATGGAAATTATCTGATTAATGCAGATAGCCACTCACCAATTTATATTCTTGAACTCAAGAGAATCATTTAGCTAATTGTATAGGTGATTATTATGCTTTTCACAGAAGTGTGGATCATGCATTTGGAATTGTTAAATTGCATATCCAAAAGAATCCTCTGAAATCTAATTATTGTATACTTAGAAATTCCCATAATCAGCGAATAGATTTTTTTTATTTCTTTAAAGACAAAAAGCTTTAAACATTTGAAAATCCTCTATTGAGAAGATGAATTCAACATTTAAAAAACATCAGGTTGACTTTTAAACAAATAGGTCAAATAGGCATTAAAATCGTATGAGCAAGAAATAGTTTTAAATCCTATTTACCCACTTACCAAGTGTATAAAACTATGTAATTATAAAATAGTAGTTTTTTATTAGGAAAATTGTGACTTTCAGAGAATGTTTTTAAAATTCTACTTATTTTATGTCCTGTATATAAATGTTTTGGTTGCAAGAATCTATGTAAACTGTGTGCATGCTTGCTGTCTGCAGAGGCCAGAAGAGAGAATTGGATCCCATGAAACTGGAGTCACAGTTGTGAACCACCTGTGGGTGCTGGGAACTGAACCTGGGTCTTCCAGAAGACCAGTAAGGGCTCCTAACTGATAAGTCATAATTCCAGTTCCATTAGAGAAATTTGGAAAGAAACTATTGGTATGGATGCTGAGTTTGAACAGTGGCTGAAACCCTAAGTGCTATGACAGATGATAGGCTCAATTTAATAAATGTTATTCCTTTGAGTTTGGTCTGTTGGGAATATAGATATAATGCCAGAGAACACTTATAAAATGAAGAGAGGGAGAAATTGAGATACATACATACATACACATATTTATAAAGGGAGAAAGAGAGATCGGGGGGGGGCAAGGGAGGGAGAGAGACAAAGAGACACACAGAGAAATGGAGAGACAGAGAAAAAAAAGGAACTCAAGTGTTTGCTTTCCTCAGGGGGCCTTATGTATGCGTTCCCTTTCTGTGTCTGTTGCAAATTTCGGGAAAAGTAGATTGTAAAGTGGGAAGGTTGACTTGGGCTCACATTTTCCGAGGTCTCAGACCATGATGAGCTGCCCCACTGCGTTTGTGCCCATGGTGATGCAGAGAGAGTTGCGCGTGAGAGCTTGTGGAGGAAAAAGCAGCTACCTTCCTGGTTATTGGAAGGCAGAGAGAAGAAGGAAGGGGCCAGGGTACAAACAGCGTGCCTCTAGTGACCCAACTTCCTCCTACTTGACTCCACCTCTTAAAACTTCTAGCCCTTCAAATCGTCCCTGAGGGTGGAGACTAAGGGCTCAGTGCCTGAGCTGTTGAAGACACACTTAAAATACAAATTATATTTCGATGGTAGATGGCTTCAAATTACAAAAATCTACATTACACAAACTTACTTGGAAATGGTGTCTTCTGGAATACATTTGCTCTAATTTCATATGCTAATAAAAATACATGCCATTTTACCATGATGTGCAAAACTAAGTGACAAGAAATTTCCTTCTTCCCTGGCACACATTTGAGCAACAGTGCCCTCCACAATAAGAGCGTAGGGTTGCTCAGCTGGAGTCTCACTGTACCAGGTTCTTATAACACAGTGACAGGTAAATGCTTGACCACAGACCCCTCAGTGGAAGCCAGGGCATATACGCTTTACTGATGTTCATCCCTTTCCCTTTCGAAAGCTCATCTTCATGATTTCAGACAAAAGGAGAAGCTTTCCAGGACAAATGGACATTTTGGGGAGGCCTCTACTGTGCTGGGAACATTAGGAGATTCAGGAGGAAGCCTTAAACTTAAGCACAGGGCTAAAGAACTTTATTAGCAGAGCCATCACTTTTGTTTCCGAAGCTGATGATGCAGAGGGGACATTGGAACATGAATCAAAATATTTGAGTCCTATCATAGGGGTTGTTTTCTTTTAAGAGGGTAAATGATCCTGACCAAGTCTTTGAACTTTCCTCTGTCTCCTTTAAAAGAAACCAGTGAATTTCCTCAGATGTTTCTGGAGCACCATCCACAAGCTTAGTAGAAGAGCAAACCTTGATGTGAATAAGTAATCCAAATTCTTGGATTACAAACAATGACTCTCGGAAGAGAATTCAGAACTTCATGGATGTTTGCCTTAACCTTACAGGTAGCCGACATCTAAGTATTTACAGTCCGTTTGGAATATCCACAGAATTCCTTGCTTATAACAGTACTAGAGTTCAGTCATTGGCCAAATATTTATGACAAAGAAAATTAAGCCACCCCCCTCTTCCATCTTCCAAGCCTGTGGATCCTTGAGTCATGTTTTCTGTTCTGGAGTCTCATGTCCCAGGCATTTATTTTATGATGTAGTTAATCTGAAAACAAACCCCTTTCCAGGTTCAAGTTCTCCTGCAGCTGACATTTGCAAAGCCCATGGAATTGGCGATATGGAAACCAAGCAGCCCCACAAGGAAGGGTCCAATCATTCCTGATAAGCAAAAGGAATTTTTCTCCTGAGAATGAGTCAATGGACCAAGGCAAATTTGCTGTTGATAATAAAATATTGCCCTTCATGTAGGAACTGCATCAGGATCTATCATAGTTTTTAAAGGTATTTTTCACCCAGTCTTCTATGAGTAACCAAACCTCTCTTTAGTAGAATTGAACCTCTGAGAGGGAAAGTGGTGACTTGTAAGGGCACAAAGATGAAGAAAAGGAAGAAGAGAAAGGAAAAGAGGAAAGGAAGGAGAGAGGGAAGAAAAGGAGTCAGTGAGTAGTCTGCCCGATTATGCATCTGGGCGTTAAAGCTGAAGAATACAATGGTTAGGTCTTCCTTCATCATTCACTTCTGCTTTAGGAAGATCCTTGAGGTTTATGCCACAACAAACATCAAGGGAAACTCTACCTGATGTTATGAAGAAACTGTCTTTAGATTAAACTCAGCACTGGCCATGTGTTTTCAAGAAAATTTTGACTGACTTGCTCCAATCACTCCTGCATGTATTCAAATAACTCTCCTCTCCAAAATCCCACTCATGGTAATTCAAATCTTTCGTTTTTTCCCCCTTGGAGATGGCTATCAACTATCCTAGTCCTAACTGTTTCTCTTTTTCAGAACTTTTTGAGCTTATCAGGGTTGACAAGTTCATCTCCTTCACCTGGAAGGACTGTAAACAGGGAGGGATTGAAGCCACATCTGCTAAATCTATGCATCTCTAGTCACTCCGAGGACCCATCCAGCCTCCGCCTTTTATTCAGCTCTGTTTACAAAGTGAGTTACATCCTCAAAATGGATCTCTGACTCGTGTAACCACGTAGATGTATCACCAACACTTCAAACTCAAAATATCCAAAATTAAGTTTTATTTCCTCCTAGATTCACTCTTCACTGATATTTTTATTATATAACCTGGAAACCTTGCACACATCCTCAATTTCTCCCTCCACTAGCTCTTCTATAAACTCGGTCAACTGTATTTCAGAAAAATGATACAAGATAATGAAAGAAAATCCCATTTCGTGGCAGTAAAATATGTTTGTCAAGTCACATGAACTCTCCGATTTCAATTCTTGTCAGTGTGACTCAGGGTAGGGCATTTTCCTTCATGGAGTATTTTCAGAGGAGAAATAAGTTGACGAAAAACAACCAGATGGTGCCTGCTTATGTGGTAGCTTTTGTGCCGTGATGCTTATGCCATTATATATGTATGCCAGTCACCTGTTCCAGAGCGGGCCATGGTTCAAGCAAAATAAATAAAGGGGCTCCTTTGGAATGGAATGGTAAAAAGCTTAATCACTTCAGAGCTCATCATCGATTTATTTCTCTCAACTGGGTAGATTTAAATATGGCTCCCGTGGCTGCCTTATGAAAATTCATTAAAGAACCAATTCAATATGGAGTGCTGAGTAGATTTATTGATTTTCCTACTCCAGTGTCATTTGGGCATTTTATTACGTGTATGTGTATTCATATATTTTGTAATAGGGCAATTTATTACGCAGAATATAGAATAATTTTCTCTAAGAACTTTCTCTGTCACAATGGATCCAGGTTGCTTTGTTCCACAGACTCCATCCAAATCAGTGGGACCAAGGGTGCTTTCTGGGCAAAAGGTATCCATTTCCTATACTCCTGGGCAGGAAGACACTAGAGACTTCTTGACCAGGTGCTCCTTGGTGGTGAAAGGGCTGATTAGGGCAACTCTATAGATAGCATTTAAAGCCCCCACTTGATCCAACTATGAGTTGGAAGAATTAGAGACAGTTGTAGTCATTTCCTTTGGGCAGTGGACACACTGGCAAGGTCAGTAAGTACTTTTTCCCCCAGTATATTCTGTCTGCCTGCTGCCTGGCATCATTCATTGCATATCCTAAAGTGTAGAACAATGATGGTTCAACTATCACCCTCACAGTGTTCACCATCAAGAGAGAGGTTGGCATATAATCAGCCATATTCACAGTGCCCAATTCAGCTGTGTAAGGAAAGGCCAGAGTGTTTACAAAAGTAGGTGGCAAATGTATTGCCCCAGCCTGAACTTGAGGAATTGATGCTAGGAAGGAAGTTTCTAATTAATGAAATCCTACAACAAATATTTCAAGGGAAAGAGCAGTTAATTAGAAAAAAAAAAAACCCAAACTGTAAGAAGATAGAAAAAACATCTTTAAGAGAAGTGAGATGAAGCTAAAGAAAGAAGTTAAGTTGTCAGTGGTCCATGAAAGCCCATTCCTGATGCCCACTGGAGAGGCAGGAGCCTGTGAGACCAAACATCACGCTCCACTTTTCTCTTCTTGCTCTTTACTCTTGAGCCATGTCCAGTTTTTGTCTTTGTCCGCATCTAGCAGATTCTGTTTTAGGAGGAACTTGACAGCCACTGACTTCCTGTTCCTGGATCAACCCAGCTCTTCTCACAGCTGACCCTCCTTGATGCTTAAGCCATGACTCCAATATCAGAGTGCAGGAAATCTTCCCATGACCACCTTCTGCCACCCAGCCCCGACTTCTCCATCTTTTCTTTATATGCTGAGCCATTATCTGAAGTTATGATGTGTCTTCCCGATTTCCTTACCGTTTCCCCCAAGTATAATATGCAGGCAACAAGAGGGCAGGGATCAGATCTACTTTTCAATCCCCAACACTCACAGCAGTATACAGTATACAGAGAACCCCCAATGAATAACTAATGAGTGCATAAATGAATATATAACGAGCACAAGGGCTTCAATAGAAGAGCAATCTCTGCCAGTGATCCAAAACCCTGTTGGCTACATTTGGACGCCGGGGAACACTTTCCTAGGTAAACTGAAAAGAAATCAATTTTCTTCATATTTTTGCCTCAGGTGACAATCTCCCACTCTGGGGCCTTCCCAACGGAACAAAGCTACTCATGGATACAGTTCCATGTATCTCCGCCTTGCTAATATCCCTTCCAGGTAGCCACAGTACCTAATGTTGTATTCCTACAATACTGTTCAGTTTGCTTTCAAATACCTTATACATAATAATTATATTTTTTAGAAATAATCATGCCAGAAAATGTGAAGTTTCCATTGGACACTGATGGTTGCTGGAAGGATCGTATATGGCTGACCTTTGACACTGCCCAACATGCTATACTTGGGCTTCCTATCGCCCTGTCTTATTTGTTCTCTCTTCTGTCTGCTCATCGCTCAACAGGGACTAAATAACAACGAGATACAACAAGCGATGTCTTTCTGGGTGATTATAACACACCCTGGGTGGTGACATCAAGCATAAGAAGTGCAATAATCCACCCCCCCGCCCCAAATTCCAGAGAGCTTTGTGAGCTTATTGTAGTTGAGAGCCTACAGAACGCAGAGCGATCCAGCTGTTTGTGTTTACCGGACACCGCAAAGGTGAGTGGGGAATGTTATTATCACCTCATCAGTCAGCCCGGAAAGTGTTCCGAGTCTGAAAAATACCATCCTGGTTTTATGTTCTAGTGTGAAGTCAATTCA
This sequence comes from Microtus ochrogaster, assembly GCF_000317375.1. NCBI lineage: Eukaryota > Metazoa > Chordata > Mammalia > Rodentia > Cricetidae > Microtus > Microtus ochrogaster. The sequence continues at coordinate 58,064,499 of NC_022014.1, forward strand.
TGTACTTGTTCCGTCCTGGATTTCCTAGGATTTATTTAAACTATTTTGGTCCACAGAGATTGTGGTATAAAAATAATCAATTGAAAAAAAAATATGTACCAATCTTGCGGTGTGCATAAGATTTAGGTGCCCAGGGTTTTATAGGCATGAAATTAAATATTAATACTTAATATTTATGGGCCTTTAGAATCTGCCAGGGACTTTAACATGGGTTAGTTCATTTAATCTTCAGAAGAACACTAGGGGGGAAATCTTATCAAATTCCCCATTTTACGGATGAGGAAACTGAGGCTTTAGCAATGAGGATGGACACCTGAAGTTACTCTCTTTGAAAGGAATAAATTAGTATTTTAATCCAGGTTGTCTCTGTCTTGCAGCATTAAGAATCTTAACACTGAATCCTTTTGCTTCGTTCAACATCTAATTTTAGCACTCAAACGTTCTGACTCTGGATCTCTAGTCCTCACTTTCGGAATGTGGAAAATGATTTGGATAATTATAGGATTACTTCATTGACTGTTTGGGGTGGGGTTAATATAGCAGAGTGCCAGGTTCATGATAGATTAGTACTTAATGAATGGTGATAATTACCTATTGTTATTTCATGTGCAGCTCTATTCACATTTCAACCATATAAGATTTAAAGGCACAGGCTTCTTTTGGACGGTTATCCATATATTTAGAAGACAATATAAGCAATACAAATTAAGAATATATCAGCAAAGAGACAAATGGTCAAGTATAGAATATTAGTAATGATAATATTGTCCTAAAGACTTTTTCTGTGCCTATTCTGAAAACTACTTCCGGTTTATAAAATAGCCTTAGTGCCATGAAGTCATTTTTTTAAAAGCTCATTTGATAAGCATAAACTAAGCCCAGGGAAATGTGCAAATAGCCTATATTCTCTATGCCTTCTTATATTATGACAAGCCTTCTTACTGCATAGAACAAAAAAGCAGGTGTGTATGTGGGAAACTATGGGAAAGGGAAGAAATGGGCTATTCCAGAAAGGAGGAAGGATTGCCAGGGAACTATGGTAGACTGTCAGGAGGCAAAACACCATCAGAGAAAAAGAATTCCAGATTGTGCACAAAGTCAGGATAGGTATACAAGAATTAACTCTTTTAATGTTTGAAAAGCAAAGGAAAAGTAGACAGGGTCTTCAATGTTAAATCATAGCCTTTGTGCCACACCTATAAACAATGGAAGCAAAACGATTTTTGATAAGGCAAAGGGGAAAGGGACAAGTACCTCTGAAAATAAAACACTTGAAAGGGAGAGGAAATAGCCTGGACTCTTTCTCTCAAAGCCCAAGACAAAGCGGAAATTATGTACTCAGAAAGCAGAGTACATCACTAGGAATAATAACCTGAAGATAATAAATGCAGATGAGCTACCACAAAATCAGAGTGTTGGTTGACTAGGGCAGCCTTCCGAGGTCTAAAGATGTCAGGAAACTGTTTGCCATGTGGAGCACAGGGGTGTGGCCTGTGAAGAGTGCCCTCTGAAGCATGGCTGGCCAACTCTAAACGTAAGCCAAGACTGTTTTCATCTCTGTTCGCATGTTATCTACAGAAATAATGGTCTTCTTAGTTTATTCAAAATAATGTGGCTCCCTCTAGATGTGACTAGAAAATTTAAGATGGTGGGAGCAGAGTTGGAACCCATGTAAGCTTCCATCTTATGGAATTAAAGGCTCCTATCTGCACACTTTTCCTAGGGACAGCAATTATCCATTCTAGGTGTCTTGAGGACTTAGGAAGATTGTGATCAGAACCACAAGCAGTCTCTTCTTCTAATCATAACATCAACAGGTAAACAGCAGCATCTGGTCCCTGCATTGAAAATAAGACCTTCTGTTCTCTCTCTCTCTCTCTCTCTCTCTCTCTCTCTCTCTCTCTCTCTCTCTCTCTCTTTCTCTCTTTATAAGGAAACTTATAGGCTGAATTATCAGAGCCCAGATGAAATCCAGTTAATAGCTGAAATTGGTGTTTTCTTTAGCGAGTTGCCTTATCTCTTTTTAACAAGCCTTACTTACTAGGGTAATTGCACTGAATTCAATCCATTATCTATGGATTAATTCATTAGGGTGGCTTAAACTTTGGGAAAATGGATGGGTTTTAACAGTTCGCCCCTCAATTCCACAAATTGACACTGTAAAACAAGTCTGTGCCATTTTTATGGAGGCTCCAATTCATGAAATAAAAATCAATGAAGACATTGCCTTCTAAGTCTCATGCCATCCCTGATGCTCTGTAGTTTCCCTGGAAGCCGTTGGGTAGAAGAAGGGCAACTCTAATCAGAAAGAGAGCCATTGTCTTCGGGCAATCATGAACAATGCTTTTCTGGGCCAGTCACCTTACCACGGTGGCAGCCTTTGATGCTCATTTTGTTCCTCATGTCGTGGTGACCTTCAACCATAAAATTATTTTTGTTGCTACTTCATAACTGTAATTTTGCTTCTGGTATGAGTTGTAATGTAAAAACCTGGGTTTTCTGATGGTCTTAGGTGACCCCTAGGTTGAGAACCTCTGTCCTAGTGTTTGTTCCATTGCGGATGGAAATCTGTCGCCCAAGCAATCTGTCTTTGTCAATCAAGAGGCTCGTTCAGGAAAGTGCTGAGAATGCTGAGCCTTTTTTGGGGGTGCTTGTGGGACCATAAATGATTCCCCCTTTGTTCGCTGTTGTCTAGGCAGTGGACAGATTAGATGATTTTTAGCCATAGCTGTGAAACACTGCTGTATCAGAACCGCCTGTGGCTTTAAAATGCAACAATTCCCAGGGACCCATTCCTTATAATTTATGATTTAGGAGATCTGGGCTCATGCCCAGATGTCGTTTTTATTTTTTAAAGCTTCAGGTGAGTCATATACAAAAGTCACGTTTTTAACTCCAAACGGAGTCAGGCTCCTGTTTTTATTTAAAAAGAGCCACTTAACCAAATGAACAGAGAGAATTGGCACTGTCTACTATATAACACCAATCAATGGGTTTAAGTTTATTAAGTATAACTATCCATTTGGGAAGACATAATGGAAATATGGCATGGAAATCGATGAGTTGTTGCCCAGCCTGAGATCATACCATGGACCAATGAACTTTGCTTCTTATAGTGCCATGCTGATCCCATGAATTGAGATCTTGAAGCAGAGTTAAAAAGATTGGCAAGGACCTCAATTTTTGAAATATATGGTTATTATAAAGCTAGAGAATTGTGAAGTTGTATCTAAGCTTCACGCCAAAGTCAAAGCCTACACTCTGTCTCTTGAGTGTTGACTGAACTCAATGACAATGGGCTGAGGAGCAAAATGTGGCAGTAACAGCAGGTCCTCAGCTGCATCACAACAAGATCCCACCTTCTCCAAAGATGGAGGAGCAAGTTGTCATTCCACAGGAATCTTGATGCCATTTTAACTAAACCGCTCAGAAAAAGAGATCCATCAGTCCCAGTGTCTGAGCTCATTTTTGCTCATGAAACACAATACTAAAAACTCAAGTGTTTATGACATTTGCAGAGATGTAGAAGTCTAAGATCAGGGCCATATCTGATGAGGACCTTTATGCTCATTATCTCATGAAGGGATCAAGGCCAGAAGAGTGTGCGACAGAGGGGACAAGAGGAGACTGAGCTTGGTGATAACTAACCCTGTGATAACTGCATTAATCCACTCCCCAGCAAAGCCCTCCTAATCTAATCAGCTTCCAGGAACCCAGCTCCTCAATACTGCTGCTCAAGAGATTACGTTTCTAACACCTAAACTTTAGGAAACATAGCCAATCAAAACACAGCACCCAATAAAATCTTCTGTTGATTGATGCTGGGCAGATATCTTGGTTGTAACCTCAGGGACAGTCTTGAGCTAGTACTTCCTAACTGATCCATTTCCAAATTCCTGTCACACAAAATTAAATGTGTGTATTTTGAAATGTTCACATTGTTTTAAACCTTGAGGTTTAAGGTAATTTGTTAAAAAGCAATAGATAAGTTATTCACTGGGGAAGACTTTCTTTATCCAGTGTGTAGTTATTTTAGTCTCTACCTTTGTTTATGACTTATCTGAGGTACACAGGCACATGGGATTATCACCCTAATCAGTAAATATTTCATAACTTGCAAGAATTGCTGTGAGTGTTGTCTCTAAAAACCTTGATAAGCAATGCTTAAATAATAGCATTCTGGATGGCTCCAGTGACATGCTATGTGTTAATAAAAGAATTAAGGTTAACATGGACTAAAGAATCAGTGTGACTTGTTGGAGAGACGACAACCAGAAAGTAGTCATGTATTGTAAAAATCTGCATCACAGGACCTGGAATTAAATGCATTGCTGATAAGAAGGAGTGGTAGTAGCTAGATACAAAATCAACTTAGCCCTTGTTTCTGACTTTTCAAAGAGCAAATTGGAAACGGTAGCGGTCAGAACTAGCAGCAGCCAATGAAGATGCAGGACACAAGTTGAAGCCTATCCTTTCTGCAAAGGTGACGTGTGACAGCTCTCTGTGATTCAAGGACATGGTTGGCTGAATAAGGCCTCAAAGAATAGAAATAAGTGAGGAAAAATTAGCTGCGAACCTAGCAAAGGGGGTAGGCAGTTTCTTGAGGACTCGAGATAGGTGAAATACAAGAAACACACAATTTATAGTTCTATTATGCTCTATGGGTGCAGATAAATACCACAGCTAAGTGTTTGGTAAGCAAATTATCAAGTATATGCGGTCATCCCCAGAACGTCTGCTGGTGATGAGTTTTTAAGCGAAACAGCACTATCAGCTTTTGTCCAAGAAAAGCTGCTAAATCCTGCAGCCTTTATTGAGGGACTCAAAATACTCAAGACTCTGAATGTGCTTCTCAACCTTATGAATAACATGCTATATCAGGAGTTCTGTCTTGGGGAGGTTAAGAGGTGCCATGCAAGATGTATGGCGCAGACTGGCCAGTAGCAGATGAAAATCACCTTGCTTTTAAATAATTACTCACATCTCCCAGAGACGTTGACTTGGCTAGATTATAATGAGGAGGGGAACCAAAACAAAATGGAGCAAAAATCTTTTGTGCTTCTGTTCACACACACACACACGCACGCACGCACGCACGCACGCACGCACGCACCCACACATAACATGCAACGAAAGCCCACACATCCAACATGCAATCTCCTCTACCAACACACATAGCCCAACACTCTCAATATCACCAATATATACAACCAATATGCAGCAACAAAAATATACTCCCTCCCATAACCAAACAAACCCAACAGTTACATGGCCGAAGAAAAGATATAGGTACTGCACAAAAATATTATCCTCTTAGGACTCTGTAAGTATGACCATCTAGGTCTGAGGCAGGTGTGGGTAGCTGGGTGTCACTCAACTTCAAGAATTACAAAGAACTTGTATGCAAGGTACACAAAACCTTGCTGACCAGAAAGTAACCTACAGGAGGACGGACTTGAATAACATCAGTTAGCCATCCCAAGCATAATGGTAAGCATAGCGTTAGGAAGCAAAGTGAAATTGCTCAGGCTAAATTGTTTGAAGGTAGAGAATCTGAAAGATAAAACAAGCAAGCAGGCAAACAAACTAAAAAAAAACAACCAAAATTATAAATTTTGAAATTATAAGAAGAAAACAGATAGGGTGGGGGTGGGGACTCTGGCAATTTTCTGCTAAAATAAGAAATGATAATTAACAGAATTTAGTACTAGAAAATAAAATCAATGCCACTTCTTTTTGGAGAGCGGAAGAGGGCACTTTCAAATCAATTGGCTTTGTTGTAGGAAAGGAGAGTCCACTTTGAAAGCAACGCCACCTTCTACTGATTATGACTGTGGCATTTGATTTGGAGGACGGTGTAAGATTTTCAGAGAAATTAGTGGGCTTTCAAAGTGTCCTTCATGCTTCCTCAGGACACGGACCAATAGCCGTACATCTTCTATCAAACATCAAAACAAATAAAAAACACGTCGTGGCAAGAAGAAATGGGTGACAAGTGATTTGGCTTTGGCCAGACAGCAGAAGATGAAAATATCAGAAAGGGAAAGTCTGAAGAAAACTGTCCAGAAAAGACACTTCTCACCGTGCCCCAGCCTCCCCGGTAGCCATTGAGGCAGGGGTATCCACAGAGCGAGCCCTTCTTGTGCTTTTGGCTGGAGGTCTGCCATTGTTGCCCATGGAGACATTACTTTGAAGAAGTGCTGTGTCTGCAGAATTGGAATGATTTTCTTAGAAACAATGGATTAGAGAGAGAGCTGCATCCCTCTTAGAGGAAGCAGTATGGAAGATCAGGAGGTTCTCTTTCAGAAGAGAAGAACACAGCAATACCTAAACTGTTGCCGATGTTTGGACTTTATCTCAACTCATGCCTTATTCTTTCTTTAAATTACGCCAAGCTGCATGACTCACCTGTGTTCTTCATTTTCTTTTTTAGGAGATGAGGATGGGGAATAAAATTCTCAGTCTTCAGAGGTTAGATTTCAGAGGTTTGCTGGTATTCTTAATTATAAAAATTCTTAATTTTTAAATTGTGTGTACATGAGTAGGGTGCACACATGTGAACACAGGTGCTCACAGTGCCCTGAGACAAGCGATGCTCATGGAGCTGCAACTCCAGGCAGCTCTAAGCCATGTTGTATGGGTACTGACAGTGGAGCTGGGCTCTTCCGCAAGAGTGGTAGATGCTCTTAATCACTGAACAATCTTTCAAACCCTTCTCTCTCTCTCTCTCTCTCTCTCTCTCTCTCTCTCTCTCTCTCTCTCTCCTCTCTCCCCATCCATCTATCTATCTATCTATCTATCTATCTATCTATCTATCTATCTATCTATCTATCATCTATCTATCTTTTTGATAATATCAAATAAGTGGAACGAAACTAAAATAGAAACATGATTAACTCCCAATTTTACTGGCTGTGCTTGTAGTAAGATTGAGTATATTAAAAACAGAGCTGCTTTTATAATTTGTTTAGAGCTACTCCAGCACAGGGGTAGGAGAGATGCTCAGCCATTAGGAGCACCTGCTGTCCTTCCAGAGGACCTGGGTTCAAGTCTCAGTACACATGTCAAGTAGATCACAAAGGCCTGCAGCTCCTGTTCCAGGGTATCTGATATTCTCTTCTAGCCTGCTCTGATACCCAAACATAAATTATGCATATGCGTACAACCAGGCAAACATGAATAAATGTAAGAAGAATAAATAAAACAAATTTTTCAGGAAAAATAGATTCTAGTAGATATCGCATCTAGTTATACTAATCTGGGGCCACCTGTGTCACTTTTAGTAAGCATCTTGTAAACATATACTTCTGCTTTCATGCGTATTATAATATAGTAAGAAGTTCTTGTGAGAAGTTTATTCTCAGATCTTTTGATCACAGAAATTACCTCAGAAATTTTGTTGAAAATGTAGACACATAGTTAGACTGATGATTCAGTGGTTAAGAGCACTGGTTGATCTTTCAAAGGATCTAGGTTCAATTCCCAGTAGCCACATGGCTGTTCACAATTGTCTATAACAACAGTTCCAGAGAATCTGGCTTCCTCACATAGCAGGCAAACCCCCAATGTATTTAAAAAAATGAATAAATTTTAGAAAAAAATTTAGACATCTCTAGTATCAAAAGTTCACACTTAAAGTCAGTGGGGTGATCTGGGAGTCTACATCTTAATACAAGCTTCCCTAGCTGATCTTGGATACAGTGACAGACTACCACATTGAGAATATCTCAGTTCATCAGCCATGATTGCTAATTACACCCCTAAGTTAGGTACTATGCAAGGAACACCCCCCCAAAAGGCCATCCTTTCTTTCATGAGCTCACCATGCTATGAACGCTCATCCTATTTATATGACCTTGTTTCATTTTCAGCCCTAACTAGGGGAAATAGTGAAGGACACAGCACAGGCTCTACAGTAGAGACTCTCAAAGGATACGCTTACCACAAAAGGCAAAGAAACTCACAGTGGTCCATCCATCTCCTTGCTGTCTTCTCTCATTCCTCTGCTCTCAAGATCTTTGGATTGGTGTGCTTCCCTCTTGTTTTACCAGGGCTTCTTTTAGTCATTCAGCTTTCTACCTGAATATTACCACCCCTGTCCAACTTTCTCCAATAGCACAGCCTCTAACAAACACCATCAACTGTCTCGGAAGCCATCATCTGGCTTCATTCCTTCTCAGTAATAACATTATCTAAAATGATCTCATTCACTCATTTATGTAATTATTGCCTGGCTCTCCCTGAAAAGTGCATAAAGACCTTGCCTTCCTTTTAGATGCTGTAGACATTGTTCTTGGTATATTATCAGACACACAGAAGTACTTTAAAATGCTGCCTGAGTAGAGGAAAAGACAGAGGAATGTCTAAGGTCTTGTGCGTTCCCATTTCTCCTCTTACTTCTTAGTCTTGATATGGGAGATCGGCAAGAACATGGATGTAGAAAGGATGTAGGAATCTATAAGTCATAACTAAAAATATTCTCATGCAAATATCATCACTAATTATTCAGAATTAGCTGTGAATGGAGACTCTTTTGCTTCGGAAAAAGCTGGGAGAGTTCATTTGGTCAGGGGTGAAGAAATTGGGGAGGGGGAGACGAGACTCAGTAACTTGGGATGCAAAGCCGCAGTAGTGGGCTAAACATCTTCCAAGGTCAGAGACGGGTGTCTATGTTTCTCCCTCAAGTTTATGTCTCTACAGAATTGAAAGAGGAAGGAAGAGCTACAAATTCACACGAATAGCTCTCTGACTTACAAACAGCATTTCCAAGGGAGGTAAAGCTAAGCTGATAACGTATCCTGAAAAGATGCAGCTTTTCCCTAGCCCACATGGAGCTCAGTTTTGCAGAAGCAAATGGGTGAACAGATAGATAAACAAAAGAAATCAAAATGCCCCAGATCAAAGTTTGTCCCCCACACTGCTTGTGTGAGCTATTTAGGTTACCACACCATCAGAATAGACAATGCTTGATCGTGATGGGAAGACAGCAATAAGCCATGGACTGTCTCTGGGCCAAGAGTCACGCACTTATTTAAAAAAAAAAATTTCTTCCAGTCGGTTTTGATGGAGGTGAACCTGAAAACTGCTGCAAATGGACTGCGCAGGCCTTGCTGGAGGCTTGCTTCCTCTGGAGGGGATGGCATGCTCTGCGCGCGCGCTCTCTCTCCAAGTGCACCCACAGCTGTGCCCTGTCCTCATGGTGTACACAGATTACCATTATTATGGAGACGGTTTCCTAATTGCATGTGCTGTTATCAGATTGGAGGGCAGCCGTGAAGAGGCTGCAGATGCCCTGGCTGCCCTGCATAACCAGTCACCGACCGACTGTTGACCTCGAAGAAGGCTAACAGGCATTTATTGACTCTTCACTTTTAGCCCAACCTTACTCTTAAAATCCATACATATATTCATTATTAATCACACTTTGCCTCTAATTCTTCCACAGAGATTTCCCCCCCTCTGGTTCTATATGCCATAGTTCTGGAACAATATGGACCATGTTAGAGGGAGTGGGATTCTCACAACCTTGGATTTCTGCTCAATGCCCTTGGATCTGTCTTTGTTTGAAAAGTAAGTGTTATAAGGGGAAGTTGTGACAGGTCAGTGGAATGAGGAACAGAGATAAAGTTTAGTAAAGATCAGGTTTACACAAGCTCAAGGCCAACAAAAGCAATGGATCAGAGATATAGGTAACAGTTTGTCTGATCCATAGTTATGACAATTATGGCTTTTTACTACAGGTAGGCAAAGGGCTCCGCTAGATCTAAGCACTTTGCTTGCACAATTTAATTCTCCAGACCACCATTATCCTGGTATCTTATGCTTCTCTTTATAGATGAGGAAAGTCAGTACAGTGTGCATTTAGTTCTCCACTTTGTCTTGGAGCTGGCGAGCAGTAGCAAGCTGATCCATCTGAACCAGTTCCATTCAAGAGACCATCCTTTCCACCCTCGCTGTAATCATGTACCATATTCCTCCAAGTTCAATGTCAACTTTACAGATGAGGGAACAGGGCCCACAAAACTCTAAACCTCCTCTATAGTCAGGGTGCTGATTTCTGACAAAGACCGGAACTGAATAATTTAGGTAGTTAGTGAGGAAAGATCAGAACTGTGGCATATAATACTCCTAGTTAGCAAGATGAAGATGTTAGTTACATTGCAAGCTGTATGAAAAGTCTTTCCATACCATTATCACCCATGCCGACTGGTGAATATAGTGTTAAAATTGAACGACATCTTGAGTAACTTCACATTGGACCAGCAAAATCAAACCAAACCATATGAATAAAAATTAGACTTCGGGAGCCTCCTGAATATCTACAAAGTCACAAATAGATGTAGCGTTTCTGTGTGGCGACTTCATAGGACTTAGTAGCAATTTCCCATAAAAGTGCAACAAATACTGTTCAATCTGCTCCAGGGACACCCCCTCAGTTGTCCTTTTCAATCCTTGTACGTTTCACTAGCTACCTAAACTGCCTAATTTTCCAGAGGAGTACGGCTCTCGAGTCCTAGGATTGTGTAGACCGTCTTTTATTTATGCATAACACTTTTTAAATCCCCGTCAGTGGCAGAGGATGTGTGGAGAGGAAACGCACGTAGATGAGAAGATGGGTAAGCAAGTCACTTGACGAAAGGTGGGAACATTTATTGCCAAGAATGTGGCTCGACTCCCCAGCATTGTCTTTTCAGATACGGGTGGCCAGTTCGACGATTCTAGTTTGCTATATTTATGTACAGATTTAATGAACTTGGAACAAGTAGCTCCCACTAGTCACAGACATTGAATGCATTCAGACGTGCAGGCTAATCGTGTGATACTCACCCTGGCTGCACATAAGAATCATTTTGCAAGCTTCACAGAATGCCCACCCTAGACAAAATAAAGAAGCGTAGCTGGGAATGAGTCCAAGAAGATGTCTCCAGATGATTCGTATGTGTCTCCCGGGCTGATAGCCACTTGGTATTTAGAAGGACGAGGGCACAAGTGAGGGGGCGGTTATCTAGCAGACACACAGGAGCGTGTTCTCTGGAGTCAGACCTCATAGGTTCAAGTACCAGCTCTGCCACTCACAAGCAACATGTGTGACCCTGGACTGCTCTACACTCAAAGCTGGCAATGGAATAAAATTAAAACGAGGGGATGTACGTGAAGTGCTTAGAATGCTAATCACTTGGGAGATGATACACATTACTGTCACTACGGCATGTGGCTAATGGTGTTGATTTCCATTTGAGGGACAGGGAATTAGTGATAAGTTTTGTCACCGGCTTCTCAGATATCCCTTAAAGACTTCCTGTGCCATGGGTAGCACTACGTTGAGGCAGTGCAGGCAGTGAGCAGTCTCTGAATTGCACTCCATCACACAGTCCTCCAAAGAGCCAGTGGTGGCCAGAGAAACGGCCCAGCTGAAAGGACATAGCTGTGGAAGTCGAACAACCTAACCGCAATCTGCGCAATCTATGTCCATAGTTGGATGTGGTGACATGAATCTGTAATTCCCCCACTGTTCCTTGAGATAGCACGTGCAGATAAGAGAACCGGCTCTAAGTTTAAGGGTCAAGTGGCCTAGATCACAAAAACACAGAACCTCCTTGCCTCCGAAACAGGTAGAAACCAAGAACCAATTTCCAACAAGTTGCGTTATAACTTGCACTCATGTGTGCTGGCACATGCATCCCCCTCCCAAATAAATAAATAAATAAATAAATAAATAAATAAATAAATAAATAATAAATACTAGAAGAGGTGACTAAACACTCCTGCATAACAAATACTTCACTGAGAATATAGACAGCGCATTTATTGTGTACCAAACAACCTTCCATGATCTAGCTTTCTATTTGAATGTTCTTCAATTCCACACATGGAGAACACCATGTCCAAAGCACAGTATTAGACTTTAGGGGCTAAAGTGGCCCTACTGTTACGGGCTTTCTATTGAAGAGTATTAGAGTAGAAAGGGAAGGGAGTGCATGCAGTATAGCCGTAGGCAGGGGAAGACGATAGTGAATCTTGGAAAGGGTGGTGGTCTCTGCATCAGTTACCAAAATGAAATTAGTTTAGTGTAGATAAAAGTTGGAGCAAGATTTGCTGGTAGAAGTTCAGTAGTTAATGAATTAAAGCTTACATGAATAGTTTAGGCGTTTTCTTTGGAAGGAATGTGATGGCTGCATAAAGTTACAAAAATAGTAGTTCTTATGTAGACCTTCCCCAGCTTCTTGACAAAAGCCTGCTCGTCTTGCATGACCACAGTCCACTCTCCAAACCAGGAATCTAGCACTGTTATAGACAGTATTAGGCCAACGGCAGACCCTTTTGAGTGTCGCCAGTTTTTCCTTGCACCTGTCTGTATTTGCTCCAAGCTTTCGGTACATGTCGGCACAATCATTTTAAAATGCAGAGAAGCTAGGAAGCTAGCATCTCGACACAGCCCCCACTTAAAGATAAAACATTCAAACAGTCTGGCTCTGGTTGAAGCTCAAAGCAGTTCTTTCGCAAAGTTTAGACCAGGTTCCACCACCACACCTAGAACAGAGGGTGCCGTTTATATAGGCACCAGAGAAGGAGGTAGAAAAGAAAAAAACACAAAACGAGATTACCATCATGCAAGGTTTCCCACGAAACAAATGTTCACTCTAACTCAAGAGCAGGAGAGAAACCTACATTTGCAAGTACTGCGGGGTGTGGATGTAAATTTACAAAACAAATGCGTCTGGGAAAAATTCTCTGCTCATCTCTGCATGTTTTTAAATGTTTGAGTAAATCAAAAGAAGGGGGAAATAATCACTCTGTTGGTTTCTTAGTGTTTTCTTATGACAGCATAAGGAAATACAGGCTTCTCTCTCCCCCCTCTCCCTTCCCCGTCTTCTTTCTTGAGAAATAATTTTGAAAACAATTGAAGAACTGATTTTCTTAATACTGTTACAGCCCTTTAAATGAGTGCATACACACTCATAATTACAAATGAGGCATTTGCTATTTTGCATCAGTGGAATTTAAGAAATTAAAAAACCGAAAGAAGGTTTTCAGGAGCACAGCAGAATTGCCTTTTTAATAATAGATTTGGCTCCTCTAATCCATCCTTAATCTAATTAAGACAAGGAAAAGCATTGGGCTGCCTTCTCAGACAATGGCAAGGATGCTATGAACAGAGGGCGATAAAGTGATCAGTTCACACCCCATCAAATTTACTCACAGCCTGAATAACCGTTCTGATTTCCTGTGTTACATTTTGTACAATTTAACAAATGTTTTCATTTGATTTCTACCACTTCCTTTTCAGATCGAGCACAGTCTGGAGAATCTTCCAGCTCCGGAAACATGCTCTGTCTGTTGAAGCAGCACCCAGTGTGCAATTACGGAACCCCACAAATTGATGCTAACGTCTGCAATAAGCAAAGACAATAATTAAGTGGTAAACCTTTGACATTAAAAACAGCTACGGTGTTATTAATACCCAAATGGGCACCAAAACAAACAGCATTGATGGAATTTAATTAAATGATTTTATGATTGTGTGTTCTTTGCAGGCTTAGATGATTAGCCCTGTTATCCTTGGATGAGCATTTAAATCTGGAAGCTAAGATTCAATCTAATGGCCTTTTGTTCAGATACTTCTTAGGGAAAAAAAAGGTGATTTCTTTTTCCTATACAAAATAGATATGGTGTAAAGGGGGCAAGAAAATAGCTTGTTTTGGATTCTATGCCTATGATAAGGATAAAAAATATCGAGAGGAATGATCATTTGGAATAGTTGGGGAGTTTTTCTTGGCTTTATTTTTATCCTCATCCGGTGAATAATACCAGGAGAAAATTGGCAATTTATTGTCTCGCTTAATTATAATTAAGACATTCTGATGATTTCATGTTTGTACTAAAGGTTTGGTGGTCTACTGCATCTCCACATGCCTGAATCTCTCTCCCCAGTGCTCCATCTAATTTGTAGAAGGCCAATAGGAACGTTGATTATAATCTCAAAGTATGAACCGACTAAGGAATCACCACTGTTTGTTTTTGTAGAAGCAAGAACACAAACAGCAGCAGAGGACAAATGGGTCAAGCAGTCTGGACTCGGCATTAAGAGTCGGCAACTTGCTAATTACAACGGCAAAGGCAAAACCAAACAAAATCTCCCGATCGACAATCAAATAACACCCAGGTTCTAGAAGCTGCTATTTTCCACTCAGTAAAAACAGACAGTATAATATTTAAGTAGTCACTAATCACTAAGGAAGAATCATGATGATGAACAAATATTTCACAAGTTAAAGGGGGAAAAAAACCCATGATATTCTGAATAACAGAATGTTCCAAAATGGAAATACTGTACAATAAAAATTTATTTCTGTTGAAAAAATATTGGTTTAGTTTGAAAAAGAGATAACACAGCTTAGAATGTTTATGAGTACTCGTAGAAGCTTTATGCTGGTCTCATAAATTATAATTCCACTCTAGACTCTTTACTGGCAGAAACAAGTCTGATATGAAGGATATGAAGGATGCTGAGCCCCATAGTGAGACAAAGCTGTATTTGCTTCCAATTGGGGCCATCAGTGACAGGCAGCTACAAAGAGGATACTTGTTTTTAAGTTATAAGGGCTCCAATTTACTCTGTGGGGAAATGAGAAGGGAAAGGGGGTGAGGGACCTTTAAGACCGAAAGTACTATGTGATGTTTACTTCTGATTGGCTTTATTTTATCTGGGATTCCTTCCCATTGGTCCTTGTTCATCCACACCGACCACCTTTGTCAAAGATTCTCTTTAATGCCTGTGATGTATTTTTGTTTTCCTTGCACAACCAAAAAAATCACAAGTGCGAAAACCTTTCTTTGATTCCCATAATCCTTTGCCTATGGATCAGATCTGAAAGCGTTTTCTGCTCTCCCCAAACAAAAATAAGATGTTTTCTCTTTCATGTTCATGAACAGACTCAACTTTGTTCTTGTATTCATGAGTGAAAATGTCAGAATGATATAGTTAAAATAACTAAGGCTCAGAAGACTAGAAACTTGGGTTCTACTCTAACATTGGTAACATTTCCCTGCATTTGTCATATTTTCTGTCCTATGCTAAAAAACCTGACAGCAGAGCATAAAGGAAACATTTATTTTTATTTATGATTTCAGAGTGTTGAGCTTTGAAAGTTAAATAGTTCCCACAAGTTCATGTGTTTGAACAGTCTAACCTGCTGTGGTTATTTGGGAAGGTTGCTGTCCCTTTAAGAGGTGGAGTCCTGCTAGAGGAAGTACATCATAAGAAGGACATTTCTTAAGGTTTTATAGTCCAGCTCCACTTCCTGTTTGTTCTGATGTCTGAGCTAACATGCGATGGGACCCACTCACCTCCTGCTCCTATTGCTGTATTTTGTCTACCCTGTAGGGGGTACACATCTTCAAACTTTGAGGCAGAATAAACCCCCATTCCTTACAATAATTCTTCTCAGTCACATTGTGACAGCAATTTACAAAAACATTTCTGTTTTGAGTGTGTCGGAGTCAAAGGTTTCTGGACTCAGACAGAGAGAGTACTGTGAAGGAGTGGAGGCTGTACAGGAGCAAAGTTATTGCCTATTGGCCAGAAAGCAGAGGAAAAGGACTGGTACACATTCTAGCCTCCACGGACACCTGTTTCTCACACACAGTGATCTACTTCTGTCATCTAGCTACCATATCCCAAAGCATCCCCATCAATTGAGAACTAAGCTTTCTATGTATAAGCCTTGTGGGGCTATTCAATAGTCAAAGCAAAACTCATGGTTTTATGAGGTCTCGAACTTCTCTTTGGTCAACAGTTGGCCCGTATGCAAAATTTGGGAAACTGTATTGGATCTGAAGCAACCATGTGGCCCCTGTGGGCAAAAATGGCCTGGAGATAGATACTGTGTATCTCACAGTAGAGTTCATTCATGGTTTGCACTAGTTAATGTCATTTGGAAAAATGTGAAACTTCTCCTATCTGGTACTAGACGTGTGTGTTTTGAAGCAGAAGACCGATTCCCCTCAGGCATGATCTGGTGCAGATGAGGGACAGCAGGTGCCCATCAGTGCACTCTGATCATGTCCTGTATTTGTCGACACAAAGGCAAATACATGTGGATGGTAGGAACCTGCGAATTTTGGAGCCAATGCTGTTGAAAGGTTTCTAACATTAAAACAGTCTAACTTACTCACTGATTTTCAAATGTGTGTCTACAGTAATAATAAAATAAAATTTGTGCTTTTTTTAAAAAAAATTATGATCATATTGGGCTTAAAAATCAGTGATCACCTCACTTCTATTTTGAAGATAAACAGATGTTCAAAACACAACACTTCCTAAATGAAAACAAAGAGGAAGTATACAGATGTGTCTGTCTACCTTGGGACCCTACTACCAGTCTAGACAAGGTCACACTCTACTTCCTGTGACCTTGGCTTAAGGTTTCATACTTCACTTTTTTTTTAAGTAGAAGAAAACAAATTAGCTTCATTGTCATTGTATTAAAAAACGGTTGAGGTCGGACAATGTCTAGTTCAATCTTCAACTTTTACAGACAGACAAGATGACCAAACCCCTCCCCTTAGTCACTGTGTTTCATGTCCTTGCCATTTACTAGGGGGAGGATGCTAAATAAAACATCCTTTGGAGGCTGTGTTTCTTAATTTGTAAGAGAGCAACAATACTAGAATGATTTGCCTCTCAGTGTGACTCTAAAATCAAGCCAGAAAGCACCTAGCACAGCCTCCTATATCAAAAGCAGCCTATAGTCATTGGACATGGATTACCCTCATAGTGCTCCTGTAAAGTCAATTGTGTTACAGATTATTTAGGTACATGTAGGTTAAGTGACAAGCCCAGGGCTACAAGTAGCACGGTTAGCAAAGGGACATGTGAAATCTTACACCACAGCTTGCATTTTAAGCATTATGTCTGTGTTTTCATGGTGTCTGATACTCAGAAGTTCTTACCAGTTTTAATAATCATATTATTTTTATGGTCAGGCCTCATCTTCCACACACATCTCCCTGCTCAAATCTGCCAACCTGAAATTGTTATTCAAAACCCCTTTGCCTTAGCTGTAGTCCAAATTTTGCAATTATATGCCTAGAGCAAATGTGTTTATTTTGGTTGCTGGACACTCTCCAGTGGACACTTCCATTTCTGAATAAGGCTTTTGAAGATTTTCCAAATGCTGCCATTTGGAAAACCTTTGAGTTGAATGCTGCTGCACTTGGCATCAGGTGGTCTCATGTCACCCGTGAGGTCAAAGTCAACTATTCAAATTTCCCCTCAAAACATTCTGTACATCAAGGACGTGCTACATGAATGTAGCATGTGTGTCGTCGATGCATGATAACAGTTTGTCAAATTCAATTCACTGAGTCCTATTGAGATTAATGAAGGGTGTAAAAATGACAGCTATCTGACATATTTCAAATCTCAACTTGACATCTACAACCTTTTAAAGTTATTTTTAAATGTGGCAGCACTTAAGATGTATCAAACACATTGTATGCTGCTAAACCCCTGTTGGATGAGCTCAGTTTTGTAGCCATGGAAATTAACACGGGGCCACACTCATCAGCTTTTCAAACAATCATGCAATGTGCATACATGCCAAGAAAATAAGGCAACATGCCTTATGGAAATGAAATAAATTCTACCATTTGATCTTTCATGGGGGGAGGCAGGGCGGAAGTTCATCCCTAGGTCTACAACAGGCTTGTTTGTGCTTAGTAATAGAATGAACAGAGTCAAAGAGAAATGGAGGGTGCAGACTAGGAAGCTGCCATGCAGTTATGGGCTGTGGGAAGGAGCATGGGTTGTGTGTGTGTGTGTGTGTGTGTGTGTGTGTGTGTGTGTGGCTGGGGGGGGTAACACGAATTAGCAGTTCAGGGACTAAGAACTTGTTTTCTAGTCTGGGCTTCAATCATAAACTGATAAATTCTAACATTGAACCTTAGACTGTGACATCATTTTGCATTTATATAATAAAATAAACACTGAGAAAAGTTTATGGAATACAAGTACAGGGGTCAATGTGTATGAAATTGCCTTCAAGTATTTGGATGTAATGTAAGTTGGTATCGTTTTCTACGGTCCTCTGACTGTTCGCGCCCTTCACGTTCATGATTTGAAACCTAATCTCCAACTTGATAGCATTAGGAAATAGATTTGATTACAAAATAAGACCCCTCCCCAATGAGACTTGTAAGTACCCTTATGCTCAAACAAACAAATAAAAACAACAGCACCCCCCAAAAAAACCCTCAAAAACAAAACCCAACAAACAAACCTACTGCCTTATTCCTTCTGCCATATGAGGACATAGCAAGAAAATGCCCTGAACAAGCCAAGAAGTTGATACCAAATAAGCCTGTGTCTTGCTCTTAGACTTCCATGTCTCCAGAGTGATGAGAAATAAACCCTCACCATTAAGTGTTATTTTGAACATGGTATTTCATTGTAATGGTACGAATTAAGCCATCATTCAATCTCCATGTTAAATGTCCTCAAATGTCAGTATGTAGACATTATTGACAAAACTCGTCCTTTCTCTTGACCAGAACACTCGAACCTAACATGCTACTCAGTAGTCAGGGTTAGAGAGGGTATCCCAGACATCGACTCAGGCTTCTTTAGTAGCAATGCATAGATGATACCCTAGAACACGGTTTTTCTACCTTTCACCATCAGGACCTTGAATTCCAGGGAGGCATGCAGGCAGCTAGACCAAATGGACCCTGTGCATGCTCACCCTTCCTTCTCGAATCTGGTTTATGTATCACAGCATGTTTTTGTGAGTGTTCTATTGCTATGATGAGACACCACAACCAAGGCAACTTTTAAAGGAAGAGGCTAATTGTGAGATTGCCTACAGTTTCAGAGGGTTAGACCAAGACCAGGGGGATGGGGAATATGTTAGCAGGCAAGCATGGCACTGGAGCAGTAGCTGAGAGCTCACTTCTAATCCATAAGTTGAAGCCAGAGAGAAAGACTGAGCTTGTCATGGGCTTCTAAGATTTCAAACCCTACCCTCAGTGATTCAGTGGCATGCCTTCTCCAACAAGGCCACACCTCCTAAATTCTTCCCAAGCAGTTCTACTAACTAAAGACCAAGAATTCAAGTGTTCAAGTATGTGAACATTCTCATTTAAACCACTATATAACATAAGGGGAAATTTGCTCCTGAAAAACAAAATTAAGCAGGTTGAAAACTTTAAATTTTACTGTGATTTAAAGAGAAATAATTATAGGATAAGTAGTGGATGACTAAGAACAAAGGCAACATGATCTGAATTCAGGAGCCCTGGAGAAAGATGAGTGGAAGATACTTGTGAGGGTAAATGCTTTGGGAAGTTCATCAGCTAAGCTGACATACCCGAAGCAGAGGAGTATTTTGCCTTATAAAATAATTCATATTTAACTAGCATAAGATCCTAGTTCCTTGGCCTTTTTAAGGTTTAGTCAAATACTGATCATACAATAAGTATGTAATAAAACTTGAAGAGTGACCCATTTCCCATGATAAGGATAAGGATGGTCATTAGAAAATACAATGACATGAATTATTAATTATTAATGAAATATTTTCATTAAAATGAAGAAATCAACATTTGCCAAGGTCTTCATTCACTTTAGCCTATCTCAAGCTTATTATTTGTATTTATTAAATCACTTAAAAGAGCAAACTCCTGCGAATCCATGGCAGTGTGATAGAGTAACAGTTGGATATTTCATGTCTGCCTGTGGGATCTAGCACAGAGCTTCTAAAGCCACTGGACTCTCCAGCATCTTTCCTGTGAGATGATATGGGTCAGAGACTCTAGCTAGCTTCAGGATGGAGACTGGTACCCAAAAATACCATGGTAGGATCAGAGTCTTGGGATATATTGAGCTTGAGCTAGTCATCAATAGCCAAGAATACAAACACATCAATGATAAGCCTTCTTAAAAACTCCAAAAGAACTCAGGTAATCTCTATAGTACTAAACCCCTAAGAGAGCACATGGAAGCTCCTAACTTCCCTCTGTTCCCTGTTCATTTGTATCATTCTTCTCTAGCTGTAATCTGGATGCATTGTAATAGCCTGCATAATATATAGATAAATGTAAGTAAAATATGCGATTTCCCAGATGCTCTAGCAAATTGTCGAAACATAAAGGTAGGGCCACAGAATCTTGATTTACCTGTCTGACTTATAGTTGGCATCTGAACTAGAGTTACAGAATTGAGTTAACTTACGGGCTCTAACATTCTATCACATTTTAATCCTTTATGTGAGGATTATATCAAAGGAGGAAATATTTTTACATATTACATGTAATATATATTTTTATATAAAATATTTTATACTCTTAATAGCAAAAAAAAAAAAACCAAACCTCTCACTGGTCTACCAGGACAACTGTAAAACAGTAAGTGTTGTCAAATTCTAACACAAAGGCCCATTTGTGATGCTAGAAGTTTTATGCTGGGCCACTGTTTGTAGAGCCCCCTCTTATACGAAGTAGATTTCCAACATAGAACTCTTTTGTTTTTTTTGACATTATTGCTAATGTTACACAATTTTTATTAGTGTGCAAAACTTCTAATTTCTAAAGTTTATTTTTCCTTGCATGTTCACATGTTTATCTGTGTGGGTTTGGGCACATGTGTGCAGCTGTACTGGGACCAGAAGAAGGTACGGGTTCCCTAGGCCTGGCTACACGTAGTTGTGACCTGTGTGACATGAAAGCTGTAAAACACACTTGGGTTCTCTGCAAGAACGCTGTACTGCTGACCACTTGGCCATCTCTCCATAATTTTAAGGTTAAAATGCTACCATTATTAGGAAAAAGATAAAGGAAGAGTCTTACTGACTTATGAAAGAAGATTCAGGAAGAAGAGGAAAATAGTTTGGAAATAGTTTTGACAGCAATGTGAGGTTGGCAAGACATCATTTACATTAGTTGTACATTCCTTATTGGATATCTAAATATTATTGATGCAGTGGACTTGAGGCGTGAAGTAGAAACATGGCCTCCCCTACCCAATTCCGGTAAAACAATGTTCATCACTTTCAGTCATTCCACAAAATGGTGTTAGTGATGGGTGAATGGCCTACCCAAAGATTTCCTATAGCTGAATTATCAAGAAACTCATGTGACACAAAGAATGTCAAGCATGGCTCCATATGGGGGCCGAACATAATGACAGTAGCAAAATGACACCACTCTTCCCAATGACTCCCTCAAAACTAAACATAAAAGCAGCATGGTCACTGTCAAACATCCAAGAATCATTTTATACATTTTATATAATCAAATTAAAGTGCAGACATTTCCTCTATTGAAGAAGAGGCCACCAAGAAATGACAACAGCCACCAAATAACCAAGTCACTGGAACTATTCAAACTCACTTTCCCCTCAGAGAAGACATCCAGCATCCCATTCCACAAGCGTCCGTCTCCCTCAGCCAATACTAAGGTACAGAGGCATTTCCAGGAACTACCGGACAACCGTCCCAAACCTCATTTTGTTGTTGTTGTTGTTGCTTTTTTTTTTTTTTAAATCCGTAGTCTCCTGTGGGACACAAAGGAACACGCTCTAGCCTATTAGCATGACAGGTAGTGTCTTCCTAACAACTGCTTTTTACTCCCTCTGACAGATGTGCTTGGTGCCATGGTTGACGTTTGTGTGGTAATCAGGAGTGATGGAGAGGGGACGTCGGTGCTGCCGAAAGTGCCCCCCGATTTAATGTGAACGATTTGTCAAACGTGCTGTGATAGCAATGCTGTCAGAGCCAGGCAGGGAAGCACTCTGTCATGTTTGCGCCAACCAAGGTCACTTTGGCAAGGAGAGGAAGGCTCTCGCCAGAGAAATGTTCATGTTTATCGATGATATGCATGGCCTACTTTCACAACTTGTTTTTCCCTTCTATTAACAGATAACCATCACAGGCTCAGGGAGACACTCCCCCGGAGAGAAGCCTGTGACAAGATTCAGTCCCCGGGGTGAGCCACTGGGCATCACTGAAGGCCAAAAACTAGGAGAGCTACCATGAAAGTCAGGGTCTGCTATAAGCCAGCAGATCATACTATATGTGCCTGGAAGAATATGGCGTCATCATATCTTATACTTCTCAATATGATGTTGACAATATTAGGTTTGAGCACTGCATGGCACTGTGTAATCTATGATGTTTTATTCTATGATTCTAGGCAGCAAATAATTCTTAAGCAAAGAATGAGCCAAAAGTTTGGTGGTATCTTCCCACTGTGTTGGCTCAATGTATTGGTAGACTTATGAATGAAAGAAATGAGGGTAAATATGGATAAAAGTAAGAAAAGCATTTCTTATTAGTCAAATGAAACATATCTAGATGAGGTTGCTTTGGAACTCTTTGTCACATCATCTCATCGTGTTCTTTCAGGCCTTTCTTATTACACTGGCCTAGCACTTAGAACAAACTAGAAGCAAAAATAGGGCAGGCACTATCTTGTCAAATTTTGTATCTTTATCCTCCAACATATTATTGGTTCAAGTAAATACCGAAAGCAGAAAGGAACTAAATCCATAGAAATAAATGCAAGAAAATCTAGTAGGAGACAATAAGGATCCATGGCAAGGGAGGACAGCTGGGGAGCCAGGACAGTGAGCATTCTGACAGTGGACAAACTTCATGTCAAAGACAATGGTGGAAATGAAGGAGGAGATGGAGTGTCGGTTCCAAAGGAATGGTCACTGACTGACCATATGACTGCATCTGGCACAGAGGAGAAATTTACATTACAAACGTGTTCCTGCTAGTGCTAATCTGTGTAATGCACACACCGCTATGTGTTGAAGGAGCTGTGGGCTGCATTCCTGCCACCCAGCTCCCGGCCGCCTGGCTAGCTTATGCCCCAAAATAACAACACACAAACTGTATTCTTTTAAGCACTGCTTGGCCCATTTCTATTAATGTGTGTAGCACCCCAAGGTGCGCTTACTGGGAAGATCTGGGACAGCAATCTGTAAGTTTTTTCCCCTTTAAATAAATAACCATTCTATTAATCATAATTCTAAACTAGTATGGAATTGTTTTTGACTTACGCCTTCAGCTATGTTTTGTTTTTTTCTTTTTCGTTAGTCACTGATGTTTAACTATCAAGATTTTTTTTTTCTCATAAAGTTTTGGATTTTGAAATCTCTAAGGGCTGGAGGTTCAATTGCCTGACAGTGTTGGGCTTCACAGACACAGCGGCCCCTTTCAGCTGGACATTCTGTGTCTAGCTTTCCCTGGCTTGAGTGTCTAAAGCCATTGCCACTTGTCCCCATGTTTACACACTTGTTTCTTTAATCCTCAAGAAGCATCTGACGCTCAGGTCTCAATCAATGAATCTCAGAGCACTGAATAAAGGGACAAGACATTCAAGCCTATGGCCTCTGAAAGAAAGGCTCTGGTGTGTTAACTCCAAGAGATCCCTGATCCTTTCAAAGCAGCCGTGGCTCCCATTCAGGACCAGAAGACCTCAGTGCAAACGCTAATGTATATGAAACGTAGATGAGCAACCCCATCTGAGACCGCTCACCAGAGAAAATATGGTACTTAGGATGAAGGTGATCCATTTACACTACTTTAGAGATGACTAACCCTTTTGATACACGGGATCTCTTGTCTCAGTTGGAATAGTTAGTAACACTATTTCCATGTTACGGTGTGGAAACCGAATCTCTAGGGGAAGTCATAACACTAGCAGGATGGAATTAGACCTGGTAGGCACTAACTCCTAATTCTAAAAGTGAGGTCAAAACATTAGTATCTCGTTAACAGTCTCCAAGTAGCCAGGCAGTGGTGGCGCACACCTTTAATCCCAGTACTTAGGAAGCAGAGGCAGGTGGATCTCTGAGTTTGAGGCAAGCCAGGTTTATAGAGTGAGTTCCAGGACAGCCAAGGCTACGCAGAGAAACCCCCTATTGAAAAATAAAGAAAAAAAAGTCTCTAAGCGACCCTAAAGCCCAGCCAGAATTCGAGATCCACGCGTTTACATCAAGGGTGGTTACTAGGAGATGAAGTGTTTAGGTTGTGATCAAATTTCCACAGATTCGTGAGGGTGGGGTCCTCGTGATGGAATCGGTGCCTTCACAGGAAGAGACCAGAGAGAACTAACACATCTCCTTGTTCTTTCTCTCTCTCTCTTCTTCCTCTGTCCCCTTCCTGCTAGCCACATCCCCTGTGACGTTACAGAATACGTTAAGAAGGCAGCTCTTGGCAAGCCACAGAGACCACAACGGCGGCCCTCATTAAGAACTCAAAGTCCCTGCCATTCTCTTCGCAGACTTCTGCTTTTAGGAATTGTGAGAAATAAACACTAGCTTCTAAAAACACCCCGTGACCTGAGGTGACAAATCATGCAGGGTGTGGTCTTCCTCCCTCACATCTTCCTCAACAAAGCAGTACAAACACACAGGCTGGAATGACACAGAAAGGGACAGTAATTCAGACTGAGCCCCAGGGGAAGGACTTCTAGTCTGGACTCCAACAATTAGACTGGGGTTGTGTTGCAAGGGATATTTAATTAGGATCTTTGTCTCTCTTCCTCCTTCCCTCTCTTTCACTCTCCTCACCCTCTCTCCCCCCGCCTGTCTGTCTGTCTGTCTTTCTCTCTGTCTCTGCGTGTGTGTGTGTGTGTGTGTGTGTGTGTGTGTGTGTGTGTGTGTGTGTTAGGTAAATGCCTCATCATTCCTGTCCTACCTGAGTCTCAGTCCCACTGGTTTCCCGCATGAAGAAATGGCAAAGTTTGTGACATTCAACATTTCTCTAGATTCTCTCTTTACTTGGGGGCCAAAATCTTTTGGGTGATATCCCCAAATGCTTATCTTTAAAGTGCTTTCCCCCCCCCCCAGTACTTGGATGTGCATTTAATTAAGAACAGGCTCAGATGATGATAAAGAGCATCAGCCAGCACTCATAATCTATAAGGAATGGGAAGAGGGGAAAGAGAAACAGTAGTTAACATAACTGGTGTCTGCCTGGATGTACTTCTAGGAAGTAAAAGGTATGACTTTGCCAAGCCTGTGTGTCCATACCCTCCAAAATTGAGTTCCCATTAGATAGTTGCACTGGATTTGATATGGAAATTGACCCCTGTGTGACATCTTTTCTATCCGATGAAGAGAAACACTTGTTCCACACACAATCCTCAGTCATGCAAGTGGCCTAATTACGCTCGGTGGCAGTGACTCCAGGGAAACACGTCCCAGCAGGGATAGCAGGGCTATATTTAATGGGAACACTTTGGGATGAATAGTTATTCACTGGCCCTTTTTGGATAATGGGACTTATTTTATGCAACTCCTGCGAGAGTCACACAGCTTAACAGAGAACACATGAACAGTCTTTGTTCGTATCCCTCTATCAAAGATAGACAAAGGCTGATTGATTCATAGTAGGTGCTTAATATTCAGTCTTGAATGACTGAAAAGAAATTTAAAAATTAACTACAACTATTAGTATTTTCTTGCCCTACTTTATGGAAAAAAAATGGTCTTTAGGAACCAAAAATGAATGTTTAACTATGATATTCTCCCACTAAAAGTCTTTGATGATGCCCCCTGGCCCGCAGCATAAAGTAGAAAGTGCTCAGTGTATCACAGGAGCATATGCGTGATCTGGCCTGGACCACATCTTAGATTCCATCTCTCATCACACTGACAAGGGATGACCTTGCCATTAATTACAGTTCAAACAACAAACCTTGTTGGATGTCTTCAAGTCTTTGAACAAACCGCTTCCCTTCACCTGGAACATCACTTTCCTATTTGTTTCTGAAATAGCAGCTTCATCAAGTCTTTCTTAACTGGCCCAAGTAGATAGTAATCATCCTGTCTCCCTCTGCACTGTTCATGGATTTTATTCATGGCATTCCCATCATTTTACAGCACTAAACAGCCACACATCTTCTTCTTCTTTGGATAATGTGAACCTCACCCCCCAGAAATGTGGTCCTCTGTTGGCTTTACAGGCCTGGCATCTGCCACAGGACCTGGGTCATTGCACATGCCCACCAATGACAGTTTGAATAAACACACTGATGTGTCTTTCCATTCTTATGCCCTGGGTGTCAGAAATACACTATAGAGGACGTCTTCTCAAAACAAGGAAAGCAGTAGGAATTATTTTTTAATTATGAGAGGGCTTATTAATATATTAATCCTATAGAAAACATGACTTAGCATTAAAGTGTAAGAGATATTTGGATTAGAAGAGCGTTACCTAAAAACAAAAGTAGTGATAAAAAGACACAGAGCAAACACTTGGGATAATGAGGTTAAGCAAAGTTGACCATCTGTACTGATCTACGTTTTCTTAGTAAAAGGGTAATTCATTAATTACTAACAATTTGAATAGAATTTTAAGACTAAAAGTGAGGCTTCACCTATGCTACCTACTCTCCTTTCAATCGAGTAGAGACTGGTTTCTGCTTTCATCCTTATTATTACTGATAAACATTTCCTGAACACTTACTATGTGACAGATGATTTTAGTAATATTGGCTTCTTACTACTCATTTTTCTCTTTCATTCAGTAATTATTTACTTTAGTAGTTACTTTCATAGTAGGCATTTAATGAAAATCAGCAATAAAGATGTATTTTATTATGCTTTATTTATATTGAAGTACTCAGTTCCATAGGCCTTCGTGTAATGGGTCACAGAATGTGAGACTTCAAGTGGATTTGTCTGTGTAGTTCTGCCTGTCGTGGAATTCGCTCTGTAGACTAGGCTGACATCAAACTAACAGAGATTCTCCTGTCTCTGCCTCCTGAGTGCTGGAATTAAAGTTGTGTGACACCATTGCCCACCAAGACTTCATGTCTTCTCCTTGAACTATGATGCCACCTGAAACACCCTGTTGACTGAGTGGGGTGTATAAGGGAAAACAAACACTTCTATAGCTATTGTTCATTCATTTCATGTGTTCTAAGCCTTTCTCCTCTGACTGGCAAGTGCTCTGCCCTCAGCAAGGTCTGGGATGATTAGGGCTTCCTGCCTGCCTCGCATTGCCAGTGGTTAAGAAGAGGGAGGAGCACAAAAGCAATGGTCAACTTCATTCCCATTGTTATACCCATGCTACAAACTAAAGGCATATTCTTCAACTGTCCTGTGAATTTCTTGAAGGTGCACAGTATTTTATGTCCAAGAAATGATGAGGGGCATGTGCAGGCCAACACGGACTTCCTCCACAACTGATAACATTAAAGAATTTAAAACAATACTCTGGACATAGTTTCAACTATAAAACTTGAGAAATATTACTGCCCAACAGTCAGTGAAATTGAAGAAACCCCATGACCTATTGGCTGAGGACAAAGTTGTGACAATGGCACGGTGGCCTTGCACATAGGAACTCTGCAGATTCCTCTCCTGACACTCCTAGCACTTCAGCTGACTCTCTTTATAATAACCTAGAAGACACACACCCATCTCACAATCCTGGGCCCTCACGTCCCTCAAAAAGCCTTATCTCAGGAATTCCAAGGCCGCTTACCTGTCCTCTAGCAAATATCCTTGCTGTTAGTGGGGTAATCTACGACCCTTCTCATGTAGGAGGCTTTCTTCATGGCTACGTAATTACCACACTTCTTTGAACGTATGTATTTACAGCATTGTCTTTTGTGTGTGTTTTTATTTCGCCTCTTTCCACGCCTCATTGCCTGACGGGATGTAGTTTCCACTTACTGATATTTTTGCCTGTCTTGTGTCCTCATTATTACCCTCTCTTCCCTCTTTCTCCATCCCTCCACTCTACCCCACCTCAGAAACTAGGAAAACTGATGTCTATAATCTAACCATCCATCTATGGAAAGAATGCATGGATTTAAATGCATTTGTGGAGAGATACCTTTCCTCACCATGGATTTGAACAAGTCACCTAGTCTCAACAGTACAGGGAGTTACCCTCTTCTCAGCTGCAAAGCTAATTTGACCTAGCCATGACCCAGAACACTCAACCTTCAGTAGAAATTGATAGAGAAATATTTTTTTCTTTGCACCACCCTCATCAATAAAAAAAAAAAATACAGATGGCAAGACAATTTGAAGATGTGAACCCTAAATGGAGAGGTGACACACACATGTCACGGCAGTGAGTTTCATTCAAGGCAGCGAGGGGAAAAGGTCCTGCTTATCAACTGGGGAGCAGGAGGAACAGAAGGCTCTCCAGCTCATTTCTCCTCCCTGGGCTAGAAACAGACCAGGAAACGAACAAGAAGCCGCTGAGGAATATAGGGTCTAAAAGCGCCAGATTACTCTTGCTACTATAGATCTGCAGACAGAGAGGAGGACTCCGACGATGAAAATGTTAAAGGGAGAAAATCTGACAGGACCTTTAGTGCTTAGAGCCGTGTTCGTGGTGGATTCCGCTGTCTCCTGGCAACAAAGGCCATATCCCTGTTGCTCTGTTGCAATAGTACCACTCATGCTCATCTCCCAGTTCCCGCCCTTTCTTCCCCTCTCCATCTCTCCTAATCCCCCATCCTTCTCAGCTCCCAGTTTCCAGCTTCTCCCTCCCAATTCTTATCATCAAGCAAACCATACATACATCCTGGGAAATGAAAAATTGGTTGCTATGGAATGATATCGAATACAACTCTGGAGGGAAAAAATGTGTTTGCAGTTTTTATTAAGCAGCAACACACGAGCTAAAGAAGATGATTTATGGTAATGAATCATATTAATCAACTAAATTAATATATCATTTCAGCGATTCATAGAGTAACAATAACAAATAAGAAATCGGACTTAAAAAATATGCTAGCCAGGTATAGGCATCCAGACATAAATTAAAAATTAATTTGCAATCTACTCACACATTAAAATCAAGGACATTATTTCATCATTTCTTATCAAATATGCAAAAAATGCAGCCACTCCGGCATGGATTCTTTCACTCTTGAAACTGCCTCTTGCGGCTCACGGAATAAATAAAATAAAACTTATACCTCATCCTGTTTGCACGCTGTCACAGATAGGGTAGAAGAGACACTATTTCGAGTGTAAAGTAGATATGAGTAATAACACCATAAATTTGAGAGAGGGCAGAGATTAGCCATATGTATTTCTTCCAATACAAACGGAATTTTGGTTAACATTTGGGATGATCAGGAACCCTTCAGTCACAGGAGCCACATTCCAAGTTCTCGACAGCCAGATGAGGCTACCGTGTACCATCTCAGACCTTGTAGCTGTTCTCATCACTGTGGGGCGATCTGCTGAAAACTCTTCTATGACATACAGTTAAACTGGATAATGACGGCCTTCCAGCACTCTGAAAATTTCTCGTTTTTTTTCCCTTATTTTTCACTTATGTAGATATACGTGATCTACGAAGATAAAATGACCACTGTCCTTACCCCTTCATCTACCCATGAAGAATCCAGAAACTGGTGGACATACGTGGAGCTTTGTGTCTGGATGAGCAAGCGAGCCCTACATCCATCAGCTGAAGAAACTGTGAAATTAATTGTGTTGACAATCACTTGGGCAGAAAACAGTTAACCCAGCATGACAGGGTGATGATGGTGGCTGAAAACTCAGAGGCCCTCGAGAAACTTGTTTTCATCTCATTATGTCTGCTTTGATAATTATAGCCGACTCATCAGCCTGGAGTTGAACACCACGAATAATCACTTTCCTGCATATTTTTTGAAGGAGGAAGCATAATAAGGTAAAATTTACAGACTAATTTATGACATTTGTGAATCTATTTTCAGGAAATGAAAAGCTATGATTCAGTAGGGGATAGGAAAATTCTCTTTGAAATAGTATAGCATTTTCTCTCTCTCTCTCTTAAAAAGAACCATGTTTGATATTATGAAAAAAATTCTCTTTTGCATACAGCAAACAAACACAATACTAATGTGAGCCTAACAGATTTCTTTTCTTGCTGCTTGAATTGGTCTCCTTTAATTTCAAGAACATCTTAATCCAAGGAACCAAAGATCTTCCAGTGGGTTAAATGCATAGATTAAAAAATACCACACTTAGGAAGACACTACCAGAAAAATCCTATAAGGAAAAGAAAACCACACACGTGTGCATTAATATATGTGCAACAAAATCACTAATCACTGTATCTGTTTCTGTGTAAATAGATACACATCTACTGCAATAAATGAGGAAGCCCTAAGCATGCTTCTCCATCACCTCCCTGAGACTCTGTCCTCAGCGTGTTATACGTCAGCTACCGCTAAGACCCTTCACTAGTCAGAAAGTGCCGTGAACAATAACAAAACTAAAATCACCAAATCTCTGCGAAACACAACACGAAATTAATCAAATAAACAAAAGCCTCTAATAAAACCATCTGGCTCAATTCTATTTTAGGTCATAGAAGCTATAAATGTCACTAAATAAGATAATGAACAACTCAGTAGCTGCCTTTAACTGGAATGGTTTACAAGAAATCGGAGCCAGCAAACTCTCCATGCGGCCATTCTTTCGCCAATCGGACAGAGTTCTGTAGAAAGTTAGCAACTTTTAGCGAGAGATAACAGTTGAATTATGTGAGAGAAATGGCACTTGAGAGTCCTCCAGTTTATTTTTGACTGTGAAACATTATTCTGTAGGTGGTTTTGTAAGAACTCAATTAAAATGTCCATCGGTTAATGGGGGATTTACACTTGTTTGTAAACTTCCTAATTAAGAAACATTGTTCCTCACTTCCTCCTGTGCCCTTAAAGATTTGCAGTCCGAATATGATGATACATGCTAAAAAAAAAAAAAAAAA
>NC_022014.1:58095535-58120506 GCF_000317375.1 Microtus ochrogaster
CTTTCTTTCTTTTTCTCTTGAGTGTTTGTTTCCATGTTTATCATGTCACATATTACTGAAAATTTTTAGTCTGATGTGAGACAAAAACTTTCTTATCTTTGAGGATTTTCCTGGAAAGCACCGTTGCTTGGGCAGAATCTAAAATAACTCTCACAGTAAGAACTTTTGAGACAGACTGAGATGTGATTAACCTGCAGTGTGAATGACGCTTGTCTACCTTAATTCCCCGTTTAAGGGAATCACTTTTTTCCCCTTTTGCTTTACCTTGATAACTGCTAACATTTATATACATCACACATTGCCTTCAATGTTTAAATACTCTGACAATCATACCTTCCCTTCTAAGTTAAAAATGAGTGACTCCAGGAAAGAGAAGAGCTGTTTCTAGGAAGAATATGCTTAGACACCCTTCACAATCCACAGCAGGGCTCTGACACGCCATAAATACCCCACACATAACTTACAAGAGGTTTTTCAAATTAGCATATGAGCTTACCCCACCCAATAAAGCACAAGTCATATTCTTTCCCTCTGGACGTCATTTGCTATCCTTACTTGCCCATGCTGGCAAAAATGTAGCAAGGGTATTCTTTCCAGCCTTTTTAATTACCAAAATTCAAGTTGCCTTTAAAATATCATAGCCCCTCTTGAGATTTCAGGAGAGCTGGGGATCACCATGGCAATAAGAAAATGGTGCCAATATCATCTTGGCATCAACCTGCCACACATCTCAGGAGTCCTTCACATGGGAGAGAATTGAACTTATATATAAAGTAGGCATGTTCCCTTAAGTCCTTTATTTTGGGAAGGAAATGATAAATTTCATGTTACAGAAGGTAAATAAGAAAATGTTGTAACCATATGCCTCCCTCTAATATACACAATTAAAATGCAATATCAATCTGCTCTCCTGGTATGCAAAGTAAAAATGGAAAGTTAACAGACAGTGGCCCACATATGATGCCCATGTGCCAGCTTTCCTTCATTCTAGCATGCCTCACCGACTTCTCATGAACCAGTCTCCCTCAGCTCATAGAATGCGGGCGTAATCCCGCTGTCTGCCTTGATTCATGGCCTTGCTCCTTCACTCTTTCTGTCAACATTTCCTGTCTACCCCAACATGGTAGGCAGGGAATGAGAAGTGAATTACCCAGAATGATCTGGATGCTATGGAGTGGGAACAGTGTGTGTGTGTGTGTGTGTGTGTGTGTGTGTGTGTGTGTGTGTTTGTAAAATTCCAAAAGGAAAAAAATCAAATTGGAAACATTTCTTGCCACAATTATTTCAGTCACATAATCCATGCTGTAGAAATATTCAAGAGTACTATTGATGTATAATTGTAAGAACAATGGTATAGCAGCTCAAAAAAATGTAAAACAAGAACATGTATAAAGCAACATCTCACATAATAGGTTGCAATACACTACTCTACATTTATCATATATGGATACAACACATTTCAAAATTCATACTATTAAGTATATGTAATATAATGTAAAAGTATACTCTTACATGTATTTGGTACTATTGTGATATAATTATTTCTAACTAACCCCACTGTCTTCTTCCTTGCTTCTCCCACTATATGGAACAAAATATTTTTTTTTTAATTTTCTTGGTGTAATGGAACCCTTCCCAATACCCAAAGATGTATTAAAAGTTCATTTGATACCTTATAGGCAATTGTTTCACTCTTAGTACTTCAGCTAGAAGACACCCTCACAACTTCAAAGGAGTAAAGGCTGAAACCTGGAGGGCCCAGTCTGGAAGCTTTCTACTACTGTGCAAGGTAGATTTGCAAAAGTTTTGAGAAGACCGTGAAATATGGGCAAAGTCTCTGGTACAAATGTGCTCTGTGTTTTCTGCAGATGAACTGGTGGCTAGAGTAAACCTTGGATTCCTTCTCAGAACCTGACGGAAAGACCTGTGGCAGAGACGGATTTCTAGGCAATTCCTGCCATCAGTAAAGAAAATGCACAGATACAAGAGAAAGTGAAGATCAGTTCAAGGAACTCATGGGGAACAAACCCAAGAGCGTCTTACAACTAAAGTGCTGGAGCCAAGCCCCTGAGCTCCCGAGGAAGCTGGGCAGCAGAACAGGAAGAATGGGAATTGATGTCAAGTTTCCCACATCTGGCTATGGGGTTCCACAGACACTCAGAATCCCTGCTTCCTAAACATGACAATAACGAAAATCATAACTTTTTTTTGCATTGTTGTGCTTCACTTAAATTGATGATGCTCAAGGTCTCACACAACATCCGCACGCCATCAGTATTGCCACACATCTATCGTTCTCAATAGCTGTCAAATCTTCTAGCACAAAGCTTAGCATCCTGTAGAAGAGTGAAACGAAACTAGGGAAAGCCAGCCAGCCAGCACGGCAATGAGAGACAACTAACCTAAAGGGGAAGATGAGACGGAGGTGGCGTGGGGTGGGCTGCTCCAATTAACGGTCTTGATAGAGGGCGTGAGCATTGCACTAACAGGCCTCCCGAGATTCCCCCATCACCCCCACACTCACCGGCTGCAGTGAAGCTTTTCCTTCCTTTATTTTGTGGTGAGTGAGTGAAAGGAGACATGGAGAATTAAGCTAGCCACCAGCCTGTTCATGCTGAGAATTTAAACAAGCGTCTATTTGTATATTACAAACATGAAGTGCAAATACTCCTACCTACCCTGGATCTGAAGTTCAATGTCAAAACCAGCCGTTAGTTTATATGTCATGTTTCCATTTAAGAGGCTTCCCTCTTCAGACACAAATAAGTCTGAAACGGCTAAAGGAATACTAAACAACCACAGAAGCCCAACTGCTCCTCTTTTTATTCCCCTTAATGAGAACAGCGAGGCAAGGGATATTTCACAAGTGCTGGAGGGCCAGTAGTCCTTTCTTTTCAGGAACGTAATTGGTTTGAAAATTAACCCTTTGTTTCAGAATATGTCTACTTGCTGCGTATGCTGGTGATGCATTTCTCGTCAAATTTCTTGATCGTGGTACAATAGCCCGTCTGTCTCATCTTGCTCGCGGTTCTTACTTACTTAGCAAATAGGTTTCATTTTCTGGGCCTCAGTTTTCCATATTTCAAAAGTCAGCTTGGGGCTAGATATTTCTTGGCACCTTAGATTTTCTTTGATTCCAAGTGACTAACGCAGATGAAATGTAATTTTCGTCTTACAGCGCTTTGATTGAGTTTTTACTAATTTCTCCTTTGATAACCTTCGCTCCTGATAGCTTTTCTCTACTTCCCTTTAAGGGTAGGGGAAGGATGCCATGTGACATAAAGGAAGACTGATCTGATAATTAGGTGATCCGATTACCTCATCCTTGGAATTGATGCTCTCCAAATGAAAGATGCAGAAAAATCCTTCTCAATTTTGCTCTGTTCCCTTCTGGCAGTTTCAAATGAGCAATTTTAGCCTCTGGACCACTCCAAGATCTGGAACTATTTTATTTTCATTTGAGCTGGGGTCAGAACAAACATAAGGCATTTCAACCTGCCAGAGACGATCACCCTTCTTTTTCCCAATTGTATTCGTAAGTAAAATGACAGTAGTTTGCATGTACCAAAGATACTGAGCCACAGGTGGCTGATCAGACTTCCTTCTCAGTCATCAAGCAGGCCACATGACAGGAGACAATCACTTCTTGGCATTAATTTTTTTCTACCTGAAAAAATACTGAAGTATACGGTGTAAATGTACACAAATCAAAGCATATATAAATTATATATTTGCAATGGGCAGCTATGTAGGTATATTGTTTCTGGATTGAATATCCTAGCTGAACCTGATTTTAGTATCTTTAAGATGGATTTGCATCATGACAAGGTTTGAGATGCCTCAGTCTGCTGCCCAGTGTGCACGAGAGTGAGATGAAGCCTTGCATCTTTATAGTTCTATATTTTAAAGATGCGTATAAAATAGCATTGTTTTCCTGAAGTTAGCATCTAATAGACTATATTCAAACTCAGAGTCTAAGGTTATCCTTTAATGGAAACGAAAATGTCTCTATGGATCAGCTAGCGACAGAAGAAAACACAATCAGCCCCCTAGTTCTGTATGATACAGTCTTAATATAATTTAATTTTAGCAGGTAATATATCCAGGCATATTTCTAATCCAATATCAGATTGCAGGGATTTGCTCTCTTATTAAATATTACATATTTTTAAATTATTCAATTTTCTACATTGTTCCTCTCTGAACAAGGGAAGTCTGGAGCTTAAAGGCTATATACATGTATACAAGGTCTAGGTATGTATGAGGAATGAAGACTGTACTCGTCCATCTATCTTTGTGCATCTAATTGCTATCTAATACAGCGCATGGTTATACTAGAGCAGTGCTAGCACTAAGAGTATTTTACTTAGGTGAGAGAAAAAAATTACAAGCTTTTATTTCTTTTAACTATATTAAGATGTAGGCCAGGAAGCTCCATGATAGCAATGTATTCCAAACATGTAAACCAGTGACGTGTTTTCTGTCTTCTAGAATATTTCTATTTCTAGTTGGGTGAACCTTAAGAATATTGTGTATTCATCATTGTCTAAAGGCAAATCAAGATCGATGTGAGAACAAATATTTATGTCTTTAATCTTATTCCCAATTCCCAAAGTCTTTTCTCAGATTAAGGCAAGCCTAGAGCAATGAACACGGACCAAAGCATGGAGTTCTGGGCTAGGCGAATGGCTACACGTACTTTGGCAAAGGGCATAGGATTTATAACTTCCAAATGAAATTAACATGAAGTGTTATCAGACAGAGCCCAAGAGGAGAGGCATGATATATCTATGAAAGAAAATGATCAAACAAGGGTAGACGACTAGAAAGAGGTTTACAAGAGGAAGCAGAGGACTGAGGGTCTCTTCAAAGCCAGGTCCTTCTAGCAAAACACTAATATTCTTAGCATAAATAGACACAGAGAAGCAGACAAATATTCTTTAGTCATTCAATTAAAACCCAAACATATCATTTTCACAATAGCTTGCATGTAAAAGAAACTCCAATCTTTTAACAGTAGAGAGTCAATTCAATGGGGGTGAAGGTGGCACCCAGCCATATCTCTTCTTATGTCTTCAGAAGCTAGATTAGGACCATGGGTAGAGTGTAGGTTGGAGAGATACTTATTATAACTGCTAAATGAATCAAAGAAATCTTATACCTCATAAGATGAAATATCATGCAGTTACTAGAATAACGTTTTCAAAGCATGTAAAAGTACCATGTTAGCATCAATTTTGAAAGTAGGTTACTAAACAATAAGCATAAATCTTATTGCATTAAACCTTTAAAATATTATATAGAAAAATATCTGAACACAAGTTATAGAAATATTACTTGGATACTATGATTATGTTAGAAAAATGATGACAAAATTTCTATTCTTCAACTTCTAACATATACTTTGATAAAGTATATAAAGAAGGTCTTATCTCAAAACTAAAGTAAAAATAAAATTAGGAAGCCTAACTTTGAATACGCCTTCATCAAGTGTGTGGCAACTATCAAAAGTTT
The DNA here is from genome assembly GCF_000317375.1 of Microtus ochrogaster. Taxonomy (NCBI): domain Eukaryota; kingdom Metazoa; phylum Chordata; class Mammalia; order Rodentia; family Cricetidae; genus Microtus; species Microtus ochrogaster. Next base: position 58,101,050 of record NC_022014.1, read on the forward strand.
TCACATGAAGGTCTGTACAAGTGACTCAGATTTGGTAAAAGAAAAATCCACGAGTCAGGCAGAATGAAGCCACATCTCTGAGGCCCCATTTATGTGAGTAAAACAACTGCACAATCAATGTGAAATTTTATGGGTAACCGATAAGGGGATTGAATTGATGGTTCTAAATACGCTGAGGTGACAAGATGCCAGGAAGGATCTCAACAGCCTTAGACTCTTAAGTTGGTTCCTATTAATAGCACAGTCAAGGAGACCCACAAATGGAGAATTACAGTAGTCTAGACTTAAAGTAATAAAGGGGTTTACCAACATCTCCACATCATTCTTGCTGAGCTGGGGGTTCACTTGCAGGAGCATGAAAGGATGCAGCAGTACCAATCACAGGGTGCTTACCCCTTGATGAATCAGATGTCAACATGACCCAAAGGCACTTACAACTTCGGGATGCTTTTAAAATCACATTCCATAAAAGGGTAATCAGAAAAGAAGCCTAACTCAGCAAGCACTTGAGGCCAAGGAATTGAACTTTGATGTGATTTTGATCCGGTTACATCAGACTGTGTGACAGCCTGCAATGTTCCACAAAGGTAACATCCTCATGGAGGAAGAGTGAACATCTTTTTTCCTGGGCTGGCATGTTCTGCAGCATGACACCACTAGCTTCTGAAACCTCCCTATGACTTGATCTTGGTTCCTTTACTGCTTTCCCACTTATTTGTATGCTTTTTCTTCCAACAGTGTACATAAGAAAGCATGTAAATTGCTAGGCATTATGAAATTATTACTTCTCATTGCACCACTGTCACAGTGTAACCAAGCAGGAAATACATCCCGTGAGTTTTTTTTTCTGTAAATGGTTTTTTAAAGAATAATGATGACTTTTGCTTTATAAAGGGCTATCCTACATAAAAAAAATCACATGAAAAATTCTATAGATATAATTCCTGTACCTTGTAATTTCTTGCAGGATAGTCTCCCTATTTTACAAATTTTGATCAGCCACAAGCATAATTTCTTTGCCAAAGGTCATGAAGATACTATTCCTGATTGCATAATACTGCCCACTGCAGCTGCAGCTAGTTCCAATCACTAAGGAAATGTTCAGTGAGTGAGAAGCTTTCAAGACTATCGCAGAAGACCAGAGTGCGGTGATCTTCCAGCTACAAGAAGAATAAACCATACTCATTGGAAATTTTAGTTGATTGGAGAAATTTCCTGCCAATTTGAATAGTCACGTTACGTCAAGGGACTGAATAATAATTGTCACATCTGTCCTATCATCAAACACACCCCCTTGCACTAAATAATCATCCCTCTGCCTGAAAAATATCACTGAGCAAATATTTATAAAGCTGATTAAATCTAGAAGAAGACGGGTTCAAATACATCAGGCAAGTTTTTATTGTGAACCTTGTGACACTGGTTAGCATGACATTGGTTATTATGAAATACCAAGACAAAGCTGCTATCTGAAATATTTCTCAAAAGTTTCCACCAGGAACTGTCTTTTGCAGGACTTCATACTAGTCTGGTTTGCTGTGGATCGTACCATTTAAAAGCTTATCCTGGGGACGTCAGAGCCATCTGAGTGTTTCAGGTTAGTTATTGCATGCATTGCCAACCACACATGTATGAAGACCACCCACAGTAGATCACTATTTTCTTCTGTGTAGTTACACACCAGATAGTATCAATAATGAGAACTTTTAAATAGATGTGTTTTGATTTCGCAAGAAGAAAGAAACTGAAGGGTAGGGATGTTCAGGGTTATGACCCTAATAGGTACTTGGGAGGTGAAGAAGGGTGAGTCTCAATTTCCAGTCCTCCCTAGTCTTTGTAGAGAGTTCAAGGGCACCTTGGGTAACTTGGGCCCTGCCTGTATCAAAAGTAAAAATTAAGATCATCAAGATTGCCAACGTGAGTTTAATGTCTGTGATAGAGCAGCAGTTGCCTGAGGAATAAGATGCCAGAGTGTCATCAGTAAGTCATGGTGCATGTGGCAATACACAGATTATTAGAAATGGGTTAATTTCAACCTAAGAGCTAGCAAGGAATAAGCCTGAGCTATCAGTTTAGCAATTACAATTAACATTAAGCCTCAGAGTGGTTATTTGGGAACTGGCAGATGGGAGAGAAACTTCTAGTTACACACACACACACACACACACACACACACACACACACACACACACACACTAAGAGAGAGAGAGAGAGAGAGAGAGAGAGAGAGAGAGAGAGAGAGAGAGAGAGTCACAAAGTGGGCTAGTGGGGGAAGAGGGAACAAGTACACATATGTCCGGTAATTTTAAAAAGTATTAGAAGGAACAGAGTTAGTACAGAGTAGACTGTTTGCCTACTATACATAGGGTCCCAGGCATGATCCCACACTACTATGAAAAAAAGGGTAGAAGTGGAAGAAGGAAATGAAAGAAAGATATGGGAAATTTTGCTAATATTAGATATCAAAGACTAACTAGGACAAGACAAAGAGAAATTGGTTAAAAATGTCAAACTCATATATTCAAAAATGAAAAATTCTTTATGAGTAAGAAGCATACAAAATCTATACTAAAATACTATGAAAATAAAACTATTTTCCCTCTTCTATATCCACATACAGAGATAACAAAATAATCGGAATGAAAATTTCAAGCAAGACACTTTGAATAGCTTCTTGCTACATTAAGTTTACCATAAACTCCTATTAACTCTTCATACCCAAACAGTGCAAGAACAGTACAAAAAACATAAATATGTTATAGGGCGAAGCCCCCCAAAAGTTAAAGAATGATTGAAGTGAAATACTACTATGAATCTGATCAGCAGAGGCTTGCACAGTTCTAAAATTGTTGAGTCGTTTTAAATAATACATTTGGGATATTCTAGCATAGAATAATCATGAAAACAAATTCAACAGAAAGTGAATAATTCAAGGATAAAGGATCTAAAGGAAAATAGAGTAGCTATCACACACACACACACACACACACACACATACACACACGAGCAGGTCTCCTTATGTAGTACAGACTGGCCTTGGATTCACTATGTAGCACAGGCTTGCCTTGAACTTTGACTTTCAGTCTCTAGAGTTCTGAAGTTACAGGTATGCAGCATTACACACAGCTTAAAATATAAATTTTAAAAATAGCTACAATTACTACTTATGTCAGCAAAGATGACAAAATGTCAGAAACTGTGAAAGTGTTATTTTTTTAATAGTGGCAATTCAGAATGTTTCTACTTTTATTGGTATACTATTTCTAAATAACAGAACTTGATTTTGTAATTATGAATTTATAAGGAAAGGAAAACTCTTTTTAAAGCTTAAAAACCACTTCCCCATTTTTAAAAGGCAGAGAGTTAAGAATATTAATGCAATTTTTGGAGCAGCAATATAAGTAGAAATTACTTGTATTTATAACAATACATACAAGAAATAAAATAACAATTTAAAAATTATTCATTTATGTTGGAAAAGACAAACAAAACAAAACAATAGTAGCATAGGTTTCTGGGTGATGTTTTATTTTTGTTTTGTTTAATTTTCTTTGAGATTTCCAAATGCCCACGGTTGCTGGAAGTATCATTGAGTGCTCTCCCACAGAACACTGGGTAGATTATGACATAAACAGGTAGTATTCATCATTCCTATCATTCTCCAAAATCCAAAAATTCATTCTGGAGTCCTGGTGCAGCTCTTACAGACACCTAGTCTTGCAAAGAGTCCAATTTTGTTACCAATATGATGAGAGTCAACAATTGGTAAGTGATTCCTTTATCTGCATTAAGGGAGCATTGTATAGACACAGCAAATGACAGATCTGTGCCTTTGTGTCAGGGGCAAAGACAATCTATCATTCCTGGGGAGAAATGCTAGTACCATTCAGTTTCTTCTGTTTCTTGGAGGTCTGAAGGAAAATTCCAAGAAGCAAGCGGCACAATGAATTTGGTGTGACCCAGTAGGGCACGAAGATCAGAAGCCCACTCCCCACTGGTGGAGCAACCAGACTCCTAGATCGTCATTCACAAAGCACGGAGCAGTCTAGCAGGAGCCCACCTCATGCGTTCTGCAACTATCTGCAAAGGCTTCTCCACATATACATATGTTCTGCATTTTCCTTAATTAGGTATTACAGTAGTATGTGCTCACAGCAGCTCCCCCCTTTCTGTTTTGTTTGCGGTTCCTAAGTGATTATGGGAATAGAAACAGATTAAAAAGATAGTCCACAGCCAAGGCTCCAAAGGATGTCTCATTCGATAACAACGCTCACTTGCATCAATCTATTGGTATGAAAGCTAACTGCTTCTGTAGTTGCATAGACATCTTTTAAATGAATTTCCCTCGATACAACCGAATTGATAAAAGGGCAAGGCTGCTTTCGCACAGTCTGTCTAGAGTTATGGGAAGTCGTGCTGCAAATGAAAAGGAAACTTGATGCATGAATTTCAACGGAAATCTAGAAACTATGCTATCTCTAAGCAGCACCCCGGCTCAGTGTATTAGCTCTCGCCAGGTGGATAAGTGCGATACTGAGGACACAAGATAAGGCTCCACCCAGCCAGACACACTAGCCTTCTGGTGTATCAGCCAGTTTGTGGTGCAGGGATGTTGCACACTCATCCCAATTCTGATGAAACACAGGGAAACTTAATTCTCTGTGATGGTGAACAATAGGCCTGGGAATATCATTCACTTTCAATGGATCGAGTTGGTCAGATCGCCTCCTGCCATTCTTTGCTGGGTTTTGGAAGGCTGTTGCTTCTTTGGTCTCAGCTTGTGGTTCTCATTACTGGCAAAGAAGAGGGTGCTGGAGCCCCAGGTCCATGCTTGGGCATTAAATCAGACCTTTGCCCATCACCAGTCCCGGGGCTGGGGGCGGGGTCAGGGGCGGGAGTGATGGGGGAGAGGGATTCCCTCTTCTGGTGATGCTTTCTGACACAGGAGAAGAGAAAATAGTTACACCTTTCGCCGCATCACTATAGGGAACTAATTTGTTTTACACACGGAGAAGTAATCTGGTGTTCATATTTATTCTGAAAAGACCGTATTAACTAAAAACAAATTCCACGAGTAAAACTACTGATCTATAATCAGGCATGCATATCTACTGAGAATTCGGAGGTATCGGGAATTATGCAAACATTTCTCCCTAAAGGCATCTAATCCCCATCAGTTTGATGCTTCGTTCCTGATGCTTCTCTCTTACACGATTAGCACCCAGGACCCTGCTGTCTGCAGGAGCACAGGAGTCACCATATGCCAAACACTGGCAGGCGCTAATTTGACCCTCCGAACTCATGCCTCTCCTTCAGAAAGGCCACATAAATGGTCTTGATTGAAGAGCTATTCCAATACTCTCTTGGCAGTGACAGTCACTAAAATGCTTCTAAGCTTCAGCGTGGCTCACAGCAAGCCAATATGCCACCTTGTTTATTTATTTTCAGTTTATGAAAAGCTAAGAGTCAAGGTTCTCCTTAAATGTTGGAAGCACCACGATGCCCTTGCCCAGTCTCTGGGTTTAACAGAGGCCAAGGGAAATGTTATGCGACCTGAAGGGGAGAAAAGCAAAGAAGGGGAGAAGCCCCTTATGAAACCACAGTGAGTGATAAGGGACCCAAGTTACAAGTATTCAAAGAGATGAATTGCATTAACCCTGCCCTTCCCTGTTACAGTCACTGCCCAGTGGAAACAACAACAGAATTACTAAAATCCCACGCTCTCTAATGGGATGGTAATAGGATTCAGAGGCCATTAGGGTAAAGGCAATCCATATTTTACCGTGTAATAAGCCCACACTGAAGTTGCTTGCACCCCCGCCCCCCAGGAGATCAACAATTACCAGTTTAACATTCACAAATCCACAAGTGCTTTCGAAATTGCAAAGTACTCCTCTGTTAAAAGTCAAAGGTCTATTTTGTAAAGCGGCACACAGTTTTTTTGTGAAGTAAAATCATTTAAATAAATTGAAAGAACGTTTTCTTTGCTCCTACTATCGATTATTACTCATTCCTGAATGTTGGGAGATGAAGAATACTGTGATTTATTATAAAGGTAGTTTGTAGTTCTAAAAATGGTGCGCATTTGTTCGCGTGGTTATAGTTCCTTTTTCAATGATTCCTTTTTTTTTCTTTATAAACACTCTTTTATTAAGGAAAGAAATATAATAAAGTGTTCTTTGTGTTGAGACATTGCTGATAATGCGGGAGAGAGGATCTGTCAGGACACGGGTGAAGAACGGGAGAAAGGAGCTCTCTTAACTCCTTGAGGGGGAGCAAAGAGATGAGGGTCCCCTTGACTCCCCATGGGAGGCCTCACCCCCTCTGAGGAATCGGTGGGGAGCAGGAGGAGGGGAGGGAGAGGGAACTGGGATTCATATGTAAAATGAAAAAAAGATTCTTTCAAAAAAGAAAAGAAAAAAATCAAAGAGAAATTACAGTGGCAAACTCAAATCAGCTAGCATATGAATTGTTGGGGGAAAGGGCAAACTGACCTACCTTTCATGCTATGTGGTTTTGCTGTTTTAATTAGCCGGTTTGGCAATTTCATACATGTATCCTGCATTCTGGTTACTCTTTACCCTCCCTTCTTTGATCTCTCGTCGTTAGTATCACCCCCTTGCCCTTGTTACCAGTCTCTTTGTCAGATTCAAAACTTTTGATTTTGTTTACATAACTTCATTATTGTGTCATCGAATCAACTTTATATTATACAAGAAAACTCAGAGAGGCAATGAATTTTTAGGAAAACATTCTAGCAGATGAGTGTGACTTGTTATTCATCTCTACAGGTCTTCTCTTTGAGTCTCCTGATAAAATACTAAAGATACAATTCCTGAACATACATAATAAATACATCCAATGTACACACATACTTCATGCTTAATTGGACATGCTTAAGTTTCTCTCCAGAAATAACATATATCCAGGGCTACTTTAATCGTATAATAGGTGGGGAGAGTCACAATTCATACACTTAACAGAATATTCTTTTACACAACAGCAAAAAATAGGAGTATGAGCTACATGACACGAAAGGCTGACGGTAATTAAAATAACAATGATGAATGAAGAAACTCCGTGTGAATACTCTTTCCTCTGCATTTTATGTGCCTCTCAGCAAACACCTTAGCCCTGCAAAAAAAAAAACAAAAACAAAAAACCTGTAGCTGAGTAAAAATCATAAAAGATCATAACTGCCCGAGTCTTAATGCTGAGTTCATTCTTAGCTATATTGCCAAGTAGCATGGGACACGTTTTCTACTTGAAGAGTGTGGCTTTAAGCAAAATGGCCACTTTCAAAGATCAAAGATGCCGCACATGGCATGGGTTCTCGGAGAACAGCTGCATGCAAGTGTTGAGCTGCCTATATGTGCCATCTATGTGACAAGAGGGTGGCCTCTGGGAAATCACATGTGAAAGATGAAAACCCAGGTGGCATGGTGTTCAAGCAAGCCCTGCCATCTGTGTTTCCTACAGTCTTTAGATGACTAGAAACTTTCGATGTTATCAAACATGAAAAATAAAACCCCAAAGAACTTAATGAAACTTTTGAGAGGTAAGTTTGATAAGGAAAGCATACAGAAAACATTTGTGTGTAGGGAAAGGTATAGAAAGTGACATGGTCCCTGCAGACCCAACTACAAGTACATCTATATACATTTCTTCTGCATCATCTTTCTGGAGTCCTGGATGTCTAACAATGTTCCTAACATTGAGTAGCTATGTGTCCATGTGTGGTTGCAGGAGCCCGAGGCCAAGGCATTCTTAACTCAGGTGTTCTGGTTTCTAAGATTTGCTCTTCTCACTAAGGACCTCGTGCTAGAGAGACATGCCCACCACCTTCAGACTCTGATTTCCTCTCAAATGACTCTATCGTCTGTATGGAGTGACACGATCCAAGGATAAGGATAAGAATGATGAAGATGATGTTTGATGAAAATGATGATGACAGTTACGAGGAAGGGATATATCCATCCATTTAAAGCACAGGTGTGTTCTGGAGCTTAAGTACCTGAGTCTATATCATGGTAGATATGAAGAGGCAAATATAAGATGACACCTATTGAACTTAGCCTGAAAATAATATCAAGAACTAACACAGGGATAAATCCTTCCCAGTCTCTTCATATGGACTCTTACCCTTGAGTTGACAGAAGCAATGCAATTAGTTATTTGGTCAAAAGTCACTCATGAAACAAACAGTATGCTACCCACATGAAGCCGTGGGTAGGGGCCAGTGCACTGCACAGCTAGTCGCCATCCTTCCTATGCTTACTGAGCTTCAGAGCTTATATACGTAGATTATGCACTAGTAGCCATAATCACCTTCACACCCTCAGGGTCATGTGATGTTAGGCTGTTCAGAATAGAAGTCTGTAGGTGAGATCTAGACAGGACAGACTTCCAGAACAAGTGGCATTTTAACTGAGACCTAAGAGAAGTCATGTAGAGGCCAGCAGGATTGTTGCGAAGACTAAAAGCATGGGCAACCACAACTGGCGGATTGTGAATCCAGCACATCCTGAAGATCTTCTAGAGATGGAGCAGAGAATGCGAATGTCTTGGAGGTCAGGTGGAGGAGTGAACAGGCATGGGAGGTGATATACAAGGGTATCCAGCTTAACTGGAGATTCTTCAAGGGCAAGATATCAACGTGTCTCCTCATTTATAATCGCCGACAACGTAATAGATTAAACACTGGAAAAGCTCCATCAAGATTTACAGAGTCACTCTCAGGAATGCCTTGGTGGTGGCTGAAGCCATCATAGCGCTGAAATATCTTTAAATACTATCCAGAGTCCCCATTAAAGCATGTCTTAGACTTTGCCTTAAGCAGCAAAGGTCCCATGAATGCATTCATTCACCTCAACGCCTTTTCCCTCGTCCATGAGTGGCATTCCTTCCTGGTCATTTCTGACCTCACCTTCTTACATTTTTGTGCTCTCAAACCTTAACTTAGCATTTACCACCAAGGAGACCGAGCTAAGAATGAAATCTACCACAGCACGGATAAATAAACATGGGAATGGATCATTGATGGATTGGTTCCGGGTCAGAATGCTACTAACATTTGTAAGACATATTAAGTTCCAAGTCAAGGCTTGCAACCTCAGCTTACAAGACAATCATTCATTCTCCAAATCAGAAGAAATCTGAGTCCATGTGGCACTGACTTCTTGTAATATGAATGTTGTGCGAAAGGTCTACTCTCACAGAGTTCAAGGCCCCATTCTGTCACATGCTGCACCTTTTCTGGATAAATTCTCCATAGTTAAACTTGATAGGCATGCTCAGAAAGGCAGCAACACATGGAGCTGTTAACAACTTTGCCTCCTATAGAAAACAAATCACAATTTTCTAATACCCCTTTGAACATTTGGTTCATGAGAGCACATAAAATTGCAGATGGTATAAGTCATCCAACCATTCACTTCTAAAATCAGGGGCCTGACGTGACAGCTCAAGTAGAAATAATATTCAGGGCGTAACCATCAGTGTTTAAAAACAATTTACCCTTCTGTTCAAGTAACATTAAAAAAGAAAAAAAAACTTAAGACGAGTGAATCACAGCCTGTTATAATAAAGCATAATAAAGTAATTAGAGCTTGGGTTTCTATCAAGGTTCTTGCCATGTAAAATGTTCATTTATCTGAAATTTGCTTAAAACAAATAGATTAGATTCATCTCATGAACGAGAGTGACATGATTTTTTTTGTTAACACCGATTAATGACTTCAGTTTCCAGTGTCATTAGTTGACATCATCATTCTGCCATTTGAAAAATGGTCTCCTGAATCTGTGGGTTTCATCTCAACATGAATGTTTGCCCATTTCTTATATTCTACTGACCTCTAGAGACTACATGGGTGTGTATATAAATCACATGTGATACGTGACTGAACACATACAACATATCCCTTACAAACATCACACAGATTGGGAATGGAGAAAAAAAATACCCCGATTACTCAAACCCACTTGATTCTGGAATAGAATGCCAATCTTTCGCTTTTGTACCTCTCCTCTGCATGTACATTTGGTACAAGTGTTTCTTTAATACCAGGCATGTTCACAACACAACCCTTGTGTTCTTCCCTTGGGTGAACGAGGTATAGGAATCTCAGAGCAATGACTATGAAATAAACTGATTGGATCTTTGGATTGTGTCCTGCATCTACAGAGGATGTATTAGAGAATCCAGAGTCTCCTGCCTGGATTTTTTCTGAAAGCCAGATTTATTTTTACTTGGAAGTAGATCATTTTATAGGAGGATCTCCCTAAAATCACAGATGTAATTTCTCTCTCTCTCTTGCTGAACACAGAAAGCCCATAAAATGTAAAGGTACCTCATGAGGCTCAGGGGGCTTTCTTGGCTTTCTATCTATGTTTATAATTCCTAGATACATGCCTAAAAATCAAATATAAAATAACTTCTAATTTCAGACAAGACTATGAACTCCTTAATATGGATGTCAGGACTGGGGGTAGAGCCAGTGCTATGTTAGTATTTAGGAAACACAAGTTCCTGGGTTCAACTCCCAGTAGCCCCCTCACCCAGAGACGACTTATGCCTTATTCATCTTGGAATCCCTGGAACAATTGATGGGACAATAATAATATTAATTAGGAAAAATGCCACAGTGTTTTCCAGGACTATAGTTAGACCATACCGAGAATTTATTGTTCCAGTCTTCTACCGTCTTTCCCTTCCTCTGTGAGTCTCTCTGAACTTAAATACAGATGTAGGCATATATACACGCATCCTGTGTATTATGTAACACACATAGAGAAATACAAGAATAAACGCACTGGTGAATACTGCATGTAAAACACAATGGTCTGATTGACCAGAAGACTTGTGTGTGTGTGTGTTCATGCTTGTGTGTGTGTGTAGATGTGTGCCTGATCATGTGGGCACTCATGGGCATAGCATGCGTATAGAGGTAAGAAGACAATCTAGAGTTGTTCTTGACTTCTATCCTGTCTTCCAAGCAGTCTCTTTGTTGTTAGCTGCCGTACACACTAGGCTCACTGGTTTGGGAGCTGCGGGGAGTCTCCTGTCTCAATCTTTCAGTTTACTGCAGGAAGAGCTTGCTTTATCAGTAATCTCTACAGGTTCCTCCTCCTTTTTGACTCACCTGCTATAATACTAAAAATACAGTCCCTGACCATACCATCCATAATAAATATACCCAATATACATGCATACACCACACCCAGCTTTCAATAGGTTCTTGAATTTTGAACTCAGATCCTCAGAATTTCCCAACAATTGATATGTCCTGATAGGCTGTCCCAGTCCTCCAGTGATTTTTCTAATAATTATTTTCCACTTTCAGCTTTTTATATTATATTCCTGTTTGAGTTCCCATCTAATAGAGACATTGAAGACAACTGGCCATTACAGTACATCTGGCTACACACGAACCTCTAAAAACTTAAAGCAAATTTCCTTCTAACTTACTCAAGTTTAACCTCATCATAAAAGATTACGAGGAAACAATACCACTTTGTGCTCTTCAGCCTGTTGTGCCAATTCTATTCCGTGTGCATTTTATCACTTACACAGTGCTATGCATTTATAACCAAACAGATCTTGTGACTTTTGATTAGTGCCTCAAAGGACTATCAATTGCCAAGGCTTGAATGCAGTAAGAGGGGCAGCAGAAGAAAATTTGGCATTGTTTGATGAGCCAATACCATAAAGCAGGGGACGTGACTGCAAGATTCGGATAGGGTCCATGCTCCAAAAGGAGAGAGCAGAGGGAAACTGAGTTCCGACTTCATCGGAACTCCACTAGAGAGAATCCTTACTCCGTTCTGCAGATGTGTGGCAAGGTGGCTGGCAACGGGCACACCCGGTCCACAATGAAGCCCTTTCTGGATCTACTTTCCTTCCATCTCTTCCCCACTTCGGTCTAGCTTATGAGAAAGAAGCCCAGGGGTCACCAAGAGTGGGAAGGCTTTCATTAGGTTAACCTGTAAGAAGAAGAAAAAAATATGGAAGAATAGGGAGCACCTAGCCAGTGATGGAAACGGGGGAGCACTAGAGGAGCACTGAGCTGTAGGCACCAATAACCTACTTTTGGATTCCACACTAGAAAACTACGCTAATCAAAATTCTGATCTAATTCAAAAGGTACCCTTGCCCGATCCATGAAGCCTTTTAAAGGACCTGCACACCCCAATTCCCAACTAGTTAATTAAAATGGGTAGTTAGCCTTATGGGAGGGGAGGGGAATTATAGAAGTCAAAACAACACACCCAGAAATTTGACCCTATTAAGATGGGTTGATTTGTTTTATTTTATCTTAGTGATTTGCTCCTCTAATCAGCAGAGAAGATAGTGACATGTGAAGAGATAAAGTTAAGTTATCACTGGCAGTTAGAAAGCCATTTTCCTCATTCCGACACTGAAATTTAGCAGACAATTTCAGTGGCTAATTCAAAAAAAAAAAATTCGACATTTTCCAACCTTCCATCTTTGAATGCTGTTCACTGGCTTGGGCTTCTTCCTTCCGTATCATTAGCGGGACTGCTAATGATTAGACAAGCGTTTCATGTCAGGTAGGGAGAAGACAGAGTCAGAGAAGAAATCCGAGTAATCCCTGTACTGGAAAAGCAAGCCCCGGATAATCAGGACTGTACTGTACAGGCAATTAGGATTCCGTCCAGTTAAGAGAAATTTGTAATCCATTCAGTTTCAAGCCGGTACAGTCACATTTCTCAAAAACTTGTATTTCGGCCTCCGATGGCTTAAAAAGTTCTCCTTACTAGATTGTCTCCAATTACAGAAATCCTTCCCAAGCACAAGGCTGCAGAAGTATATTAAACCTGCGGGGTACCATGTAGCTGGCGGTTTTACAGAACTCTACAGCACACGGGATCCCAATGCATGATGTAACACTGCCGGAGCAATTCACCACAATCTGATAATGCTATTTGTTCGGATCAGAAGAGTTGTCTTACATGGGTATGTGGGTATGTGCGAGTGGGGGAGTTATCTTTGAATAGAAGATTCGAAATACTGCCCAAAACATGAGCTAGAGATAAATTCATGCTAGAATATTTTCCCCAACTTGCAGCCAGCCCTTCACGTCGCCACCTGTGAACACACACACACACACACACACACACACACACACACACACACACACCACAGAGGTAGGTCTGCAGTAGATAGCAACAGATCTCTGACTCACCCAGCAGTAACAGAAAAATGCAATGATCACAGATTTTTGAGCAGAAGAAGCTTCGTCCAAAACTGTCAGACTGAAGTTGACAGGGAGAATGCACCTCACCTCAAATACCAAGATCAACTTTGGTGCAACATCCAAATGTGACGAGTCTTTAACAAAGAGACAATCAAAATAGGAGTGTAGTAAGATACCTAGTTCTTGCAGACACAAGGCTGCTTATGTTGTGGTATGGATTTTTTTTTTTTTTTTGGATTGCTGCTTTTTTTTCCTAGATAATTTAAAATCCTCTATAAACACACAGAAAGAAAACAGTCAAATAAGACATCCAGGAGAAAACAGGCAGAAAAAAAAAACACCCCACCTACATTGAAGGTAGGAGACAATCATTTCTAAAGCTATGGGATCTATTTTTTCCCTTGCGTTGTAATGCACTCACGTGTATGAGTGATGCCTCCTGTGTCTCATAATGTCAAGTATGAATGTCAGGGGCAGCCCCCCATCTCTGATGATATTAAAATGGTGGGAAGATGAAAAGCTTGGAAAAGCAAATGGAACGAATTAAATGAAAGTGGCTGGAGGACACAAAAAGTCACTCCACTCCAGTTTGGTTCTGAGGCCATAGTGACGACCCTGTCTACTTAGGCACTGGTAAAATCAGCATGTCTGAGAACAAGTGTGGCATCCCTTCTATTTAATCGTGCCAGTGGTTATTTTTGCACCCTTTCATTGTGAAGTCTGCAGAACACAAGAAAACACCTTATACACTGGCACATAAATGCATATTGTATAGTCTACCCCTGCGGTTGTCAGTCAAATGTACTAGGCATCAGAGAGTTCAAGGTGAGGTAGTCACGGTTTATAGAAAGTAATTGACAACACAGGCAATTTGGGGAGGCAATTAACTCCAATAAATAACGTATATACCTTTTCAGAGAGATGAAACTCTCAAAGATCACACAAATCCATCATAATCAATGTCAAGAAACTGGAGATAAACCCAACGTGGATTGTGTCCAAATAGCAATAGCCTAGACAGAACGCTGCAACTTCTAAACGATGTGCCTCATCTTCAACACATGGTGAAGGTTTCTCTTATGAGGATACGAAGTAAACATATTTATACCAAATCTGTCCTTAATGAGGCCATGTCATGTGCAGTACACACAAGAAATTGCAATCATTGCAATAGCATCTACTTTTCCTCCTCTCAACAGCTCTCAACTTTCCTACCCGTGACTAGAGTAATGCAATGCCCACTGGCCTCGAGCCTTAAGACCAGGTGTTTCCCCCTCTTTTCTCAGCATCACCCCTTAAAGGTATGTTAATACCACAATAGCATTAGTAACTCCATAAGGCTGCAATATAATTGGAAAAGAAAGGTCATCAAGACAGGTGTGTTCAGAGAATGTTTGGGGGAGGGGGAGGACTCTGCCATGCAGATTCACAGTTCTTCTCGTTCCTTACTCCCCTACAAAGTTGTAGCTGCTGTACAAACTGCCAGATATCTCTGCGATGGGCACCCACAATTTGGCTGGTCATTCAAAGTTCACTACTGCACTGGTATCCACCATCACTTGGGGTCCCTGTTTCCCACAAGATCTCTCTGATAGTGCTGTCCCAGATTATTTTATGCTTTCCTTTTTCCTCCTACTTCAAAATATCCCCTCAACCTACACCAGCCTCTTCATGCGTTCTCTGCTGAGGGAAACGGAGGATATGCTTGGTACATCCATGAGGACTCTCCAAGTACACACCATAGCTTCCATTATTACAAAGCTATCAGTGAAAGCGAGTATTTCTAATGTTAGGTACTATTAGGCACGTGTTCTTCATGGTGCTTTGGATATACAAAGTACTTTATAGATACTATGGGGGGAAAAGAGCAACAGGGGCAATCAACTAATAGAGACAAAAACCAGAAAACACAATCACCCAACAAATGTAAGGCTTTACTTCTTAAAGAAAAGAGCAACACAAAACAACTATTCCAGCTCTAGCAATGTGTACTTAAATCAGAGAAAAAGAAACCTGGAATGTTCTTACCCCAGTGGACTCCTAGTGCTAATTGTGAAGTAGTTGTAGCTGACGCTCGTGCCTTCTAAATATAAACTCTTTCCTCCCAGAGAAAAAAAAAATGAATGGGGTGTGCTATATCAAAACATCCTATAGAGCATTTCACACCTCGGGAATGAAAACTAACAAAGAAGTATTTCAATGCACCAGGCAAACCCAACAGTAGAGAGCAGAGTCTGCCCAAGGTAACAAAAATCAAAAGCTATCTAACATAGGTCAGAAGCTGGGTCCTGTGTGGAAGTGGTTTTGTGATGCCCAACACTCCCCTTAGGTGAGGAAAAAAAAAAGTCGACTTCTCTTCTCCATTGAAATTGGTTAATTGATCATATCTAAAAATAAATATTCCCATAGACAGAGGTCATTGGTTGCTTGAAATTGCATCAGTTCGTGTCTGGGTCCTAGAATCCTAGGCTCCTCTGGGATGTCTTTGTCATTTTATCAGAATGATTACCAGCAGAGTAGTTCCAGCCTGGGTCGCTCCAGCTTCTAGCGCTTCTATTTGCTTTTGCGTTTCTATTTCCCCTATCAAGCCTTGTGGCTTTTGCTTTGTCAGTCTGGCACTTAATATCCAATGTTAATTACATTTCCCATTCTGAGGAAAATCCTATTGGGCTAATTTTTCAACATCATATAATGAAAGAACTTCAGTGACAAACCATGTAGGTTTTTCGATTGTTTTTTCACTGGTACATCTATTAAGATCTTAATATTCAGTGGGAAAACAGTCTCAGAGCAATGAAATTCTATTACTTTAGAGGTTGCATGCTTTTAATTTCTTAATATTTCATTACATGTTGGCAACTGGTGCATATTTTTATAATGCGTTTGATCATTACTCTTCTCGGGGTATTCTATTTCAGTTCTTCCTCTGACATCATATTTGCATGTTAAAGGGTTTTAGCATTCAGGGATGGAATGTTCTGAATAGCAATGTGCAGTTAACTTGATTTTTTTTTTTTGAAAAACGGAAAACAGCAAACAGACATTCTATAGAGAGCCCAAGGAGGACAATGTCATTGTTTACAAATCTAAATCAAGTCTGAATCACTTTCTATAGACCATCATAAAAGGTAATGATTCAATATCATTCATTAATTAGCAAATTAGTTTGGAGAGAAGACTCTGCTTCTTTGCCTTTTATAAGTCTACTGTTTTTCTTCTCTTTCCTGCAGGGGTGGTGGTGGTGGTGGGGGGGGGGGAATAATCCTTTCTTTGCTCTGCAGCAACATCTACTGGAAAAGTTAGAAACATGCTATTTATATGAATCAGATAGTTTGTGTAGGGATGCCACGGATTGCCATCTATCTACCTAAAGAGTGCCCACTGAACTGCCATCTGATTTCAGGGCACTTCTCTGCACAGACTTTAGCTCTATTTCTTACTGTAGAAGAGGCAGAGGCGCAGGTGGGGTAAACGGGCAAGGAACAATTTAAAATTTATTGCTGCCTCACCTTGAAGAAGTCATTTTCATACACAAAAGAGGAAAGTACACGTGACAAAGATAACACAGTGCCCAGGGATGTCTTCTTGATCCTTACCAATTATTTCAGACATCATCCTAATAACCAGAGGGGGTAAATCAATATTTAGGTGTACCAAGAGTTAGGAAAGAGTTCATGCAAGAAAGCAGTGCAGGGAAGGCGAATTCGGAGAAAGCAGCTTTAAGAAAGTCTGTAGAGTTTCCTAAGTTAAAAAGGAAATATAAAAACCCTATATATGAGGCCGTTCTTTAAATTTGCCAGCGCCCACCAAGTCTACACAGCATCCTCCAGCAGTCTCCCCCTTCCTGGCTCACGCCTTTCTCTGCAATTCAGTCTACAGAAAAGCATTCACTTTGCCTGCACCTGTACCAGGACCTGCCCAGGAAACTCTGGATGTTGTCATCTGACCAGAACCGCTGTCGACTTGTTTCCCAATACTCAGTACTGAGCAGGTCTGTCTATTCTCTCAAGGCTGGATCTGTGAGCCGTGCGCATAAGATACCGTTAGGTGGGTCTGGCAACACAAGACATCCCAGAGCGAGGTGTCAAAGAGCCAGTCCAGTTTGGAAACTAAGCAATACAAATGCAAGAAATCCCCTCTTCCTGGGCTTGCTCAACTCCACAACGCCATAGGAGAGCAGTTTTTTCTAGGGCCAAGCCTGGCGCCACAGTCGTCACCTTTCCATATCCCACCGATGAGAAGCAACCTCTTAACAGAACAGTATACTTTTAAGGTATTTCCCCTACACCCACTGAGGTGATTTTAAAATGAAGTAAAATATATTGGGTAATGCTTCTGGCAAAATCCTGAATGAATTCAGATTCTGGTCACATTAAATTTCCAAAGTTGGCCTATTTGTGCCTTTATTTTTTTTCCATTTTCAAATATCAATTCATTCACGCCAGCCATAATTTTTTAACAGCAGAGGCAATGGACACAAAAATCCACATAGAGTGAGATTAACAGCAAATAACCCAAACTTTAAAACAACATCTGCAGCCGCAAAAAAACCCTTTGCTGAGAGATTCAAGTAGAGTGCATATTCTCTGTTTGTTCAACATGAAAAAAGAGACGAACATTTCAAAGCTTCATCCCAAAGCATTTTAAAGGAGAAATACCATCAAATATCATCCGGAGTTGCCATTCATCACGCACAAAAGGAATGCCCATCGAAAAGCTACCTCTGGTAGAGGACGACAGGTATCCTAGATTTCAGGTCCTAAATCAAAGTTCCGACTCGAGACTCATACTTAGCCCCCTCTGTCATTGTGGGGCTTAAAACCCAGAAAGCTTTAACCAACAGCACCTCCAGAGTTAACTCCCCTCCAAACTGTCAGAACTCAGTTCTCCTAATTATTTACTACATGCATTTCTAAAGCATGCCCTCACCTGATGTTTTAACTTCATATTTCATTTGGGACATCACTTAGGCTCCATTTCGGAACCGTCAACCTGCCGCAGGTTCAGGAGATTCAAGACGCGCCTCACCCACAAGAGCCAAGCCAAACACACCCAAGAAGCCAGACTTAAATAAACTCTGCCCTTTGCCGATTCCTCCGGTGAGAAATTATTATAACGCATCAGAAGTTCAGTAAAAAGAAAAATGTCATATGTCATATGTCTCCCAGGGCTTAAGCCCCAGAGTTCAAAAGCAGTATCAATTGAATGATTTTTTCCTCCTTCCCTTAGCTGTTTAGAATTTAACGTAATGCAAAGTGCTCTTCTCATCAGAATCATCTTTCTCATCTCTCCCCTTAAATAAAAGGGAGGAAAAATCATTCCGTATAAATGCATTTACTATACAAATCTATTTTCAATTGAATTTGCTGCATGCTCTAATTCATCAAAATTAATACAGGTACTTTCTATGTTAAACAAAAGGAAGCCGACTGAAAAATCGGCTTCTGCTGCAGATGCCTTTCTCAATTACAAAACGGGTGAAAACAGAAATTTAACTAAGCCACTCGGTCAAACCCTCCGATCGGCGCTCTTACCTGCCTCAGCTGAAGGCTTCCTTCCCTTGTTAGCAGTGTGCAGCATCGCTAGCTTGCTCCAATCCTCACCACGGGCTCAAATTACACCGCTAAGTCCACCCCCTCGCCTTTCCCGTCTCTGCCTTTCTTTTCTTTCTATTTCTTTTTCTTTTTTTCTTTTCCTTTCCTTTCTTTATTATTAGTATTTTATTTATTTTTTTTTTTGCCAGCGAGAAAAAAAATACTTATTGAGAGTGATTAGTTTTTGTTGTCCCTTTTAAGTCCCTCCTGCAGGAAGGAACAGGGGAGCAATGTGACGCCACCTTTTAATCTTTTGTAAGAGTGAAAAGGCAGAAAAGGAACGCTCGATCAAGCTGAGCTGCACACATGACTAAAACTCGCAGGAGACGCTGCTGCTTGCTGCCTGGCGAAAGCACCGCTAGGCTTGAGTGTAAGAGCAGAGAAGAGAGGAGTCGATGGAATGTGACAACGTATGTGCATCAAAGGCAGGGGGAGAGAGAACAATGAGCAAGGGAAGACAGCGAGGAGAGGGAGAGATGGAGGGAGGGAGAGAGAGAGGAGAGGGAGAGACAGGAGAGAAAGAGAGAGAGAGAGAGGGAGGGAGAGAGAGAGAGAGAGAGAGAGAGAGAGGGAGGGAGGGAGGGAGGGGAGGGAGAGAACACGCGCGCGCACACACACACACACACACACACACACACACACACAC
>NC_022014.1:58120606-58208802 GCF_000317375.1 Microtus ochrogaster
CACACACACACACACACACACACACACACACACACACGGAGAAAAGATAGAGCGGGGTTTCAGGCAGAGGACTCTCAGAATAAAGCCACAGTGCGGTGTCTGGCAGCTTCTGTTTTTATCTCAGCGAGCATGATCCACGGCCTCTCTCATTTAAAAACACATCCGTGTATCTTCCAGGTTTGAAAACTGAGATAATCGCAGTGTGTCTCTGGTTTTGTCTGATTGGCATTTAACTGTACGGTGTACCTGTGATTTTTTTTTTAAAGGGTGCAGTTGTGTGCAATTTATTTCGCATATTTATTTATGTAGGCAAAAATGAAAGCTGCTAATTTCTACGGCAATTTGCAATGTAGTTTTACTGGCAGATGGAAGTCTACTTACCATAACTGCTGACAAACTGCCACGGGTAAACAAAAGAAGAAACAAATGCTTCGTCTTGATAATTGTCTTAAAAAAAAAAAAGAAAGAAAGCCCACCCCATAATATTAGCACTTGCAAAACCAGTGTTTCTTGGCTCAAGTTTAAAAGGTGATTTCTCTCCCTTAGTTTTAGAAATAAAGGCACAATAAAGGGAAGACATGATGTTTGAAGGAAAGGTGTTGGGGAAGAGGCCATTAGGAACGTGAGCACCTCAATTCTCCCTGGTTTCCCTCCAAATGGGGCTGACTGACGGCGTTCTGGAGTCCTGGGGCAGAGTCTTTTGAGTCACTATACCACCGACGTACACGGATTTTCCTGCTTTCCTGTACTATTTTAAAGGAGGTTCCATTTTTAAAAACAAAGTGGCAAAGAAATCATTTGCCCATTCAAATCGCTTCCAGTGCTGCCTCCCAAGCTTTGTTCCGTTTCCACTGCTCTCCTGCCACATGGGGGCCAGGATTACACAGTTAAATTCCCTCAGTGACCTCTTTTATAAGGATGTAAATTGCTGATTCCAAGGTCAAGTATTTGGTAGAAGTTTGTTATTGGCGAAATGACCGACTGTTTTTCCATGGTAACCTGAGCTAACGCAGTAGTGAGCTAGCACGACGAGGAGATGCCCGCCCAACCTTTTTGACGGACCATCTCCTCAAAAAATCATGGTTTTTTAAAATATCAGTCTGTAAATTCCATGCACTCGACTTAGAACACATACTAATTCACAAAGACTAAGCGACAATAACAAGATACCCCAAATACGCCTTCTTTGTATTTCTACCACGTTATAGTCTGAGAATCTGTCCGTGGACCCTCAGCACCTTGTAGTTTGGAATTTCTGTGTGAGGCAGATACAGAATGAGAATTGGTCCAAGAAGGATAAAACCCTCTTGCCTGCCCGAGCCACAATGTTGTATCCAAAGTGGGCTTGCTTAATCTTGTTAAAGCCAGAGCATAATTCTTTTCATGCTTTGCCAATGGGAGGATATGTGTTTTGCTTGGACCCAAATAAAGAAGCACCCCCATCTCGGATGTGCTCAGATGAAACCCTTCTGATCATTAAGGCAGTCCAGAGAATGGAGAACACACAGGGGCTGAACAGAAGGCAGCTGGCCAGAGCACTGAGTGCTCAGCTGTAGACTGGAAGGGACGCTCCAAGACCCCCGCTTTCGAAAAGGGATAAATTCCAGACTCTCCCCAGATATTTTGCAGAGCGTATTGGAAGCAGCAGCCCCAAAGTGACATTATTGATATAGGATCTATAGCTAAAATTAACTTTATCCAAGGGAATAAGTGGACTGAAGAATTTTCTGACACTAGAATTTAAGATTCGGCTACAAGGGTGCATCTGTTTCAGTATCACAGAGGCGGGGACAGGGAGACTCGGGCTTATTGAACAGGGCAAGCAAAACGCGGTCAATGAAAGGTAGGGAATCAAGTCAAGGCAAGACAAAAAGATTTTTTTTTAAAGCTCTAAATGGTTAACAGTGTTGTTCCTTATTTTGATCGCTTACACAGGGAGGAGGTAGGTACGTATCATTTATAGCTTGCTAGATCTAAATTCTTTACTAGCTCTCTTGAACGAGGGGGCTCCCTAAGGTAGCTTACATCCGGTTAATATTTGTAATCAGAGAGTATGTTCTATGGCTGACTTCTCTGCAGGACAGCTTCACAGTTACCGACTTAGACTGTGGCATTTGTTCTAATATTTCTGTTCCCAGTTTGGGGGCCGAGGCTGCCTGCTCGGGATCAGATCCCAGCCCCAGCCACCTGTTTGCTGTGTGACCTTGACCAAATCATTTTCTTCCCTGTGGATATTTCCTTGTCTTAAACTGGATATGAGCGAGTCAGCATCTCATGGTCTGTCGTTAGGAATAAACAATGCCGTGTGTGGTGTGCAGTGTGCACTTAGCACACAGCACACGCTTGAACACGGCAACGCCCACATTGTTAGGGATTCCCTGGACTCCTTTAAGAATTTTAAACTGGGAAACATAATATTTAATCTCCTCAAAATGGATGACACAGGAAGATGTCTTTTCCACCCTGACCTTCCTTCCACGATCTAGTTATTGACACTGCCCTCTGGGTCTTTCCGATTGAATAATGTGCTTAAAATCCAACAAGTTCTACAAGCAGACCAGTGCGTCTGCCCTCAGAGCAAGTCTTCTCCCTAAACGTCCCCAACAGTGAGAATGCAAAGATCTTGAGAGATAGTGTGGGTTCATGTCTTCCCTTTGTCTGCAGTCATTCCCTTACCGACACCACCAAACACCACTCCCACAGTTTCAAAAGATCTTGTGGCTTCATTTCTGCACCCCAGACTCATCCTGCTCTCTGCGTTGCTCCGGACATCCCCTGGTGCAGCCCTTCTCTGTCTGCACTGAGACATAGGCAGGGTGCAGAGATGCCGTATCCATCCCGAGAGTGAGCCTGCACCCTGCCACCTCCTATATCAGATTGTCACAGCACCTCTTTTTTTTTTTTTTTTCAAGAAGGCACTTCAGATCTCAGTGAAGGAGAGTGACATTATTCCAGGTGTGACCTTGAATCAGCTCTAACATATAAAACAGCTAATCTGTGGCAAACCAACACTTTCCTATTAACGCCCTGTTAGTTGAGACACCTCTCCCCCTGTCATGACACAGCTTACTGAAAACAACCATTTGAAGAGGGTTTTTCTTTCTTCTTCAATTCATCCCTCACAAGCCAGAATAACCTTCTTAAAATGCCACTTTGAATGACATCTGTTCCCAATCGCTATTGATTGGCCAATTGAAAGTCTGTTTTATTTCATTATCTTACGTATCGGCTTAAAAAATCATCAAAGGTTCACAATTCCCCAGAGAAGAAAGTGCGGATTTCTTTTCTGCACACTGAGTCACCTCTGTGGTTTGACACTGACTCTCCCTGTAAATGTTCCTCTGTCGCTGCCACATAAGATCTCGCTGTCCCCCAGGCCAGCACACCCATATCTCCTCGAAAGCTTCACACACAGCCCCAGCAATCCTTCATATGTCACCCCCACTCCCATCTCCACCAAAGTAGGAGAAGTACATTTAACTGCAGTCTCTTGATCTAAGACCAGAACAACTTACAAGTCCTCCCAAAAGATGCCCTTGACCTCCCTAGTTTACAACACAACATTGAAGTTGCTTTAATCACAGTAACTCTCCGAGGGCCCCAGGAAAGGTGGCGTACGTCATAATTAGGAGCTTGGCTTTGGACTTTGCCCTAGGTCCAAATCCTGACCCTGAAATTTGCTTCTTAATTGTGGAACATTGGTTAAATACTTTCTTCTCTAAACCTTGTTCTCCTGTCTATAAAACAGGGTGAGGAATTTGATATCTAATAAGGAGAGGAGAATGAGCACACCTCACACTTCCTATCTAGAATCTACACTATCACGAGCTGTTAGCAATCATACAAGTGCCCTCCTTGCCCCCAACTTTTAACCCTCACCATGACCCCCTCAATGGCTGTTGTTAGAGTCATTTTACAGAAGCAGAAACTGAGGACTAACAAATTAATTTTCCAGATGTCACATGAACAGCTCATGGCAAACCAAACCCTTGTCTCTTCCCCTTCTGGATTTTTACAGAGTCACACCATTTGCACAAACCTTATCCCTATACCCTAATATATAAGCTTATCATGATTTGACCTTTCGGGTTTCAGACCCATGTGTTTCCAATTATATTTGAAAGGAAAGGAAAGCAATATTCATGTTGGAGACATCTCTGCATCTTTAGTGTCTTCCATAAATCTTTAAACGAAGCAGCTTGCTTACTCGGTAAATGTTTGTGGACTGTTTGATCATCTGGGCTCGTGGGGATTAAAGTTTTCAACCACATTTAAATTCCGGGACACTATTTTGTAAGGAAATGGCTTCATGATGAACCATCATTCATGAACACCATCATAATTATACAAAATAATATAAAAGACAAACATTACATATGAATGAGCCAACAGAAGTGAGTGCAATCCTCTTCAGAGAATCTATAGGAAAGTAATGTTTGTGGACCTGGCCTCTCACATACAGTATTTATGCTCTGCTGAAAGTGTCCCCCTCAGGCCACCAATCCCATGCACAGGAAGGGGAAGGTTAATAGCTGGAAATCATCCTTTTAAGGGTACACAGAAAGTCAGGAGTAACCGCTCCAACACTCGCAGCATCTGGCAACCTTTAATTCTTCTTGTTAAATACAAGCAATAATTACCTTCTACCTTATGTAGACCTCTAGATAAGTCTACATAATGTTTAAAACAACCCAGATCGACGCAAAAAATTCAGTTGACCAATATGCTTTCCCATGAACATAGCAGGGAACAACACTGTTGAATTTTAAAACAAGCTGAATAAACGCGAAGAGATAGGCATGAGTGTGCATGCTCATGCACACACACACGCACACACAGATACATTCATAAACCTTGTTTCTAATGTATTTGTGGATAAACGAAAAGAAATACTCTATGCTCCCATATGACAGTCAGTGGTGTAGAGCTTTTACCATCCTGTTCTGTCCTGGCAACATTTGAACATGCTTCAGGAAGTGAGGACTCTTTGCATGGTCATTTGCTTCCGGGTCCTTAGGAGGCACACAGAGAGTGCCAGGTACCCAGAGGTTTGATGAATGAACGAGCCAAAGGTAAATGCACATCTCCCCCAATTTTGCCTTTCTGCATACTCTCCTTTCATGCAGAATTTGTTTGCGAGATACATGCTACGTTTTTGTTCAATATAAAATTCCCTCGGCCCCCAAGAATCCTTTGCAGATTGCTCATCGTGAATACTCTTTTCTCAAATTTCAAAGCATCCATTGACTGGGACATTTTATTACATATGATTTTACAATTAATCTTACCTTGTCATTGAACATGCCCTGGTGTTGGTGAGCTATTTTTCTTCTAATATTTCTAGATCACTTTTACCGGGTTCATATCTTATTTTCCACACATTGATTTCAACTTTCCTGAAGGCTGCAAAACATTGTGTCTATTTTTTGTGTATTATCTATTGCCATCCCTTTGAGGATTACTGGGTACTTAAGATGGACTTATAGAAAAACATGTTGATTTGGGTTTTACACTGAACTTTCTGAAGAATGGTATGCAATTCCATCCTTCAGAAATTATGGAAAGAAACTTACCATACAGTCCCTGGGACTTTCAGAGTTTGCTAGAAATCAGTTGGAATAGGAGCAAGACTACATAGCATTTCTTCTAGCTGTCTCAGACTAAGGGTGGCCTAATCCATTTATTGATATATTTATTTCATTATATTATGTTATCTGTTATCTCCCCCAGTGTACTTGTGTGTGTGTGTGTGTGTGCGCGCACGTGTGTGTATGTGTGTGTGTGTGTGTGTGTGTGTGTGTGTGTGTGTGTGCGTGCGTGTAGGTCAGAGGACAACTTACAGCTTTCAGGAATAGACTCTCTTCTGCTCTGTGGGATTCATGACTCAAAAGCGAATCTTCAGGTTCCAAAGCAATTCCCTTCCTGGTTGAGCAATCTCATTGGCTCCAGTGTGTATATTTTTGAGTACATGTTTTGAGGCAACCACTATTTATGAAAATGTCATAACTTCCTCATTCCATCAGAAGACTCATGTGGAGGAAGCATCAGCAACCTGGCCTCTGGATGAGGAAGATTCCTCGTCATCACGTATACATTCATTGGGAGTCAGTTCGCACTGACCCACCCACAACTAGGCTTTAGAGAAAGATTTTTTTTTTTTTTTGGATTCCAATGGTCTCTTCTGTGGGTCATTTCTGACCCAATTATGTACTCATCTCTTAAGAGAGGTTTGTTTTTTTAGGGTGACCATGACAGGAAGAGAGCATGGCTGAGAACATCTCACCCCAACAGCCGTTCTCCTCTGACAAAGAGCTTTCGCGGGGAGAAATTTTCACCCACATAGTGCTTCCGTCTGCACTACAGACTCAGGCTAGTGGAACTGTCTATAAATGACTGCTTTTCAAAATGAAAATAACAAACATTCTCGAAAACAAAACAAAGAAAAAAAACATAACCTGTAAAATTTCAAAAATGTCCCTTAATGTATCTTTATTTGTAAAGATAATTCATGTCCATTTTCATATCCATTTGCAAAATAGGAATGAGTACCTAACATAATTAAAGGTTTGTGTTATAAATAGCTTTCTTAAATTAGCTTATTGAGTATCGTAATTATGTCATATCTTACTTAGCCAATTAAAAGCAATTATTTTGCTTATAAAATTGTGAACATTAATTACCATATTCTGGCATCTTGGCTTTTGTGTGTGGATCAGAAGTCTGCCTTTCCTATTTTCCTTTTCTGTCTTGCATGGTGATCTGAACAAGCCCCTGAGTGAAAACCAAAGTAGTGGCCTCCTAATCATAAAGCAGAAATGGAAAAGCCAATCAAGAGAAAAGCTCAAGTCTCTGCTTCCCATGGCGGACCGAATAGAGCTGGCCTCAATGAAACGCTAAGCAAGAATTGATGTTCCTCTCCATTGAGTTGAACACAGGCTTTGGTGGACTGTTTGGTTCTTGTTACTGATGTTTTTCAATATGGAACATTTGAAAGCATCCAACCAGAAGTTGCACAATGATCACAGCCTTGAACGTATTCATCAGAAAAAAATGCATTCGCTGCTCTGGGTTTTCTTTTTTACTGTAACCAGTGTGCTGCACTGTTTGCCAGCTTCTTCAATACTCTCACCCATGACAATCACAAAAGCAATTCACAACCTGACTTATCAGATAGTTCTGTTTTACAATAATCTGGTTGCTATTTGTAAAATCCAGGATAAAACAGTGCAAATTTCTGATGCTGAATATCTGAGGAGCTCTGGAAGCTGTGCAGGCGAGATATGCACTAAAATCTGTAATGCGAAGGAATTACAACAGGCAGACATTCTGGAGGATGTACACTCTAGTGCATCTCCGCGTACATGGCATTTTGTGGTGCTACTCTGGAGATTTGCAAATAAACTCTGCTTTTAAACTGCCCCTTCCTTAGGTTTATTCTGCCCTGAATTTAACTCTTAGATTATATATATATATATATATATATATATATTTTTTTTTACTGGAAAATTCTCTTTAAAAAGAAGGACCCATCAAAAACAATAATCACCAGATCAATTTTTCCAGAAGAAAATGAGTGCAAAGATGTCAATTAAATAATTTATCTCATGAACCTGCTTCCTATGTGCCTCTCTCTAGATATACAATAAAAGCAATAACATCTTTCTGCTGAGAATTTAACACACACACACACACACACACACACACACACACACACCCCGCATGAAGTAGTGATTTTAGTAGTTGACAAATCCCCTCTAAAATGGGACTTGCACTGTAACGAACAAACCAGTTTTCTAGTGATAAAGCTGTGGAGATGTCATAGACATAGTGCTATGGATACCCCCTTAGAGTGCAGAGGCACTGGTTCAGTCCTTTGGGAAGTTTTTCCAGCAACACATCACTTCATGAGAGAAGTGGGAATAACATGTACCACTGAGAGGCAGTATAGTGCAATAAAAAGTGATCGCATTTCAATTCCCGACCAGCCACCATCTGAATATACGACACTGCCCAAGTTTCTTTAACATTATCTGTCTCAACCTCTCGGCCCAATACGTGGGACTGTTATCTTCCTGTTTGTGACACGCTTAATGAAAGGCATTAGCATGCTCACAAAAGCAGCTCTCTTAAGCCTTTTCTTTGTTCTTCAAAAAAAAAAAAATTCAAAAATGATATTCCAGCTGCCAAATGGTCTGAAGACGACACCCATCAATTAACAGAGTGATGTCATAAGGCAGCCAGTCGTCCTGGGCTGGCTGGAAGAAAAGCACCTCTGCTGCTCTGAGTGCAATATGCGTGTCCTCTGCAGATGCCCCGTAAATATTAGCTGATGATGGGATTGACAGGGTGCCATGTACAGTCACAGCACTAAGTGAATTACCAGGTTTACAATTGTTCAGAGAGCACATTGACTAATCGCTGGCAATAAGAGAAACCTAGCCCTGACCTCATTTCCTTCACTATGACATCATCTCATGCATAGTGAGAGGACCACCCAACTCTGAAAGCTTAATAACCCTGTCCTCCCTCAAGACCTGGGAGAATAAAAATAAGGTCAGACTGCAGGGGAGGAAAAAAAAAATCAGAATTTGCATACTTCTTAACACTTCCATTGTCACCACTCGGGTGCAGCCCACCCTCTTTCTTTTCTGGATTATTCTAAAGCCTTCCATTTGTCTTCTATTGTCAACTATTGGTTGCCTGTGGTGGGTTTGCTATGACTCAAATGCATCCTACCTGTTCATATCAAGGCACTTGTATGGTTCTCTTCTACAACGGCTATGTGACTCATCTGGAAAAGTTCTTTGGCAAATAAGAAGCAAAGGCATGGCAGACTCTTGAACACTTGGGCTTGCCCTGTTGAAATGGGACAAAGGGCAAGAAAGAAAAAAGACACCTTGTCTTTGCCTCCTAGAAGCTGAAAACCAAAACGACCAGAGGGTCAGCCTCTTCGTGGAATCCATCCCTCACCTCATCCACCAGCCGGATAGGACTGTGTAAGTAAAGGCAAAACCAGCAAAAGACATGTCCGTGGAGAATCAGAACCATAAATCAGCCAGATACTGATAAACTCCCCCTCCTAGTGATTAGCTGCAGCTTAGCAGCATCTTTTTTCTAATGAGAACCCAATACCTCTCCTGCAGATAGCCGAGAATTCCGCATGCCCTACATCTTTTGAATGTTTCAAAGACACGTATGTTCGTGTGTCACCAGGTCTATGGCCTTCTCATCTGCTCTTTCCCCTCTTCCAAGCACCTGCACAAGGTCCTAGGATTTCACCTCCCTGAATAAGGACCACACTGGCAAGCTATTCACATTTTCCCCTCAATGTCATCTTTACAGCGAGGCTATCCCAGTCAAACAATTAAAAACTGCATGACGTCTCCCTCCCACGTCACGGCTCTTCTGTATATCCCCCCAAACACTTCATATTTCTAAATCGTTATATAGTTAACTAATTCTAGTCCAAGACTGTTTTTATTAACATGCAAACTCCAAGATGGCTCCCTGTTGGATGCTCACACCTAGAACCTTGGCTCCTATGCAGGAACGATTTGCCAGGCATTTGATGAATTACAGAGTGAGTTCTTTTAAGTTAAGATGCCCAGAGCTACATATTGGGGAGTCTTCATTCAGCGACAGTGTAGAGAGTGCATAGAGACTGTAAGGGCAGCAGGCTGGTGTGGTTCACAGAGACACTGCTTGACAGAGCTCAGAAGCAACCTCGAGGGCAAGGATGAAGGAGGTCAAGATGTTTCTTTGGGATGCAGTTATCAGCAGGTTGTAAGAAGAACCCTATGGGACCTGGCATCAGAGCAGTCTTGCAGGAGAGGCTATGGAACAACCAAGGGACACAAAGATAAAGGTGCTTCCAAGGGGCAAGCTGGATCTCTTTTAGATGACAAAGTGGGTGATATTTTTACACTCCCCCCAACTCATAAAATGCCCCCAAATACAAAAGAAACATATCTGAGACTTTTCGTGTGGTTATCAGGGCTGAGAATATACAAGCCAGCACTTACAACCCAATGGCAAGGCCACTGTTTTCTGGTATTTCTGCTCAACATATATGAACATTAGATGGTTCGTCACCATTTTCTTTAAAAGTGGGCTCCGGGTTGATTTGACTGACCACAAAGCTGGGAAACACCAGCGACAGGCTTTTACTTGATTACCTTACTTTGTATGCTCGTCATAGAAGAAATGCATTACACAAACACAAAGTTCAGCCTGGCTGGGCCATTTACAGTATTCAGCATAGGTGTGTACTCCTATAACAATAATCTCCCTTAGCACAGAGCAGATGAGATCCTGGATGACTTAACTTTACTCCACAGCCTCAATCTTGGCGCAAATCTCTTTAGAAATGATTCTGTCTTCTTTCTTACCCGTACTTCACCTTTTTCCCCCTGATGCTCAGCAATTATTTATTATCCAGGGCCATATTTGTATTGCTTATAGCAACCATGTAAACTATTGCTAGGAGGGGAGAAATGCCTTTCAGGTCAACTTGATTCTTCTGTGTGTGGACTAAATGATGCTAGTTTCTTAGACCTCTTAATATACCGCTCTCTAGGTCCAACTTTCCTAAGAATGAAAATTGCCAAGAAGTAAAGGATGTTGGCGATGCATGGTTGGATGCTGCTGCAGCCTGGCACACCGGCTGGTAGATGGTGCCCTTTGAATTGGGGAGCACCCGCTACCGTGGCTCACTGTTTCAGAGAGAGGGCAAGAGGCAGTCCTGTCTAACAGCACGTCTCTGCCACCTCCCCGGCCCTTCAGTGGCTTCAGTTAGTAATTGTGGCCTTTTGTAAAACCCAAACGCCTCGAGGCACAGCTCTGGTTTCAGTCTTGTCAAAAGATGATGTTGAAACATGGTGCCCAGCCTCAGGTTTGGATGATGGTTCTAATGTGTCTATTTTAGCATTTGATCCCACTTACCATACAATATTTACTTCAGGATTGGTGGTGGGGGAAATGTCATTTAAAAAAAATCTTTTAGCTTAATTACCAAAGATGTAAATGTGGTCTCACTTGCAGAATAAAGCTTCTCTTACCAATGAGGTGTAAATTGGTGTCTGCCTAATCTGTTCACAGTAGGAATAGAACCTAACACTCCTCACCCTTGATTTTGCAATAGTACCTGGGAAATTAATGTGTCCTTGGACGTTCCTGTAGCATTTCTGATTTGCTACGAGAAACAGAAAGCAAGGCTGTTTGTGCTGTATCCCTCTACCAGCTTCAAGGACGTTTGTTTGGCATTTCTAGCATCCTTGTTGATCTGTGGGCCCAGGCTCCAGTGTTTGACCCCAGTCCCCGGCATTGGAGCTTCACCCTTCTTCAGATTGTTCCCTGGTCCCATCTTTTGTGGCCTCCTGCCTATCCTCGGATGGAGTGAAATGAATAGGGGAAAGAGTGTGTTATTTATACAATGACCTTGGGCTCCTGGGGGAATTGAAGGCGCTATTCTTTCACTTATGATGTTTTACATTTCAAAGAGCCTAGCTCGCTTTGATATTAAAGAATGAAATGTGCAATGTAATTGTTATTGTTTTATGACCTTTAATAGGTTAATCAGGCTGCATCAGGTTTTCCACTGTGTGGCTCATTCCACAAGAAATGATTTGCCTCTCAGTAGATGAATTCTGACAAAGGGGCTCAACATTAGTATTTGAGGGAATGACTGTACACTGGTGTCTAAATCCTAAAAAAGAAAACACTTTACTAACTTAATTCTTCCATGGATAGTAGAAATTCTGTCAGCTTTTAGTGCTATTGACATTTGAGGCAAGATCATACTTCGCTGTTGTGCGTGGGGGTGAATCATAACATCCTGAGAATTTAACATTATGGATATGTATCCATTAGATGCCAAGAGTGGTCCCGTTCCCACCCCACTCCATTCCGCTGAATGACAGTGTACCTTGTCTACATGATGCCATGTCTCCGGAATCAAAATCTACCCCCGCTAAGAAACCTAAGCCTAATAATAGAGGGAGTGGGAGTAGGTGGGGCTGGAGCGAACTCTTTTAGGGCATACCATGCCTAGAACCCACTAGCTTAAATGATAATTAATATAATGGTAGCCGATACTTATCAAGAAGTCGCCACAAACCAATTAGCACTCTGCTGACGACTTTCAATGTTAGATCTCATTTGATCCTTTTAACAAACCCATGTGATAGTAATTATGTCTTGCAACTCACATGGAAAGAAACTGAGGTGGACAGGGACATACATAATTTACTCAAGATCATCGAGCCAGAAAAGCAGAGATGCCGAAATGGGTACATGCAGATCTCCGTTCTTTTCTTTTTGGCTTAGTCCCTGTCTGAGTATGAAAATCAAATATCCCAAAAGGTGATTGAGTCCTGCTATGTTCAGGGAATGTGCACACATGCCAAGCAGATTCCAACAAACAAAATCCCATCCCCTGAAAAAGAGGACAATATATGTCTTCAAGTAATATATGCAAAGGCAAAAGGATGATACAGAAATAAGTAAGTAATACTGAAGAGGTCCGGTTGAGAATGTTTTGGACCATCCCTTCTCAGCCTTAAATGAGGTCAGGAATCATCAGGGTCTTACTAGTATGCAGGTTCTGATCCTAGAGGTGTGGGCTGCATGTACCCTGGGGCTGTTGACTTTTTAACCAGTCCCTGGGCACGGATGCCGCTGGTCTGAAGACCTCGCTCGTTAATAGCCATTAATGCACTGAAAAGTGGGGCTTCATGCCTTTGAAAATTGAGGTTCCATGGTGTGTGTCTGGGATGCCGAGAAAGCAGCAACACGGAGCAGAAGAGGGAGGAGGAGGAGGTGGGGAATGCCTTGGCTGTGAGAGTCACACTTGTCTCTCAGCCCTTCACTTGGAACAGCGATGCTGTTCCCACTTGTGTCCGCTGCCCACATATACAGCTAAACATCTGCTATTTTAAAGGACAAATATTAATTTGAAGCACAAAACACCTACCCACCAAACATAACTGGTTCCCGCAAACACATTTTCATGTCCAATTTTCTACTTTTGGAAGACAATGCTTCCTTCTCTTCAACACATCACGGCACATAAAAAAAAAATCCATTCTTTTCCATCCCCACCCTCCACACTCATTGTGACTTGCCAGTAACAGTTGTGGGGCAGCTAGCTAAGAGTTGGTATAATAGGGGTAAGAATACATGTGGGGGACCAAAAGTCAGAGGACTTTTAATCCAACGAATGTCACAATTGAAATGCCAGTTGTGAGGACTGTACACCGTGTTGTCATTAGTTTAGCTGTGCTCAAAAAGACAGAAATCGAGTCTTGTAATAAACATTCGCAAAGAAATGGTTTGGGAACTGATCTCCACTAATGGTTGTGGCCTCTTCGCCCAGACCACAGTGACCGCTGCAGCTCACAAATTGTTTAGTGACATCTGGGTTTGACCAGAGGTCATAATGAAGGGGATGCAGTTTGAGTCACTTGGCTCTCTGAACACATCCAGCTAATTCTCTGCACACATCGCAAGGGATCTAACAGAGAGAAGAGTCGCTGGGCTGTAGAGATGGACCACAGTTAACGCAAAGGCTGAGAGGCTGAGAAGTGGGAACAACCAATTACCGCTAATATTTTCTACTCAACTAGAAAGTGGGAGGCCTAGAATAGGAAAGGACCGTGTGTATGTGCGCGTGTCTCAGGGTATCACTGCTTCTCAAACTGCATCCAGCTCTGCAAATGAATGTGAGCTATGGGTCCATTCTGGGTCCTGCCCAGGGTTATGTTGAGCAATGCTCTGTCCCTTTGTTCTCAGATTACCTGAGATAAAGTGTTTCCCATTCATGAGCTTCATGAACAATGGTATCACACCTTTATTTTGTATTATGAAGGCTAACCTGCTCCAGGCTATCTTGATATTTATTTCTATTACTTCATTACATTCACTTGATATGTAGTATTTTCTTTAACCTCCCACCCTTCTTGGCTTCCTCTTAGGTGACAATATCTGTGAAATTTTAAGTTTAGAGTACTTTTCAGGACTGAACAAACCAACAGGTACAATATTTAAGCAGGCTGACGTGCTTACTGAAAGGCAAAGCCTTCTCCAGGTGTGGGAGAGGCTCCCATCATCCGACCAGTAATACTTAAGCCCCCAGGACTTTCTCTCAATCCAACAGTGTGAAGGGCTCAGAGTTGGCACAGGTTTGGTCTTCTAGCATTTTGCTACTATATTTTGGACAAGGTCTGTTCCAACTTGCCAGAATCCATTCCTTTACTTTTCTGCTTGTACAAACCACCCAAGTGTTCTTTCTGCCTTGATCTTTTGGAGAAACTTATATGTAGTTAACTTAAAAAAATCAAACACACACACACACACACACACACACACATACACACACACACACACACACACACTAACAAAAACACACAAAACCCCCTAGCTCTCTTGTACCAAATGCTTGGCAGGGTGACTGTGAACACTACATCTGCAGAGTGCAAAGCAATGCTTTCTCCAGGCATCAGATTAGTCTGTAAAGTGAACACAGTGCACACAATTGCCAGATTAAGTCAGGAGTTTTCAACAGCCAGTTCCATGCCATCCAGTGGGCGATCGTCCTGTGCATTGTTTAGTGCACACACGCGGCCTCACCCTCTATCCACTAGGTGCCAGTAGCAACCCCCAAGTCGTGACAACCAAAAATGTCACTAGCTATTGCATAATAGTCTCTGGTGAGCTGACTCACTCTCTGTGGAGTAGAACTGGGGCTAAATAAAGGAAAGCCTGCAAGGTGCTCAGGCTAGCCTGTGCCATATATTTAGGGTCCAGTAGTATTCATAGCATTTGTTATATAATTAATATATGCTAGGTAACTGCTTCAGAACTTTAAGCCTACTTTATCACTGAACATTCACATAATGCTGAGAGCTATAACCTGCCAATATTTCCATTTTACAGATGGGGAAAATAAGTACCTGAAGAGAATCACATTTTCTGAGGATCCACCATTAACACAAAGAGAGCTAGGATTCAAAGGCAGGCCATGTTTCCAGAACATATGCTTCCAGGCTTTCTGTCCTGCTAGCTGCAGAGAAGGAAGTCTCCTCAGAAGTGAGCAACGAGAAGGAAGATGAAGGAACTCTATAGCTTAAAATAGGCCATCACATTTCAAATCAAGAGAACAACAAAGAAATATATAAGGCACCTGGTTGTATAATACAGGTCATATAATTAGAATTACATTTCCAGTGGTTTGTACATATATACAAACATATATGCACAGGTATTTACATATATATGTATATATATACACACACACAGATGCATGTAGATACATAGGTGCCTACATATACACACAATTGTACACAGAATTCTCATAATGTGTAAAGAGATCCTAATTTCTCCCAAACTGGTAAGGGTAAACAACAACAGCAAAAGTAACATGTCAAAATAAATAGACGTGGTGGTGCATGCCTAAGGTCCTAGCAATTCAGGAGGCTGGGAAAGGAGTGTTGTTTTAGTCTAAGAGTTCAAGGCAAGACTGGAAAATAAAGCAAGTTCCTCATTTATGAAACAAAAACAAAAAAAGGTAACAAAATAAACAAGCAAACCAAAATGAGAAGTGAAACAATGTGTTTCTTGGTTGAGTCCTTAGCTAGTGCTGTAATGAGTTAAGGGGATACCAATATTGTGCAAAGATGGATGCCTTTTGTATGACTGTAGAAAGAGAAGGTGAACTGTCAAATATGGCTGCCAATGTGGATGCTAAAGTTGGGATGATGACCAGCGCAGAGGGGTGGTTGTGGTGGTGGTGGTGGTGGAGTGTGTGTATGTGTGTGTGTTTATGTGTGTTTGGTTTATATGTGTGTGTGTTGTAGATAAATAGATAGAGAGAGAGAGAGAGAGAGAGAGAGAGAGAGAGAGAGAGAGAGAGAGAGAGAGAGGGAGAGAGAGAAAGACAGAAAGGTAGAGTTCTGATGTCCCAACCTGTGCTGAGTCTTGTTGTACCAGCTCACTACAGAATCCCAGCAGTCAGTATACACCAGGCATCAGCATGCACTGGCTTCTACTTAGAACTCTAAAAAGCTCAGACAATAACAGAACCCACTGACCTTGACCAGAGACTAGACAATTGACCTTCCTGGCTCTTCCTGGCTGCCTTTCCCTTTCCCAGCTGCAAAAAGGAAACAGTCTGTGGTATTTGACGTCCTGGCAAACAAGGTGTAAGTTTATATAAGCACACATATATTGTCCTCCTTGACAAACAAAAACACATAAGAATCAAAGTCAATACAACCAGAATAAGCAATTGCAAATATAAGATTCTGACTTGGAATATGTATACTTATGCATATTCCTTTATGCATATATATGAAAGAGAAACAAACACAGACTGCAGATAACAATTCAGAAAAGTGTTGGTCCAAACCTGCCTCCAAAGTTCCAGACCCAAGGCTAATGTCGTATTAAGTTTGTCATTGTTGAACACAGAAAAATGAGAGCTTGTCTGCATTTGACTGAAAGTCTTTGCATTTCTACCAGTCTGAACTAGAAACGTGCAATTAAATCAATTAAGCAATGAAAATCAAATATTCCATTAAAATCTAATTTTCCTCATATCTGATTGGTTGTAACTCAACCAAGCTGGAAACAGACTGAGAGAGGCAAAACGGCTCCAAGTCCGAGACACAGAGATGGGAGAAAAGGAAGCTGCTCAGCGTGTTCACAGCAAACGAAATCACAGCATATTCTTCTGCTTTTGCTCGTGTGCATTTAGCCATTAGGGGTTCCCCAAACATCGGCTTTCAGAACTGATGCTGAAGATTGGGAAGAGAAGATCGAGGCTTCTTTCTCTCCTGTCTTTCTTTTGCAATCATGTCCTTGAGGGAGCTTTTGCTTCTTACAGAATTTAATAGGCTAGCCCAAGCCCAGGACAGTGCTGTGGGTCTGGTGCACTCCAGCACGTCCGAAATTTCCTTGCTAAGACCGACAGTCAGATTGGCCCTGACTATGTTTGCTGATTCAAGGAGTTACAGAGGCCGCATGTGCTCAGGAGGCATTTCTTCTTAAAATGGAGAAGCTGCCTCTTGGGGGGTCAGGGAAACGAGCATGTCAACAGATGGGATGATTCTTTCCCCCTCTGTTCTTTTAGGTACCGTGAGCTGGCCTTTTCTACACCAGCCATCACCCCACAGACAGAAGTCGGAGTTTTCAAACACAAAGTAGAAAATGACTTCGTATGTTGCTGGAACAGCAAGATTTAAAAGAGAAGACAATAGCTTACGAGAAAGATGCTTGTCCACCATTTGACGAGCATCAGGATGCTCAACAGAGACCCGATTAGAGAAAATATAACTGAACGTGAATATATGAAATATAATACGCAAGTGGACAGGAAGAAAATATAAAAATACTTCAAAGACCAGTGTTTCAGATTTTAAACAGAAAGGTGCAGCTGGTCTTTATTTCTCAGATGGCTTTTCAAAATGCATTTGCCGAAACTATTTTTAAGGCCAAACTTTTGGAATCTTCTTGAGAGCTGTTGGTTATTGTAACTAGCCCTGAATTAGGGAAAAATACAAAGAGCTATGGGAGCTTTGTGTGTGCAACGTTAAAAGCAACTATATATGTATGGGCACATGCCTGTAACCATGCAGGTACATGTCTTTGCATATGGATGTGTGTTTATATGCACGTGAGTTTGCATGTACACACACATGGGGAGATGTATTCTTGCCAGTGTGTGCACGTTTGCATATGTCCATCTGTGCTTGAGCATATCCATGGCTGTTCTCTCAGGAAAGGTATGTGTTTCATTTGGTACCATTACTCCCCAGAAATGTGTGCTTCTGATCCTAAATATTTTTTTAAAAAAATTACTTGTAAGAATTTGCTTTGCTTTGCCACACATCCTTCCCCCACACCTCAGGCGTCTGTTTTTTACAAGCAGTGGGAAGAAGTTGGAAGATAAGGAAGAAGAGAAAAGAGATAGAGGTTCCTCTGGATGTAAACAACGGCTACTAAAATCTGTCACCCTTTTAGCCCAATCCATGTTTTTGTGCGTACCAGTGGCAGTAAGCAATACAGATTTTGGAACCAGATTGCTGGGATCCAAATCCTAGCCCCTTTATTTAGAAGCTGAATGACTTTGAAAATTACTCAATTTTACTTTTTCCTCCATTTCCTCATCTGTAACATGAAAATGAAACATAGACAAAATAAACCCAGGAAATGCAATACACATAAAAAGTCACTAAGAATTGTCAACATTTGAGACCCCTTTCTCCAC
Organism: Microtus ochrogaster; assembly: GCF_000317375.1. Lineage (NCBI taxonomy): Eukaryota > Metazoa > Chordata > Mammalia > Rodentia > Cricetidae > Microtus > Microtus ochrogaster. The sequence continues at coordinate 58,138,869 of NC_022014.1, forward strand.
CCCTAAGCAGGGCAGCTCTGCACGCACCTGTTGGTGCTATAGCCACCTCGTAGGAACACTAGACACATAGTCACTGTGCTACTGGATTCACTTAAACGATGAAAACCTCATCAAGAGGTCACAGAACATCGGACCAAGAAGCTGTCAAAAATCCAAGGAAAGCGCTCATCATTCCCTTTTCAAAACATATGCTCAGCTCTTCCTGACACCCTTGGCTCGGCCGTCATCTTTAGTATTTACAGCACAATACATTCAGCGTTCACATCCAGGGATGGCAACTTTTCTTATTGTGAGTTAGCCATGATTAAAACAGGCCCAGAGCAAGGCCATTCATATTTCAGAATCAAGATAAATGACCATTTAATATCCACAAAAAAAATTGGAAAGTGGTCCCATGGGCAGAAGTGGGCAATGGATGCTGCTTTGGTGGTAATTCGGTACAAAGAGTTAAATTATTCCAAGGGAAACCATGTGTCCCCCACGGAATGACCCCTTGGAGCTGCTTCCCATGAGAATCGAGCCTTGTTTGGGGACCTCCTCTCCACATGCCACCCTGATGTCAGGCCTGAAGAGGACCCTGCCACTCTGACGGGAGATCCCCATTCACATTCTGCTTCCTAGTCTCAGGGAGACGCTGGGTTCTGTCCAGCCTGCCCTACCCACCTGGGCCTCTGAGGGCCTTTCTGTCACAATACTGCTTTAGAAAAGTCTGTGTGAAGAGGGAGACTCTGGTATTTAACTCCATCCATCAATGTCAGCCCCTCTTTCCCCTCTACCCCAACAGCTTGGTCCGTTTGCGAAAAGCTGAATAGTCTAAATGGATGGATTTTGTGTTAGTCTCATTAGAAAGGGAAATTAGCCAGGCACCGTTCAGCTGTGCAGAAGGCATGCTGATCCTGAAAGCCAGATCCAACCCTCCCCTGCCCCCAATCTTTTCTTCATCACCTATGATGTTCACGGACCCTTCCACGTCGCTTAAAGGTTCATTATCCCTCACTTTAGCTTGTAATGCAATGTAGCCACATCCTGTCTCATTACCCAGCCCAGAATTAGGCACAGAGTTGGGGCTCCATGTGAGGTTCAGTGACTTTTCTGTTGCTCTCTGTAACAGGCTCCTCCACACCTCTTCCTATGGTGAAAGTTTGCTTTCCATCAGTCGGGGCTATCTGCTGACATTGTCTCCTCACGTGTTGGTTCCTGCACGGCTATCCTCCAGTTTCTACCGCCTTCCCCTCAGCCCTGAGTGCTAGTGTCATTCCCCTCCTGGGGAATCTTCTGCTTCCTGCTGCCATGATGCTCAACCCCCCAGCACTCTTACTCCTTGCAGATTTATGATGCCTGTCCTTTGGTTTGCATGACTCACTTCCTCTGAGAAACCATCTCTGGTCATATCCTGTTTGTTTTCTTTGCTGCTAATGATCTTCAAGACTGCAAGCCTCCTATTTATCTATCACGTTTGGTCTCCCAAGAGATAGCGAAGGAGAAAATTTCAGTCTTACACACAAGAAGTACTTATGGTTCCCTTAGTAGTAACCAGGCTGAACAGACAAACTAGGCAGTCTCCCTGGGGCCGAGCATCATTTCTCAATCTTCCTGGCTGTCATACAGCCGGACACTGGCAGGCTTCTGCCGGGTCCTAACATCTACGCTGTACTTTGAGTGGGGGGGGAATAAGGACCAGAGGGCATCTTTGATTTTAATACTCTCAGCAGCATTCGGCTTGAGCTAAGTATGGTAGCTTCCTGAGCGGTGCTTTGAAATTCAGAGACTGAGATTAGAGGTCCAGAGAATCAAGGTAAAAAATCACAAGAAACAACTATAATTCTCAAAAATAACACTAAATGATAAGGCACATGATGGCAATTGAAACTCCTTGATGAACTCAACAGGAATACCACGTCTGTGTGACTTGGCCTGATGTATGGCTAAGAAAATTTATGCTCATGGGGGCTGGGGGAGACTTCAAGACTTTCTCCTGCTCTGATTAACAACACCGCTATTCTAGACTATTTGGGATAAGTAAGCTATATTTTTGCTGCCTAGCCTAGCACATTCTTTGTGATAGCTCTGCCCAGATGATGTCCTAGACACACTTTCTAGTGCACTTGAGAATTTCGATTAATAAATAATAAAGTTAAGTGATTTATTGCAGGCGTTGTGCTTTTTCTCCCCAGAAGCCCTAAACATAGCCATTCAGTGCATGAACAATCGGGAGCAATCAGCAAGTGGCCATGGCCTCCTGTGTCCTTCTGGTAAGAGCTCTGCCACACCCCCTGCTTCCCTGACTAAGATCCTTCAAGGCCACCCCAACCTGGGGAGCCCTCAGAAGCAGCCCCTAGGCATCTCCACTTATAGTTCCAAATAAAAGGCAGTCAGGAGATCCCGAAAACTTCAAAGGAAATGAGCCACATGCCTCTTCTGATTGAAAAAAAAGGCACACAGTCAAATATATATATATATATATATATATATATATATATATGATCAGTCATTGAACCTATACCATATTGATATGAAGTACTCTGTGAAAATAAATAAATGGAAAAAATTAAGTAATTTCAAAAGCCGTATAGATTTGTTTGTATATTCAGTATGTATGCATTTATATACATGTGGGAAGATTTGTTAATATCTGGGGATATTAAATATTCTATAAACTAATAGTCTGCTTATAGATTCTCTTACTAATTTATTGTAAAAATAGTCCTATTTAAGTCTTTACTTACTATTACCTAATATTGATAAGTAGAGAGATAGATGATAGACAAGTTATTGGATAGCTAAATGAATAAAATAAGTCATAAACTTAGTTTGCTTACAGTGTTTTAAATGGCTTATACATTTGATCTCGTTTCTGGGAATACAAATGTGCTCAGAGAAGCAATTGTATTCTTGTTCACTCTTTATTGTTAGGAACAATAAATATAAATATAATAAATAATAAATAAATATAATAAATATAGAGGAACAATCAGAACCACAGAGAGTCACCGCTTGACCAAAACAGAAAGTGATTTCTGACTCGTTAGTGGAACAAGAATCTTTATGTAGATATTTTCCTCCTGAAAGGCAAAAGTCACCAGAGAGCCTGGCCCTGACCCGAGTCAGAGCTCAGTGAGTCCAGCACACAGCAAAGTCTGCGCTGTGCACAACACGCTTCTGGTGAGTAGCCGCCGGTGAGATCAACGTACACCTGATTGGAGCTCAGAGCTAGGTATATTCACTGTACCATATGCTGGTTTCTTTAAGTAACCCATTACACAGAAATTAAATATCTTGTGACAGATTGTTTTGACAGTGGGGAAAAAAAGAAAGCAGGACAGAGTGGGAGAGATTTAATTTTTTTTTAAAAAAATGCATTTGACTGAAGGCAAAACGTTAGGTAGATGTTAATTTAACAGATGTCTAGTTTTGCATCATCAGCCTGAAACGGGCAATTTCTGGCAAGCCTTCCCACCACATCGCAACACAAAATCCTCTCAAATCCACATGGATCTGCCTTTCACAACCTTCCAAGTGAGCCGTTTTCATTCAAAGGAAAATGCCTGAAATTACCCAGGGAAGATGCTAACACCTGCCAATAGTTTCGAAGGCGGAGTCCATGAATGCGCAGAGGTATAATGGAAGGAGTGGGAGCTCGCAGCAACATTTCAGCTGAGAGAGAACACAGAAGGCAATGTATGCACAACAAGAAAACAGCTAACACATCACAAAGTTACTGTGTGATGAAACACACACCCATGCTAACTGGTGGAGACTTCTGGGCTGTAAACAGATCACACAAACCCATCAAATCCGAACTTCAATCCAGCCAAGAAAGATAACCCAAGACCCATTGTTTCTAGGTACCTTCTCTTCAAAAGGTCCCACTCAGCCGCATCAGGTTTTTGTTTTTTTTTTTTTTTATTGAAAGAAAAAAAAAATACCCTCCTCCTCCCAGCCTCCCCTCCCACTCTTCTCCTCCTCCCCCCACTGCTCTCCCCCTCCCTCTCCAGTCTGAAGAGCAGTCAGGGTTCCCTGCCCTGTGGAAAGTCCAAGGTCCTTCTCCCTCCATCCAGGTCTAGGAAGGTGAACATCCAAACTGGCTAGGCCCCCACAAAGCCAGAACATGAAGTAGGATCAAAACCCAGTGCCATTGTCTTTGGCTTCTCATCAGGTTTACCCAAGACTCAACCGTTATATCAATACCTGATTTACTGTAGGAAAGCCGACCTGGGTAATAGTTCATTCCTGGCAGAATGTGAAATTTTCTTAATTAAACATACTTTGGATTTTGTAGCCAAATTTTCTTCTTTTTGGATCCCGTAATGTTTTATTTATAGAACAAAGGCACTTGCGTGGCTCTGTGGAGCTCAGGTGTCCTAGCGCCTAAAAGAGGGAAAGTCCCACACACACAACAAAGGCTTACAGATTTGAGGCTATAGCATCATCAGCCTCTTCATGCCAAAGAGATGCTACTATTTATTCACTGGTGGATTCACTGGGAGGGTCCACGTGCCACTCCCCTGTGATTGGTTGAGCTGAAATTCCATCACAGCGTGGTCCCCAGACCAGTTCTCATTGCAGCAGACTTTTCTAGAACATAAGAAAGAGGCAGGGTAGGTAGCAGGGGATGGGGGTTTTGAAGGCAAAAATCCTACTCTAAATGGCTAATGATCTATTCTTCAGTTCAAGGGCTGCTGGGCAGTTCTGTATGCTTATTAATCAGCACTACTTATTTTCCCAGTAAAAAGAAGCAGAGCTCATGTACTTAAAGCATTTCAGCCGCAGGAAAACCAAAGTTTCATCGCTCCCCTGTGCGACTCAACAGCTTTCCAACAACTGCAAAATACGCGAGGCACCTCTGGGTGGATGTGAGTGTAGAGCCATTTGATTCAGCATTTTTTATTTTTAGGTATTTAAAGTAAATGGTCTATATCTTGTTTTCTGACAGACTATGGCAAGAGGCCATCTTTAAGGGCTGAGAGAGATTAATGATATTATGGCAACCTTTAGAGAATGAAACAAAATTGGTCTAGTCTCCAAACAATTCAACATAAGGATAGTATGTGTGTGTTTGTGTGTGCGCGCGCATGTGCACCCGCATGCGCACAGACGTATGCCTATGTTTGTGTGTCTGTGCACCTGCATGTGCCTCTGTGACATGTAATAAACACCGACTTGCTGAACACTGTCCCCAGGTGATACCCACTTTACTTTGCAAGCATCTCAACCGTGGGGAATGTAGAAAATTAGCCTTGTGAATTCAAAGATGCAAAGATGCACATTAGAAAACAAAATCCAAAAGGGAGGCACACAGTTTACACCAATACGTATTCCCTCTCAGGAGAGCAATACCAAGTCAAGGACAAGCTCTGAAATTGAAAAAATTGGTAGGCAAAAAAATTTTAAGCTACCATAAGACTACAAAAAGAATAAAAAATTCTGTCAACACAAAAGACCCCTTTCTCACTCTCTGAAATTCTAATCCAGTAATCATGTCTGCCTTCTGAAGCACCTTTCATCTGGTTATCTCAAAGTCCTTTATGGTATTAAACACTCACTGAGTCCCTGAGGTGGGTAAAATTATTCTAGTCATTTTACAAATGTATCTATTCTTTCAACACTCTTATTCCAAGCAGTGATAAGTCTGGGACTAAAAATTGAGAATCGATGAATGACCACAGTCCTTGTGCCTTTAACCTGTATTGTAATTACTTAGGGGAACATTCCTTGATTCGCTCTGGGAAAGTGCGGAGATGAATTGAATATAAGGTTTTGATTTGGTGTAAGTGATCTTAATATATGCCAACATGGTCTTGTTCCTTTCCTTTCCACCTTCCCCTTTGCCACTTAAATTGGAAGGATTGAAGAATATGTTGGAAGTGTAATAAAAAAAATAGAAGTAATTCAAAGACAATGGGAGAATGAGTTTTGTGGTTATTCTTACATGTTTGTGTCTCAGAGCATGTTAGAGATGATACAATTAACCATGTGATCTTGAATAAGACACAAGCCTTTGCTTGGCCTTCCTTTTGATATAGGTAAAGACAAGGTTAAATCATGTAACAGTAAAGTTCTACCGTGTAGTTTATAAGTCCGCATTTACAGCCAAACAAGTTTTATGTTTTGGCATGAATCTGATTTATGATCGAAAAGGAAAAGAATTAAGATAAATATTTCAAAATATTTCTGAAAACTAAAGTGTACTTGAGAAGCATTTATGATGCCAGACAGCTTTTTATTTCCGTGAAGAGAAAATACCCTGCTCATATTCCAGTGCCAGAGAGATGTTGATTTAACAACAACAGAAACGTGAAGACGGTGAATCTTGAACCTGGCTAACTTGACAATCCCCTAAGAGATGGCTGAAGCACAGCTTGTGTTGTGTCTCTGAGGCGTTTTCCGACCTCATCACACGGAGGAAATGGGAGCTTCCCTGAATGTGGGCAGAACCATCCAAAGGGGAAAAAAGAAAAAAGCCAGCTGAGCCCGCATCCTTTCTGAAGCTTCACATCTACTAAGAAGTGAAGAAGATTTTGCCACGTGTTTCTACCATCACCATTTTCTCCTCAAACACCCAGAGCCAAGCAACCACAAAGTGAACCACCTGAAACAAAGAGCCAAAAGAATTGCTTCCTCCCCTCGGTTGTTTCTTAATCTAACATTGGCAACAAACATCACGACTACAGAGGCAGACTTCAAGGTCAAGTCCCATCAGAATGTTCCTGTACTCTCAATATCTTCTAAGTCATGGATGTGTCTGGTGTGAATAATTTACCTGGAGAAGGTCTAGACCTTCGGTATTCACATTATCCAGCAGGCGAGGCCAGCATTGGTGACAGGTGTCACTTATGGGGAAGGGGATGGGAATATGATCTCAATGAGGTTGAGTTGCAAATTAGCACACTGCAGTTGACAGAGAAGTTAGCAATCTTTGAATGTGAAAGCAATGGCTAGGGGAGTACCCGAGGTTAGATTGTCATTATTCATGCCTTCCAGAGTGCCTCCTCCCTGTTTGAATGCATTCCTGCCAACATCTCTCATGGGACACCTAAATCATGACACTATCAAATGTAGACACTCATTCATGACCAATCCTACCTGCCTTTCATAATTGAGGATTACATATCAAAGACTATTAACCTCTTGTGCAACCTTCTGCCACCTCCGTGTTTCGATCAGTTATCAGCAAAGTCTTACCATCAGTCCTCAGAGGGGAGGTCTGAGCTAACCACAGCCCAGGCTCCATTGCTCCAAAAGCAGTTACCTGTCATGTCAGGCTGACAATATAAAGTTCATGGTCTTGGGTTCTTGGGTATTATCATGTCATTTGTGGCAGACACTCCTAGGAAGCAAGGACTCACAGGGTGCAGATATATTTTAAAAGTCAGCCATGTAGTTCTGATAGTTAACACAGAAGGAGGAGATTACCCGTCGAACCCTACAACACATGACAGGCGTCATGCGACTTTCGCGAGTTCTCACTGAGTGAATGGCGGGTAAGTACATAAAGTCTGGAAGAAAAAAATGGGGTTCAAAATCTAGAATATGAATTTAGATAGTTTCGCTTCTTTGAGTCTTATGTTGCCATCTGTAGCATACAGCTGTATTTCCTAGCACAGGAGAGTTTATAGACAATGGATAAACTGATTTCTACCTAACAAGCATCCGCTGACTTCCTTCTGCTGCGGTCATTATTTCACCTAGTGATTACTCCTCTTTCCTTCAAGGCAGTCTATGTTTTTTTTCCCTTAATGATATTATTTTGATAAGAGGTATAGATACCTTGCTAACCCTTTGCAATTGGCTGTAATTTCCTAGTGCGTGTAGAAAGCAGCCCTGGCTAGCAGCCTTGGCTCGTAGATAGAACTGAGATGCATATGCCCAAAGTCAGGAGATAAAACGCAGTGGAAGTGTGGTGTATTTAAATATGGCCTGGTGAAGGCTCACAAACTTAGGAGGCACCCATAAAATCAGAAAAACATAAATATTATGTGAAGGCACAAATCTGATTTTAGTGCAAATGGTTTCTGTTAATGTCTTTTTATTATATTTGATGTGTAATGCGCCATCAGAACATCATATGTTCTTGAAGATGTAAAAATTAGCTGTGACGGCTTTCTTCATCTGGAAATGCTTACAGTTCAGTTCTTTTGAAAGAGCTCTATGGGTTGGACTGCTCTCCTCTGTGCCCGACTTTCATGCACACAGGTGCTGCAGCATTTTGTTTGAAAGAGACTGACTGATCTTTGCTCTTAACACTGCTTTTAAAAGTGGGGGGGGCTTCTAAAAAGATTATGAAAATTGCAAATTCCTTGAATTAAATCTTAGAAAAAAATACATGCCAGAATGTATTAAGCATTCAACTACAGAAATTGTGGTTGGCCTGTTAAATGTCCTGTCATATAAGCTTTCGGATGACCTACAAAACAGGATCACTATGCTTGGTTATGGGGACGTTTACTAAAGTCAATGACAATACATAAGCCTAGCACCTAGCTTTGGTTCATACCCAGACTTCTGGAGCTCCAAAACCTTCACTTTTTATACAACCATCATAATGAGGTCAGCTACTGAAACCAATTAATAGCATTTAGAGAATATTTGCAGTAACTCCCCAAGGGGCACTGAACAATTTCTATATCATACTGGGGAAGGTGGGCTGGGTGTTTAGGTGCTAATCTATTAAGAAAACTAGGCTGTTATAAAAATGCCCTGCCATAGGAAGCCTAAAGTTATTTGAATGCACGTTTATCCTATCCCCCACCTCTCTACACATCCCTTTACAGTACATTTTACTGCTTGCAATTGTATCTTATGCTGCTCTATCTGCTCTCATTTAAGCATTTTATGTCTCCCCATAGAATATCAGCTGTATGAGGGCAGGGATTTGCTTTACTACTGCTGGCTCCCGGTGGCTGCCTTCCCATAGGCACACAGTGCACATTTGCTGAAAGCATGAATGAAATATGAATAAATGAATGAAGACATGGCATAGCTATATATAAACTACACGCAGACGGGCTGAGATGTTTTAAAAGCCAAAGCCTCATGACACAAGAGATATAATAGAATAAAAGTGCCCCCGATGAGTTCCAGGGCAGATGATGTAAAATCAACCCTCTCCACAATTGAAACTACACACACCCCATTGTAGTTATCGATATTTTCATGCTATAATATGATATTTTAAATGTGCCCCTGGTATTATGCTAAATGGAACCATTGATTTCTTTGCAATGGAATAGTATACATCAAGCTGCACGGTTAGGGATAGACGTCTGTGGCTTTTCCATAATGACAAATCAAAGTATCATGTTTTGTGTAAACACTTTCCTCCCGGGTCCCATGTTTTTGAGACCATGAAACCAGAAAACATTTATGCTTCTATTCACATAGAGGGTCAAGTATACACAACTATGGGATGACGTCAGGGGCAAATTCAGCTTCGTGATGGAGTTACTGAGCCATGGTTGATTGAAACCTAGGTAGACTTTGCAGATTGAACTCTGTCTGTCAAAAGGGCTTGAAGTCCTAACAGTATTTTATAAAGCAAACTCATTTGGAAATAGAACCCCTACAGATATAATTACTTCATTAAAATAATATCGTAGTAGTGAGGGTAGGCCTTTAATCTAGAATGACTGATGTCATCATACCACGACAATGGGGGGGGGGATGTCTCATAGTGATGCATAGGTAGGCCATCAAAAGAAATAGATCAGAGCAGTACAAGCCAAAAGAACACCAAGGACACGACAACAAAGCACTAGAAGCTAGGGAGAGCCCAGAAAGAATTCTCCCTTATAGACTTCAAAGCGAGCATGGTCCTACTGAAATCTTGACTTTGGTCTTTGAGCCTCTAAAATTATGAGAAAATAAATTTCTGCATTTTTAATCTCTTCAGCTTGTGATAGTTCATTTTGATCAGCCTGTGACATTGATGCAATAGGAATTGCACCCTGTATTGAAGAGGAAAAAAAATATATTTGAGGATTTATGTTCACCCTGCCGGAAGCAGTACCAACAGTCCAGGATGTCTTTTCTGATTTTTATGGTGATGACACCATGCGGAGGAGAAAAATAGCCCCTCCCACCTGATGCTTCTTAGTAAACCTGAACTCTTAAGATAGGTAAACACTGGCTTAGCCCATAGAACCTCCTAAAGTGCATCGTTGGTCTGAATGCAGAACTTTTTGAATCATGTTTCTGGATGGCATCTGGGAAAAGTCATCTCCTCAGTTCCCTGATGATGCTACCCATGCTTGTACAGTGACGGCACTTTCTAAACTACTGCACTGAGCCCATCAGTTTCCGCTGATGCTCAGAGTGGACCATAGTCATCCACTCATCCCAGTAAAATAATACTCTGTTGACCCAGAAGCTTCTGAGTTTGGGCACCATTTGTCCACAGCAAGGAATCACTAAAACTCCAAGGCATGCCTGCCATCTAAGTTTTCACTGCAAACCTTTGTAGATTGACAAGAAATAAAAAAATAAAAAGAATATAATGGTAAGTGTCTTAGTTACTAAAGCAACTAAAGGAAGGATTGGCTAACTGCAGATCTTCCCTGCTCCTGCAGCTTCTACAAACCTAATCTGCCAGTCTTGGCCTCGGCTCTGTAAGAGATCACCTGCTACAGCCACCTTTCCCTGTTACCACCTTCTTCAGTGGCTCACAGGGATTGTATTTTTCCCTCCAGACTTCCTTTTCCCACTCCTTGCTTTCCCAAGGCCCCATACCAAGCAGCTATTCCACAGCAACCCGACAGGCCACTTTGGCTGGGTAGGTTAACTGCAGCTCTTCGTTTTTCTTTCTGCTCCTCCAAATCCAGTCCTCCTGTTCCATTCTAAACTCTGCAGCAAGCCACCTGCTGAGGTCACCTTCCCCTTTATCACCAGTGAATCAACAGATCTTCCCCTCTAAACCCTTCCCTCCCTAAAGCTTTATCTTAGTGCCAAACACCAGCAGGCACTCCCTGGGAACCCAGGGGCCACTCCAGTCAGGGTAGCATTTGGGTTGACCTCAGATCTTTGTCCATTCCTCTAATTCCAGTCCTCAGGCCTAATCCCCAGCTCTGTGGCAGATCTGCTAGCAGTGGCCTCTCCTCACTCTCTGTCCCCATTCCCAGGGGACAGAGCAGAGACTTGTGGGACACTGGGCTTTCCTCTCTCTTGTGTGCTCCCTTAGTCCCCCTCCTCTGAGCCCATTTCTATTTATAAATCTCAGTTCCCAATATCTAGAAACATGTTATAACTGGAAAGCCCAGTGACCACACCCATTAGGATCCCAGAAGAATGTCCTGCCAGGAAACACACAGTTACCACACTCTCCTAAGAATCAGGAAGGGAAATAGAAACCAAGCAACCAAATACCCATCCAACAAAGCAAGACCATATATCAGCACCTAGAATTACAATCTTCCTTGACCCAGATGTTGAGACGCCAGCATAAAAACACAATCAATAACAGCCAGGACAATATGTCTCCACTAGAGCCCAACAACCCTTACACAGCAGGCCCTGAGTATTGTAACATAGCCAAAACACAAGAAAGAAACCTTAAAATAGCCTTTATGAATATAGTAGTGGTCCTTAAAGAGGAAATGAACAAATCCCTTCAAGAAATCTATGAAAACACAAACACATAGTAGAAATGAATAAAATCATTTAAGACCTGAAAGTGGAACTAGAATTAATAAGGAAAATCCAAACTCAGGGAAATCTAGAAATGTCAAATTAGTGAGAAAGAAATCAGGGAAACAAGACCTTTCACAATAGCCTCAAATAACATAAAGTATCTTAGAGGTACCTCTAACCAAGCAAGTGAAAGTCTTGCATAACAAAAATTCAAGACACTGAAAAGAAATTGAAGAAGATATCAGAATATGGAAATATCTTCCATGCTCATGATTGACAGGATTAACATAATAAATCTGCCATCCTACCACAGCTATCTACAGATTTTACACAATGCCCATCAAAATTATAACACAATTCTTCACAGCTCTTGAAAGTACATTTCTTGGTTTTTTTTAATGGAAACACACACATACACACACACACAAGCTCGCGCACATACACCAAGGATAGGTAAAAGAATCCTAAAACATAAAAGAAATCACAGAGTTATAGTAATAAAAACAGCATGGTATTAACACAAAACAAAACATGTTGATTGATGGAATCAAATTGAAAACCCAGACATGAATCCACATACCTAAAGACACCCAATTTTTGATAAAGAAGCCAGAAACATACACTGATTTAAAAAAAAAACAGCATTTTCAACAAATTGTGCCGATCAAACTTGCATGGCTACATGTGAAGAATCCAAATAGATACATTCTTATTATTCTGTACAAATTTCAACTTCAAATGGATCAAAGACCTCAAAATAAGATCCAATACACTGAACATGATAGAAGAGAAGTGGGGAAGAAACTTGAAGTCATTAACCTGGGAAATGACTGAGCAGAACATTGTTAGCACAGGAACTAAAATCAGCTATTAATAAATAAGACCTCATAAAGCTGAAAAGTTACACCCACAGCAAAAAACAGTCATTTGAACAGAGCCTATGGAGTAGAGTATACATCCAATAGAGGGCTAATATCCAAAATATATAAACAACTAAAAAAGAGATATCAGGAAAACAAATAACTCAATTTTAAATGAGGATACATATCTAAACATAGAAACTTTGAAAGAGGGAACTCAAATGTTTGAGAAACACTTAAAGAAATGTTCAACATCCTCAGCCATTTTGGGGAATGCAAATTAAACCTACTTTGAGATTTTATCTTACACCTGTCAGAATGACCAGTACCAATAACACAAATGACAGTTCATGCTGTTGAGGATGTGGAATAAGGGGAACACTTCTCCATTGCAGTAAGAGCACAAGCTTGTACAGCCACTGTGTAAATCAGTGTGGTGCTTCCTCAGGCAGATGGGAATCAAACTACCTCAAGATCCAACTATATCACTCTTCTGCAAATACTCGAAACATGCTTCATCCTACCACAGAGACACTTGCTCATCCATGTTTGATCTGCTCTAGTCCTAATATCTAGAAACTGGAAACAACTTGGATGCCCCTCAACAGAAGAATGAATTTAAAATGTAGTATATTATCACAGTGAAGTGTCACTCAGCCATTTTTCATAGGTAAATGGATGGACCTAGAAAAAAATTAATTTTGAGTGAGGTATTCCAGAGCTAGAAAGACATTTAAGTATGGTATGTATTTGCTTATGTGTGCAGATGTTAAATCAATGATAACCAGTTGCATCTATAGAACTAGAGGTTAGGTATGGAGTAAGGTAGATTAATGGACTGGGGGGGGGGGAGAGAGATCTATTAAGAAAGGGAAATAGAGATGAGATAGTTATACATGGATGGAGAGGCTAGAACAGGAGGATTAAGTTGGGAGGGGGAGAGGAGAGAGGGAAAATGGAGGGAATACAGGATAAAACAGCTAAAATTAAGGATGGGGTAATATGGGAATCTAATTCAGTAGAAGTTTCCTAAACTATACCAAGACCATTTAAATGAAATCTCCAAGTAATGAGGGAGACAGAACCCTTTTGTTACCAAATGAAGCTTCCAGGGCTGGAACTTTCTTATATCTAATTGAGTTGTTACCCAAAGGAGTTATGTGGGAGGTTCTAAAGAAGTCAGGCTGTTGCCAAGACTGGTTTGCTCGCTACAAACTGACAGACGCCACTGCTTGAAATAACATCTACACAACTCATTGAACATGGAGAACCCAAGTCGTTGCCCGTGTAAATCCTTCACTACTACATTGTAGGGTCTTCAGTATAGGAGGATACTCTGCAATTTACCAAAAAAGAATCTCAAACATCAACCCAGCCACAAACCCTTTGATCTACAGTATTACCTGCATGAAAGATATTTTAGGGCAATGGTGGCACAGAGCCTGTGGGAGCAACTAACCAATATCTGATTTAAATTAAGGTTCCTTCCATGATGTGGAATCTATAAAAGACATTGCTTGGGTGACGAAAAACCTGGGACTAGATAGCCCAGAGACCTAAGGGAAAACCAGATACCACGGTTCTTTTAAAACAAAACAAAACAAAAATAAAAACCCAAAACCAATAAAACAAAACAGAAAAAAAAGAGAAACCCATAGCAACAAAATGACCCCTTATGACATTCAGCTATTCTCATAGATCAGTGCCTTGCTCAGCCATCGTCAGAGAAGCTTCCTCCTACAGCAGATGGAAACAAATACAGAGACCCACGGTTGGCTATTATGCAGACAGGTAGAAACCTTGAAACGCTAAGCTCTAAATGGACGTCTCCCTCAAATGCATCCTCTTGGGGCTCAGGGAACTCTGTAGAGATGAGGAGGCAGAAAGATGGAAGAGCCAGAGGTGGGTAGAGGATGCCAAAAAACAAGGCCTTCTAAATTAAGACCATCAAAGCTTATATGAATCATTGAAACTGAGGCAGCATGTACAGAGCCTGCATAGGTCTGCACCAGGTCCTCGGTATATATCTTACGGCATCCAGATTAGTGTTTTGATAGGAGTCCTGAGTGTGTGAATGTATGTCTGACCCTTGGCTTTCTCTTGGACTCTCTGCCTTCTGTTTGTTTTATTCGATTCCAAAGCATTAATTTTTCTTTTAGCGTATTATATTATATTTGAATATTACCCCCGAGAAGCCTGCTTGTTTTCTCATGAGATACAGAAAGCCTCTTGCAGGAGGGGAGGAGGGAATGAACTGGGAGGAAGAGAGGGAGGGGAAAGTGTAATCAAGATACATTATGTAAGAAAATATGCTATCAATAAAAGAAAAACAACTGTCAACTTAAAAGGGAAAAGAAAGAAAAAGGAAAGGAAATAGAAAAGAAAGGAAAAGAAAAGAAAAAGGGTTTTCTGTGGCACACAGCTTGACAATAAAGTCTATCATTGTGGGGAACTCAAGATAACAGAAGCATGAAGCAAAGAGAATCCCCAGTCAGGAAATAGAGAGCAATGGATGTTTTTGCTCAGTTTCTTTTCTCATTTTAATTCAGTCCAGGACCCATGCCCATAGGAAAAGTGTGGACAACATTTAGCATGAGTCTTCTCTCTTTCTGTAACCTAATCAAGGTAATCTCTCATTGGTATGCCTAAGGGCTACCCTAATGTACACAGTCCCACATACGTGTGCCCAGAGGCTATTCTTTCGGGTGACTCTGAACCCTGTCAATTAAACAATTAGAACAAATGAGCACAGAGGGCAAAGGTGAAGTTCTTACTCAGGAGCAGTATTTTATTATCAGACAGGCTTTCATTATTATTATTATTATTATTATTATTATTATTATTAGAAATATTGCACTACAAACAATCTAACAATTTATTTCTTATTTGGCAATGACCCAGGGATATCTTTCTGAAACTTTCAAATGTCTAAGACTCACTCGGAAAACCCAGTAATGTATACATGTAGACAGGTAACCAGCTTTCTTTTCTTTATGAACACCCCCGTTCTAGAGATCACACACACAAAGTGAAGTTCTACTAATAAACTCCCGGGGAGATCAGGTTTCTACACCTCTGTGGCCCGATGCAGAGGTGCTCTGAAATAGAGGCTTTCACGTCCTCCACCAGAGCAGCAGGATTCTCTGTTCAATACGCAGCATCTTTCCTTTGACTGGCTTCCTCAACTTACAGTGATAATCAGTTTCTCAGTGTTTTTCCGTGGGTTTTTTTTTTTGCCCCCAACATGGTGGAAACTCCCAGGCCCTGAGAGAGCTTAAGGAATGCTGGCTCAAATTCATGGGTTGGCAGCACATCTTTCCATCTGCTTCGAGGTCAGTCTCCACCCACAGCTTCCCTAAATACAGCTTGCCTACATCCCTGGTTAGTTCCAGGATGCATGGGCGTACTGAGTACATGGAGTGGCCGGTGATGAACTACATCCCAGGACAACAGCTTTCCTATTCTTTCTTAGAAGCATTACCCAACCCGATTGCTACTTAGAGTTGACGGTCTGTGGTCACACATTCCTGGGACCGTGACGCCCTTACTCCTGACTTATGTTTCGAGCATGCAAAATCAATAGAATTTTAAAATAGTTTCTCAATGTTCATTGTTTCAGAGAGAAACATACTAATTTTGCTTGCAGCCATCAGAGGAATTAAATGGAAAACGTTAGGTCTTCCACTCAAGTCTTATTTTCAATCTCTTTAATACTTAGCAGTATTGTTTCCCAACAACATGTAAAGCAATTGGAAGTATGACCAAACTTCAATGCAGATATACTGATCCTATGAATCAAGTCTACTGTTTGTACCATTGAAGTCTGGTGTTCTCTTTCTCTCTCTGCATGTATGTGTGTGCACGTGCGTGTGAGAGTGCACACATGTGCATGCATGTGTATATTTGTGTGTGTTGATGTTGTATATAGGTTTTGATCAAACTTCCTGCCTCTCTGAAACAATTTGCTTTTACTTTATGGAAGAATTTCTGAAGTTGACACTTTGGTCCAACTTATTCCTCTAAGAATACCAAGAATACTTCACCCTCTAATTGTTTTCAACTTCTAAGGAATAAAGCTCCCTGTGGGACTTAATGAGTTGCCCACCACTGACTCCATAGGATATAGCCAACAAATTTCATATGTATATACTTAATGATAGCTCTGCCAGCTGTGCATTGTAAATAGGAATTTGATAAAACCGATTTTTACAAGAGAAAGGAAGAGTAACATTTTTTGGAATTTCTAGGATCAATCACTTTTCCTGACTATTTTCCTATTTCCCATTTCCTGAGAGACAAATGATGCTTGTAGGGCATTTGGGAACAAGATGGAGATGAAGTACAGTTGTAGAAGGGGGGGGGGGGCTTCATTGAGATGATTTTAGTTTAGAATCTTCATCTTGTTGTGATCTTGTTGTGTCTAATTTGTGAAGTGAGTGGAAATTCTTAGTCTTGCCTGTTCTGAGCCACTTGCTACTCCACCTAGGAAACTCTGGATGGAGAGGAAGAAGAGGATTAACACATACTTGTCTATGTTCTGAATCTAGGCAAGGATTAGATCAGCAACATTCTTTGCTTACTATGAGTCAGGCATCAGTCAGGTGACAGACTTACAGAAAGTCTTCTGATTCATTATTAAAGACCTTAATGTGTATGTATATTTACATATTCATAATTCCTCTATGGAAGTTCAGAAGTGTCAAATCATCTGCCCAGAGTCACACAGGCAACACATTAAGGAATTGATAGCAGGCTACTATACTCCAACAGCTCCTCTGTATGAAGTATGAAGGTAATTCCCTGTTTTTCAGGAATGGGCACATCTTTCCCATACACGGCCATGGTAGGCAATGAGGGACATGTTCTCTGTGAGTTCCGCTCAGCTCTGCCATTGGATCCCAAATGCAGCCTTACGAAGTGCACATTCCAGTGAACACAGCTGTATGCAAACAAAACTTACTTTTTGGGGGGGACGACAATAAAACCCAAACTTAACTGAATTTTTATGTGTCATATTCATTATCCTATCTGATCATTTAAGAATGAAACACGATTGTGATCTCCAGCTTTATAATAACAACGCACATGGGCAAATAAAAACACACACACCTGTCCTGGAAGTGTTGGCTCTGGAAAGACGGTGGCTAATTCCTCATGTGTCTGGAGATCACAGGCTAAACTTTATCTTCAAGCAATCATGGGAGCATCTCCCACAATGTCTAAGATGGAGCATGTTCTTGCCTAACATCTGCTGACTTGATTGAGCAGGTGCCTTTGCCCAGCCTCATTTCCATCCTTTCAACTGTGCCTTCCTGGCTGTCTTTTGTTCTTGAGACCAAATTCCTTCCATGGCTGTAATTTAAATTTTTTTTTCAAAGAAAAATAAGAGTTGTCTCCCTTAAAGTTACTGTACCTTAACAAATGCACCGGAAGTGCCACTGCTTTGGCATGCATGGAAGCTCAAAGCCTCAACAGCTCCCATGAGCGATTAATCTTCTAACACTAATTAGATATTTGCTAATTAGCGTCTGATGTGTGAAACGAAAAAACATTTTGAAGCTGAAATGAATAGGGTCTAGAAAGATAGGGCTATATTCCAGTTCCCCCCTTTTTCCATATTATTATCATATTCCATAAATATTAATAAGATCACATGATGCCAGCCGCTCTATAAAATTATCTCACTGAATGAAGGCTTTTGTTCGCTATAATAGGGATGTGTCAATATTTTGCATATGGAAGAAAGCACTCGATGAAGGGAAGCATTTTTTCCCTCGATGTTAAAGAGATGTCATGTTTCACGAAGCACTTTCATGCTTGATCATCCAGATCCAGTCCTACCTTTTTTTTTTTTTTTTTTTTTTAACTTCAGCTTCTTCCATAAAACCACCTCCGAACTACCGCTATCCTCCTCGCCACACTTTAATCTTGCTTTGGTTTAAAAGAAAACTTAACAGAATGGAAAATATTTTAAACCTGTGCTTCGGTGCTGTGGAAAAGCAGAGATCTTTATAGAATGGTCACTATCAAGGAGAAATGTGTAAAAGAAAGGCATTTGAATTTCATTTAATTGCGTGCACGAGGGCAATCCTAAAAATACCTCCACATGCCACCCTTTAAAAAAAAGTAAAAACACACAGAGAACGAGATAGAGATTTCCGTGCCTGTGTCTCAGATATAGGCTATGATATTCAAGTCATAAATATTAAGTCATGTTGTATTCTTAAAATGTAACATTTTGATTTGGAATATTGCTCAAGTAAAAGTCCACATTAAGCATTCCTGGTTCTCAAAAGAGTAGACCTATAATAATAAACTATTTCAGTCGGTGTGAGATTGTTTTAAAAAGCGACTCACCTGTGAATGCTGGTCATATCGCAAATTATATCTAATTACAGCATTGATACAGTAATTTGCAATGATAGCTAAGCTCAAGTTGACAAAGGTGACATTGGAACATAATGACGATGAGATTATCATTCTCTTAGGCTGACATTTTGTGATTATAATAACGTGGATCGAGATTATTAACATCATAATGGAAGGGAAGCTCCAAAATCTACCCAAAAGAGATCAAGCTAAGAGGAACGGAGTCAGAGCGGAACTCTCGTTTTTCCTTTCCTGCGTCAGTATGATTTCTCTTCTAGTACAAACTGAGGCACGTTCCTCAGTCCCAGAGACCCATGGAAACTGCAGTAGATAGACAGCCTACTCTATCCACAAACACAATGTTCAAGAGAGGATAAGGTCATCGATGACAATTTATCCATTTGCACTGGGGATTGTTTTCCAATTGGCTTTGAGGTTGATGGTCAGCTCCCCTGTGCAAAACTCCTGTGCACTATCAGTGTTGGGGCTGCCAGGATGCTCAGCTTGAAATCCGTGGTGATCCCAAAGCTCTCAACTGTTGTAGACACCAAGCGAATGGGAATAGTCTGGCAGACATTACCGTTTCACTTATCGTTAAATGAGAATAAAACCAGACAGCTTTTAATTACCAACAACAGAGAAACGAGTCAAGGGGAATCATACTCAATCAAGACATCACCAGTCAATCCAGAAGGCTGCCTGGCTAAACTTGGGAAATGAACCATGTTCTCGACTTTGCTCAGATGAGATTATTTAAATGGTATCAGGTTCAAAGTATCTGATGAGACTTGTAACGCCAGCTGAATTCTGAATCTAATTTCAAACAGGGATGCTAACTATGTCTCGATTATTTGAAATCGCCTTCTCAACTATATGTATGATTCTAAATTTGGTTTTCATCAATCCATGGTGTGGGGGCTCTTAGCTTATCATCAGAGATTTATAGATACTCACCTGGAAGCAATTTGAAAAAAAATGTCACTGTCACTGTGTAGGTCAGACCCAATTCTCCCATTTTGTCAATGCAGCAAGATATGAAGTGACAGGTTTGGACTATAATTTATGCCTCCTAATTGGAAGTTTCCCATTATCCTGCACTGTCCCACATTCTGAACTATTTGATAAGATTTCTTTATTCCTTAAAGTGGAAGCTAATGTCCTACCATTCAGCCAAACATCACAACTTTGTAATCTTTCCCTTTTGTCGGCAAGAAATGTACTGAAGAGGTATACAATAATGGGAACAATCTAGCGTCCTCAATATCTGATCCCTCAATGAAGCCTCCGTGTCATTTACAATTTTGATCCCTCTACAAAATAATGATACCTACCAGGATCTAATAACACCTCTCCTCTCAGAAGAAGCTATAGCTTTATCCTCTGCAACATGCATGGGAAGATGGAAGAAGAACAAGGTGCTAGAAAAGGCTTATACTTCTGTCTACAGTTATTATCAGAGATAGAAAGTCATAGTCTTGTTCTAGAGGTAAAAAGATTCAACATCAGTGGGCTGGCAGATTTTATGAGTGATGAAGATCTCATTCCCTCCTTCTAACATGGTGCCTTTTGGCTATGTCCATTGGAGCACATAAACACTGAG
This sequence comes from Microtus ochrogaster, assembly GCF_000317375.1. NCBI lineage: Eukaryota > Metazoa > Chordata > Mammalia > Rodentia > Cricetidae > Microtus > Microtus ochrogaster. The sequence goes on from NC_022014.1 coordinate 58,159,320, forward strand.
CATTCGCATGACAGAAGGACAAAAGGATCTAAGCTAGTTCTTTTTAAAGGCACTAATCCATTGATGGGGGATGGCCCAGATGATTCAGTCACTCCCAAGGATATCTATCTCTCAGTATCACCATATGACAATTAGGTATCAATACTAATTCTAAAAAAATGATGCATCTAAACCAAACATGGCTTAAACTTGGACCTGGGTGAGCATCCATATGTTCTGTGCTTCTTCCTTGGCACTCTTCTCTCACCCATGCCTTTGCCTTTTCAAGCAGTGTTCAAGTTTCCTTTGAGCCCTGCTACAGTTTTGCTAGATTTACCATATTATATTTTTTCCCTCAGCTCTCAATTTTTCCAAGACCCTGACAGTCACATAACTTTTTGTTGAAGTATAGAAGAGGAGTAAACTTTCACTGACTTTCCCCGAGCTACCAAGTGACTTGAGTATGAAATGATACAATGTCCCCAACTCCTAATGTTCAACACTATGAGTAGAGGATCTTACTGTTCTTACTGGGGCCATATGGATAGACACCACCAGAGAAGGGAACTCAATGTAGACTGAAGTTTCTGTCCTGCCCAGTTCCACAGCAATTCAGTTCCAAATAAACACTTGGAGGCTTATAATAAAACTCTTTGGCCTATTGCTTAGGCTTATTACTAACTAGCTCTTATGACTTAAATTCACCCACAATTCTTGTCTGTGTAAGATGCATGGCTTGGTACCTTTTCTCAGCAAGGCATTCTCATCTTGTTTCCTTTGTGTCTAGCTATTGAATGACTCTCTACCTTTCCTCATTCCAGAATTCTCCTAGTCTGGTTGTCTTGCATGTACTTCCTGCCTGGCTACTGGCCAAACAGCATTTTATTAAACCAATATGAGTGACAAATCTTTACAGTGTACAAGAGCATTATCCTACAGTCTCATTCTCAAAATTCCTGGAGGAAGGATAGCCATTTCAGACTGAGATAGAGGTAAGAGCCAGTGACTGACTGTTTTGCTTTTCGAACCTTTGGGTTGAACCCCAATATCTCTCTGGGTTTTTATTAATTGTGCTACAACAGGAAAGTTATCTAAACTTGGAGCTTCACACATTATTCATCTTTGTAAACAAAAACATGATAGTTATTTTTTTCTGGGATGAGGTAATTTTCTTTAACTTAAAATTGTTGAATGTACAACACACTGCTCCTTGCATGAAATAGAAGAAGTAATCACACTAAGAGGCAAGAAATTAACCTAAATGCATAATGAAATGCTAGATTAAAGTGTCTGGTTTTGGTCTTCAAGTAAGTGTTCTACATTAGGTACAGATGAGAACAGGGATAGGCACTAAATAAAGGGTAACAACTCATTCACAAACCAAATGTAACTGAACAGGAAGGGAATGGGGATGTCCTTAGTTAACTAGAGTTAACCATACACCAGCATACTTTATTTGAGACATCTATTCTGCTCACCAAAGCAGTCATGCAAAAAAATGATTCTCTTATGTAACTCTATTATCTGAACATCCTTCATAGGTTTCTCACTAAAATTTAATAAATTTCAGGGTTCTTTCCTCTGACACACAATATAGTCATCCCAGAAAACAATATAAATCAGAAATTCAAGATAAACAATCAATAATTTTCTTTGGGACATACAATAATTTTCTAAAAATAGAAAAGGGAAGAAAAGAAAAAAAACCTTATGTCTATATAAAAAAGGAATGTAGCTGGGCACCCTGCATTTTACTTGCTAAGTCTACAAACTCAATGGCTTCTCTAACCTAGCTCCTATCTCCCTTTGAAGCTTCATTTCTGTGCATTTCTCTAAAGTGGTTTTCAGGTTCTTTGAAACACACGAAGAGTAGTTTTCTTGCTCCCACACTGGCTCACCTGGCCACTCTTCCCTGGAATGTTTCTCTTATTTTGCTCTCTCTACTCAGCTAAGCGCTACTCCACAGTCCCCGAAAGAGTATTCTTAGTCCCTGAAAACACATTGCTTTGAGACATCTCTACTATTCTCATTGGACACTTGGCAGACAACATTACTATTTTTTAAACATTTTGACAGCAATGGCAGAAGTGGTATCTTTGGTTTCCTAGCTGTTACCCTTTCCTGACTACTCAATCATGCTCCATGTATGTCTTGTAGACATACATGTTGATTTTGCATGGTCTGTTTTTTTTTTCCAGCCTTTGGGTGGCTCATTCCTTGTCTGACACCATCAGTGTGGCAGGCGACAGAATCAGAATTTCAAAACTTGTTAAGTACCACTTTAAAAGTGGTACATGGCGGAACACACCTGTAATCACAGCTTTGGAGGTAAAAGGTCAAAGTTCAGTGCCAGCTTAAATACACAGTGAGTTTGAAACTAGAGTGGGCTACATGAGATCATGTTTCAAAAACAAGCTCAAACCAACCTAAAATCAACAGAAAAAAACCCACCCCACTTTGACTCCAAAACTATACTGTCAATTTTTTTTCTCAATGTCCCACCAATGTGTGTGGGACATCAATTCTTCCTTTTCATCTCTTTGTCTTCCATTCTACCTCTGCTGACCATAATTACTAGCTGTCCAGTTTCTCTCCACACAGCATCTGCTCTGCGCATGGTTCTCAAGCCTGCCGCCGACGTCTTCTTGAGACTACCTTGCCCCTCCAAATTCAGCAGTGACCATTCTGTGAGGTGTATTGTGTTGAAAGACACCAACTTCCTGATTCCAACCCATTGTTTTTCACTAATATTAGACACTTCCATTCAGGTCATAACTTCAAATATCTCCATTTTTCTACCTACCGGTCTTTGTCCCTAGAATCATCTACTTCCGTGCTCAGCAGTTAAGATCTTTCGAGTTTTCATCCACAGCCTACCATTTTATAATCAGATTTTCCAGATTCTCATCAGAATTTGCTAGATTTCGGTTGAGAGGAAGGCCTCAGAGTTCATCTAGAGTAATGTTCTACACATTCGTTTTATTGGATCCACATTTTTTATCTTCCTACTGGATAATATTTGAAAGCTAGAGACACAGGCCAATTTTTCTCATTTATCACATCATTGAGATTATCTACTATATTCCAGGAGACTTTGACCATGTACATAAATGTATCGTATTATACATGTATGTTTCTGATATAAATATAGATGCCTTAATATGACATGGAACAACTTTCATGGTCTTACACCCCTGGCCGAGTCACTTAACATTTTAAATATTCAATGTTTAACCTTACACATAGGAAAATATTATCCCTGCCTCTTGGCACAGCCACAAGATGGAATGGGACCCCACTATGCAGTTGAGTGGCTGTGTATGAAGAAAATTCAAAGAAAAGATGCGCTTAGCATATCCAATGACACTCTATTGGGAGAAAACTGATTATCCCTTTGCCCATCAAGTATCAGTTGCAATAGCTTCCTGGTTAGAAGTGGGACTCTGTGTGTTCACGCCCTTCTTTCAGTGTTGGGACCTCATTTGTCTTGAACCTATGCTGGTCTGTTCTTTATGCTGCCAGGGTCTCTGTGAATTCACATGTGCACCAAATAATATTGAGAGGCACCCTTTCCCCACTATTCAGAATCTAACATAAACTAACTTCTAGGACAAGCTGGTGTTCATGCTGTGTAGTGAGGTTTACTGGTGTTTAGTCCGGAGAAGTATGACTTCTAATGGACATCTCAGGGTCACTCAATGACCACTATTTATCGTAGGAAAGTGAGACCAAACTTAGTGATACGAAGCTTCGCTTGCTTACACACACAACTCTTAGGTTCATGTGCAATCTAAAGCATTACACTCAGAGAAGCAAAGGAAAAAACGGCGTCGGCCAGGACTGGTAAGTTGCGTGGGAATGGAATGCAGAAGGGCTCGTCAAACAGCCCGCCATTTCAGTTAATATTGAAAAGCTCTGAAAATCTACCGTACATGACGGCGACTGCGGTAGGTACATAATGTGTGCTTTAACATTGCTGAGCGGAGCTAACACACACGCGCGCGCTTGTGAATTAATGCGCATGCCATTTGGTTTGATTTGAGCCATTTCACAGTAATCACACATCTTGCGATGCCATATTGTGTACTGTAAATACATCTGATTTTATTTATTAATTATACTTTAATAAAGTCGAGGGAATAGAATAAAATGAAAAGCAATAAAATAAACTAATCATGTATTCATAAAAAGAAATTAGAGACTGGGGCTTATAGAAACAACTTCAAGAAACACTAGAGTCTTGCTCAGGGGTTGTGTGGTTGTGAAAAGAAATGTGTGTGGGTGTGTGTTTGTGTGTGTGTGGTGCGTACGTGTGTTTCTGCAGGGCTGGTGATGGAGCTCACGGCTTCACACATGCCAGGCAAGTACTCTGCCACCAAACTATAACCGAAGCCCATATATCTCTTCTTGTACATAAAGTAACTGCCATCCAGAACTCTCTGAGAAGGAAATGGGAAAAAAAAAGTGTATAACCCCCTTAGAAATATAGGAAACCACTGTCTCAGCCACTTCGAATGTTTAACATGATTTGTAAACAGAATATTGGACGTCCTGTGATGCCCTCGTGTCATTTATTTGAAGGCAGTAAGTGAAACCTCTTTAGGCGCCTGTGCAGCTCCCAGCCATGGACTTGTATATTGCTGTTTCCTTCTCTCCAGCTCAGTTGAGCTGTGTATCCTCTTCAGTCTCCTCCACTCCGACGGAGGAGGTAATGCAGTTAGATTGCTCGTGGGCTTCTAGCGGGACCACTTCAAATGATATTACTTCCATTTGCCACGTACATCACCAGCAGCGTTCACATTTGAAGGGAACAGTAAACAGACATCTAAGTCGGCTTGCTGGAAGAGAAGCCCCGCTTCCGACTGAAAGAGAGCCAGAGACAGGGCTAGGAATTTGTCAATTTCGTAAACAGTGCTGCTGTATCGCTCTGGACCACACCTGAATGGGACTCTTGTGAGGCAGAGGATTGCTGTGAGCTCGCAGGTTGTGTGGAGGGACCTCCTTCAAGGATGAGAAGTCAATTTTGACAGTAAGGGATCGATGTAGTCAGACTGAACGCTTTAATCAGGGCTTTCTGCTGATAACTACCATTTCATGAGGAAATCCACTCTGTGCCAAAATGGACCAGGCAAGGAACTACCACACAGAGGTCCTTGAAGATTAAAAGACACAGTGGAGAAAAAAAAAGTTAGAACTGAGAAAAGGATGTCTTATTCACAGGCAACTTCTTGAATAGCCCTTCCCGGGGGCTTTATTTCTTATATTTAAAAACAAAACAAAACAAAACAAAAAGCAACCTTCTTAATTATCTGTATGAGCATCTGGCTTTTAAAAGAAAATTCTAGTTTGCCTTGGACATGAAATATAATGCAGGCCGGTAAAATAAATGGCGTTCCTTGTGCTAATGTAGAACTCTCTGGAATGGTCCCAGATTTCTGAGTTGCTCAGTGTGGACTGAGCATTGTGGCTAGCTAAAAAAACTGAGTAACCTTGTTTGGGACACGTTCGGCATTGCCCGCTGAAGAGGGCTGTTGTCACGGAATGCTCAAGGGACATTTAAGTTTTTCTTTTAATAATGTGTATAAATTCAAACTTTTGACAATACTATTATAGTGGCTTGAAAGAAAACGCATCCATAGGCTCACAGGGAGTGGCATTATTTGAAAGAATTAAGACACGTGGCCTTTTTACAGTAGGTGTGGCCTTGCTGGAGGAAGTGTGTCCTTGGAGGTGGCAAAAGCTCAAGCCAGGCCCAGGGTCTCTCTCTCTTATGGCTGCCCATGAATGCAGATATACACACTCAAGCTACTTCTCCAACATCATGTCTGCCTGCATGTTGCCATGCCTCCTGCCACGATGGCAATGGAATGAACCTCGAAACCCTAAGTCAGCTGCAAGGAAATGGTTTCATATACAAGAGCTGCCATGGTCATAGGGTCTCTTCACAACCCCAGGACGCAAACTAAGACAACCATTATGTAATTGGCTTAATTTGGGGGAGTAACTAGGCTTCTGTACTCGTTACTTCAACACTTTTGTTTGTGGTCTTTAGAGAATCTATGGGGTCTCCACACTGTCATTGCATACTAAAGCCTTTGAAGTCATTGTATACCGTCAGGCTTTTACTACAGCGCAAGAGGCATATTCAAGATTGAAAGAGTAAGGAGAACTATTATAGATCTTGGGAATGTTTGGACTGTGTGTATGTGTGTGTGTATGTGTGTGTGTGTGTGTGTGTGTGTGCGTACATGTGTGCATAAGAACAAATGTGCACACACACTGGTTTGGTAGATACCTTTGTGAGCATTTGTTTGCTGGTACTGGACCACGGGTGTGGATGTAAAGGCCAAAGGAGGATGACTATCAGTCTCTACCTTACCAATTGAGGTAGGCTACCCACTAAAACTGGAACTCACTGTATTTGGGTCTTTTGGCTAGACTGGCAGTCAGCAAGCCCCAGAATCCACTTTTCTCTATTTCTTGACAGCATTGATGTCACGTGTGTGTCAATGCTCAGCTTTCTCTGTTGGTACTAAAGATCCTAACTTGGGTCCTCAAGCTTATGTGACAAGTACTCAGCCCCCGGCCATCTTCCCACTCCCACAATTTAAAAACACACAGCAAATGTTTCTATGTATTCCTTTACTCTTCTGTTTGTGTGCTCACCCTCAGAAGCCAATAGCTTACTCACGAGTACACATAAGATACATGGGCTCTTATTATCAAATCACCCTTCACCTTAGCTCTGCCTCCTGCACCGACTCTATATAAGGTACAGTCTGGGTATCTCCACAAGGATAAGGTGTTCTTTTACGTTCAGAAAGTGAACATATAAAGTTGCAATCTAGAAGAGATGATGCTAAACCAAGAAGGCCAGGGACTCAGCTCTTTTTACAGCAATATTGCTTATGATGTTGTAAGGGCCCTCAAGGAACTCCTAGATAAGTGTGTCTCAGTCTCTTCACATGTAAGTGTGAAAACCAGCGCAGGAGACTGATTTACCAGACAATGAACCTGCCACTGACCAGAAAATGTTTGCTGCCTTATTGGCATTGTCTCAATCTAAGGTTCCAACTAAAGGAATTGAAAAACATATACTTTATTAACTCACACAGTGACAAAGATCTGTAATATAGAGTATAATATGAAGTAGGAGGAGGTCACCAAGTGAGGGGAGAACAATCTGGCCTGAGTAGACCGTTGGTCACTGCCGTCATTAGATACACTTCTAAAGGGGACTATTAGAGAAATCTTAATTTATATAACAAGTTTTTTTATTTGTTTGAAATTATAATTCAACCGCTTCGTTCCCCCCCTCTCCTTTCCTTTCTCTAACCCATCCCATGTACTCCTTGGATTTCTCAAATTTATGCCCTTTTTTAAAATTGATACATTTATATACATATGCATATATAAATATATATATCTTTATATAAAATTCATATAATATATACATATCTATTCTCAAGTGTATAAATGCATCTTGCTCAGTCTGTAAAATGTTACCTGAATATATATATATATATATATATATATATATATATACTTTTCTTTTAAAAAACTATTATCATTCTCTGAATAAATAGATAAATTTAAAACAAATAAAAATCTGAGAAGACTTATACAGGAATATGTAATACAGATTTTAAAAAAAATACAGTTCTCAGCTACAAAGGATGTTCAACAGGTAGCTAGAGTGTTCTTAATCCAGTCCGGAAAGGCATGGTTGTGATGAGTTTCAGGGAATCCATTCCGTGACGTCATCAGAGATTGATCAACAGACAATGTCAGTAATGGACTATAAATATGGGGTCTACTGCATCTTTCACATTAAATACTGTATGGTGTGTGGTGGATTCAGAGAATGCAACTTGGGAATGGCAAATAATTTTGTCTACTTGCAGAGATGCACAGACAGGGTCCTGAGACCCAACTAATTCAGTTTATGACAGATAACATGGTAAGACTGATATACACAAGACATTACTTAATGATAGAAACAAGCTTCTAAAGTAGTAAATATTCTACCTCAGGTTTAAAGAAGCAATTACCGAGACCCAGATTTAAAAATGTAGCAAAGCCGGCACAATGAGCCAAGAAAAGAAGCAGGATTCCAATGTGCTCCCATGCTTTCTTCTTGACATCACATTTGATCCCCAATACTCCTTTTCACCTGGTAGCAAAGGGAAGAATATTCAGCCAACTACGGTCCATCCACAGTCCATGAAATCTTGCAGTCCATTGTGACTTCAAGATGGGCCGGGCACTGGGAGGAGATGACCTTTCTTATCTAAGATGAATACATTTCCCATTACAACACGCAGCTGTCATACCGTCTCACTCAGGATTGTTCCCTAATTCACGGCCCTCCAAATTGTCAGGCTTTCGCTGGACACTTTAATTACTGAAATTTATCTTTAAAAAAGAGGCAATATAAAAGTTGTCAGATGGATGACTTTATATAGTGATCCAAGCAAAATGCTGAACGCCTTTGCAAGGATTTATTAAAAAGCATTTAATGGACTCGAGCTCACTTTTCTGCCCCCTCCAGCTTCCCTACAAAAAGATGAATTTTGTTGAGATGCTTCAGGGAAGGTATACAGTGCCTTGCTATAGCCAGATGTGTGTAGAGAGTAGAAGATTTATTCTTGACCCCATGCCGCCTCCCCTGCACACTGAAGATTAACTTTATATGCCTTTTTTTCTCTTCAGGGGAAGGGATCCTAGAAATATCTCGTTTGATTAAAGCTTCACTCATAAACACTGAATGCTTACTCCGTGTTCAGGTTTAAATTCAATGGCTTATAGTCTCTACCGTTACAGAGTTGTGAATCTGCCATTCATAAGGCCACATCGACTTACTCAATGAAGAAGCAGCATTAAGTATGTAGACAATTATGGGGTTATAGATGAATAAGATAATTTTTTTTTACCCTGAAATAAGAGAATGTCATAGGAGAAAAGGAACATTGTGCTCTTGTATTTGAAACAGGAGCAGCAGTTCACCAAGTAGGGCAGGCAGAAGCATCAGTCGTGGAGGGAAGCTGAATCTGGAAGATGCAAAGCATGAGGGTGCAGACAGGAGAGGGAGCCACACAGTCAGAGAGTACCGTGGTTTCCATCCTGAATGTTCCTCAAGTCCCATGTGCTAAAGAGCTCGCTATGAGCCTATGGTGTTGTTGGGTGAGTACTTGAGTCTGTAAGAGATGGGGTCTAGTGGAAGGGAGTTTAGGCCCCTGGGGGGGATGCCCTTTAAGAATGTACTGGGACTCCATTTCCTTCCTCTCGTTAGCTTTCTTTCCACCAAGAGGTTAGTAGTTCTGCTCTTCCACAGCACTGGCGCCACCCCGGTTGTGATAGCTTGCCGTGCTGCCAGCTGACCGTGATCGGGCCAAGCAAGCAGATTTGGGATATGGGATGAAACCTCTTAGACAAGAGTCCAACGAACCTTCCTTTTCTATGTTGTTTACCTGTAACATTCTGTCACAGTGACAGAAAGCTAGCATAAGGGAAAGTGGAACAAAATAAAACCTTCAACAACATATTATAAATGCCTAATTATCCAAATATTTGAAATCTCACAATTTATGATAACACATAATTTTCTTATGTTTTGGAATGTCTGGCTAATCATGGCTTTCATACCAATATAACGTACAGTCCCCAGAAATCTACACTTAAATTTTTTAGCAAAACTATTATTTTTCTCTTCTTAAAAGACCTATAAGCTGGATTTTTACACTAGACATAAATAGTATGAAAATATACGTCACTGAAGATGGCATTGTGTGCAACCAAGGGCAAAATTCAGCCAGTTATCAAATACACAGGAAGAAGAAAGAAGATCTAACTTTTTTGGGATAAATATCACAGAAAGGCAACCTTTGGGGGAAAATATATTGGTCTTTATACCCTTTAAAAAGATCTATAAAAACAAAAAATATTGATTGAAAATTAATCACAAAGAACCAAAAGGAAACATAGGCTGTGTTCTCATGTTCTGTGCCATTACTGTTTCTGATTTTGTAACTAGTAATGAAGGTTTGCTAAGAAATATGAAATCTAACAGAGAACTATATATTATATATATTTACATATATATAAATTTTTTCATAAGCAGTAAGATTGTTTTTACAATAGTAACTGACTGTATGCATTCAGATTTTACATAATTATCTCAGTTCTAAATTCACCTTTCTTACTATTTATTCAGTCATTTTTAATATCTAGATTCTTACAATAGATCTTTTATGTTGTTCAAAGAACTGGACATGACCATGGCAAAACTTTGGAAGTGTTCATGCTTTTTTTGTGGTTTTTAGGATCATGGATATATTTCTTCCTTTCCCGGGCTGACTGCTCTCCCTATGTTAAGTGGCTTGACCACTGGCAAGCAGGCTGTCTTTTGAATATGCATAAGGATATAATCACTCCCAAAAGGTGTTCCCTGATAATTAGGAGATAATATGTATACCTTGTTGTCTATAATGATGTTAATACAAGTAATAATAATATAAGCCATATTCTTCTAAGAGTGTCAACCAAGTCATAGAAAATGAAAATAACCTCTGGGAACTTAGCCTGCTTCAGTATTAGCATCTCTGTCCTTTTTCCTCTTCTCGCTCCCCAAGAGCTAGAAATGTCAAAACTTTGGTGCTTTCTATAGTAGACATCCCAGTGGGGGAATATAAAAGGATGTCAGTTTAGAGACACTTGGGGTGAAATCATTGTCAATGGCCAAAGAAGTGGAGGAAAGGTTAGAAGTGGTTCTCCAGGGCTCATGTCTGTGGACTTGAGTGACACTGTAGTGTGCTTTATAAAGAGAAGTAACCCATGTGGAAATTCCCTTATCACAGCATCTCCCCTTCCTTAATCTTTGTTAAGGCACACTTACAAATTCTTTCTGATAGCAAGTCTCAGTGGAGTTGAGCCATATGCTCCTCTTTGGTTCTTGGAATAGTTGGGACTTGGAGGCTCAAGACCTATAAATAACTCCCCTAGGAAACACCATTCTATATAGAGAACCTGGCCTGAGAAAGAGACTGACATTTGGATATTGGTCAAAATATTACTCCTTGACATTCAAATATGTCATCATGGTGGCATAATATTGTGACACATGGTGGTGTCACGTCAGACCAATTCCAAACAACTTGTTCCTCTAAGCAGCCCACTGATGCAGATTTGTGCATTCACATGAAATCCTCCCTGATAGTCTAGGGCGGCGAGCAGCTTGAAGAGAGGGCAGTGGGTAATTTATGCACTTCACTTGGAAACAGGCCAACACAGTTTGGGAAGATCCACACAGAAACTGCTCATCAAGATGATTAACAAACACAAACAAGGGATGATTCTTGTTAGCAGCCCCAGGTTGGGAAACACCAAAACACTGCGTTTCCCCTAAGATACTCGCAAGACTAGCTGTGGGTACCACTTCGCACGCCTTCTTATTTGTGCTGCTGGCTTCTTCCAGGTGGGGTGAGGGTTTAATCTGTAGCAGAGAGACATGGCTGCCTGCATAAACCATTACTTGTGAGATCATGAAGAGTTTTACACACCGTGAGAAGAGCTGCCAATTAGATGCTTGTGGGTAGATGTTACAAAAATACCAATGGCCTCAGGGTCCACTAATCCAGAATTTTTGTTTAAGTCGTAAGGGAGGGGCTTCTACAAGTATGCAATGACATTTTTGAGTACTCAGTTTCACATTCTATCTTGCTACTGCTATAAGGAAAGTCTTCAGACAGTCAGCATCCTCGTCATTGGGAGGCTCCTTAAAAATACAGAAGAAGCCCCATCCAGATCTAATGGATTCAAGTTTCTCTGTCAATAGGACTTCCACATGAACTGTGCATCACATTCTCAGAAGTCTCATGATGAAGAAAGGAGGCGAATGCAGATTTTACCAATGTTTGGTAATAATAATGATCATATCGATAAAATAACACTCAGATAATAATTATTATGTACTTAGACTATTCCAGGCACTCATTTGAGCCCGACATAACAACTCTTTAATTATCAAAATATATAGAGAAGACGTACTATAATTTCTGTACCTTTCAGATGAAACAATTGACGCTTATGAATGTGTTGAAGGCCTCACAGTCACTGATAAGAGACCAGGCAGTTCAACACCTTCTACCCTTTGTATTAAAGAATTCATCAGTTTAGCAGCCAAAGATGAGTGAAACAGAAAGACTTATATTCAGACATGGTGGTCTAATTCAAAAGTGCTTCCTGAAGAGATAAGAGGGTCAGGAGAATGTGACTGGTGTCACCTTCCTTCTGCCTAAAGAATCGTAGCCAGGAGCACTAAGATGGAGATAAGGGATTGTGAGGCATTAGGCAAAGCAGGGCCACCATTATCTCCATGCTAGTCAAGTTACAGGCTGCATTTAAGACGTTGAATTTAGATTTTTATGTCATGAGCATGAAGCACATCGAAGAGCAGAATGTCACAGGCAACATTTCCTCAACAGAAACCTTGGACTAATGCTCTTTTCCCTCCTTAAGAGAAATGGCAGATGCATTTTGGGAGCTATTTTCTCAAAGCAGCAAGGTCTCCCCTGGTCAATCCAAAATAAATATTATTCTATTAGGCACTGAAGAAATATTTGTTGAGTTAATGGATATGGATACAAAGTGCTCTCTCAAAGGTAATTTTATTCTGTTTTTCTGAGATTGCATCCTGGCAGCCCTTGCAGGGAATGTTGCCGATTTGTCACGTGTACACTTCCCTCAATAAGCCAACGACAAATACCAGGATAAACACGAACACACAGATGCAAAAATCCAGATTTATAGTTTTGCCTCCTAAATTGGAAAATCTGGCCAAAGAGAAGAGCACCTGTTCTTCTGCCTGCAGCCCCCAGTTAAATAACTGTGTGGGTGCCCCCTGCAAGGCCATGGCACCTCTTCCTAATCACTGACTGTGGCGTTAGTGTTACTTGTCCATTTGATAGAATCTTGAATCCCCTGGAAGAGGGGACTCTGGGTACACCCGAGGAAGATCATTTTGATTTCCTTAGCTGAGATGGGAAGGCTCACTTACTATGAGTGCTACCTTCCCCTGTTTGGCCTCCTGGAGTGTACATACAGAGCAACATGGAGGCGTTCATTCTCATCTGACTCTGGACATGTTGTGACCAGCCACTTCAAGCTCCAACTCCTTTTTTTCCTGCCTTAATGGATTATAATATGGAATTTTGATCAAAATAAACCCTTTCTCTGTTAGGTGCCATTTTTCAGGATATTTTCTCACAACAATAGGAAAAGGAATTAAGTCACTTGTTACCCTAGGGATGAATCCAGTAGATCTAAGTCCTAATCCCTGGAATCTAACTGTTGTGTAGCAGAGGTGAAGAGTCTTTATAGGTCAAAATGTGTAATAGTTAAGCCCTTAATGGGAAAAGCCTATTCTGGGCTATCTGAGGGGCTCCCTGATGCTATCGCCTGTACTTTTGTTTGAAAGGCAGAGAGAGATTGTGATACAAACACAGAAAAGAGAAAATAAAGTAAAGCATAGGGAGCTCACCGCCACCCAAAGCATACCATTAGTTCTCAGTATCTGGAAGAGGCCACAGGGGGATTCTGTCTCCATATACTACAGAGGGAGATGCTCACAGGGGACATCTGGGCTTTATACTCCCGACAGAGAATGGAGAATACATTCGTGTGTGTCAAGTCACCTAGTGTTTTGCAATTCATTTCAGCATCCTATGCCAAGAATTCCCCAGGAGCCTATACACAAAGTCCTCTGCACCTGAAAGGGTGCAATCCCTCAGAGATGTAGTTTTGGGGCAAAATTGGCAAAGTAGGGCAAAGTGATAGTAACTTGCATCTTCCAGGGGCTTCATGATCTCCAGATGCAGGTATGGTCAGAGTTACTCATTTTTTTTAAAAAAAAAAAATCCTGATGAAGCACAGCTATCTTAATATGAAAAGCATGGATTTTTGGATCTATTTATGTTTTCATTTCAAATTTCGAGTTTATATTTGGACTTCATAATTTCCATAAACAATGAATCTTCTATCAGGAAAGAGAGAAATAAAAAAAAAACCTTAAAAGTTGCATACTCTACAGCCTTCATTTTAGAAAGAGTCAGTGTAGACCCAGAGAAAGCCAGAGAGGACCGTAAGATTATCCACTAACTAGAGCAGAACGAAGAGAGACCGACTCACTCTGGGCTCATCCCTTATTTCACTTTCTCCCTCCACCTTTGAGAATCACCAGCATTTACTCATACTCTTTTGATTATTGAAATAAAGCACACTGTAAGACGCATGTAAGAGAATGTCATATTTGTTCAAAAGTTGTGTGGACATGCCCTCAATCCAGCAAAGGAAATACTCCAAGTCCATCTCCAAATATGACTTTTTCTAAGCAAACTAATTTATCCAGAGCATTTAAGCCAATTCATATTTAACTGTAAAAGGGTCTTACGATGTAAGTAGTGTTTAATACACTAAAGAGTACGGATATTAAGAAAAATTGGAAGAACAATTCAACTGGTGACTTTGAAGGAGATGAGAGAAATGTTAGAGAATGTGTCATAACCTATGTATTAAAAACATTAAAAGGCCTTGAGAAAACCTGAATAATTTGGCTATTTAAACTGTGAATTAAACAGTGAGTTCAGGTACCAAAGGGTAACAAAAATTAAAATTGTATACCAATGCTCATTTTATGGAAGGAGTTGGGAGGAGGGCTTTTAATTAAATTTTATTTCAGAAAGTGAATTTTTTTTACAGTAGTCACAGACAGTTCAATAAGGGAAGAGCTACCTAATAAGTTATCATTTTAGAAAACTTTTACACCTTCCTAAGCCTTAGGGGTCAAGCCACATCTGGACCCTCCTTTGATATAGTTTGTACTCCAACATAACAGAACTATTTTCCTTTAGGCAATACCAGAACTCCCAAGAAACTCATGGAGTCTCTATTGCTGTACCTAATTGAGAAAATAATGATTTTTTTTTTTTTGGTAACGAGTTCGAAGTTGATCTTCAGGACTCAGCATAAACCAGCATGTGGCAGATGCCTCTACAAAATTCATGAGTACATTCGGTGATCTCTACCACATATAGTCCTAGCCATACCATAGGCTTTTTTTTTTATCATCAATGGATATGTTTTTTGATGCAAAAATTGAATCTCATTTAAACATTTATCTTCTAGAACTCAGAGAGGCTAAGAGTCAAAGTCAATCTATTGTCTCCAACATTTCAGTACTGACATCCTCGCCCTATCTAAGGTTCCAGCAATGCTCAAAGATTAATCCACTCAATAGGAAAATTTGAAAGGCAGTTTTTGGCAACCCTTACCTCCAGTTATGTATAGTCTGCATGTTGCAAATTTACTTCTCAGACCTATAGGTCATGGCATATGATTCCATACAATATCCTCTGCAATAAAAACCACAACATTCATCATTCCAGAATAGCCCAGCCTGTGTGAACATGTCATTGCCTAAATGATCCATCCATTACCTTCATCTCACCAAGACTGAGCTCATTACTTGAGAGTGAGCCCTGACTTTTAGGTAATCAAGATGAGTCATGGTTTAGCACATGCACAAAGGAAAACTGAGCTAAGCCAGTATTTTAGGATCTTGAACTTGTACTAGAAATGGATTAAGAAATTAAAAACCTAGAGCTGAGGGTAGAAAGGCAAATCGAGAGGAATCCAGAAGGGCCGTTAAGCAATATCACTAAGTAGAGAAAGGATGAAGACAAACACACACACACTCACACGCACACACACAGTAGCCGAGTTGTGTACACCACAGACAGAATACCGGGATGCTTAACCACACAGTCTATCTTGGAAAGGTCTGTGTAATCCTTCAGTGTCTAGAACAATCCATCTTTAGAAGATACGGTGTCTATGACAGTTCTTTCATTTTTGTCATCTTCCTCATATATAATGAATTGAATTTTCATAGATTTCTATGGATTATTATTCTAAGACAAAAATCTTCTCACCCCTTACTGATGGAGCATAAATGAATCTGTTTCTCAAAGGCTGGAGATTAGCTAGAAACTCAACATTCATCTGAAAATGCTACACCATTCACCAGGTTTGATAAGGTGCTATCTGAATTATTTCCGTGCTTCTTGCAGAGATCCTGCTGTTTTCTAATGACTTTGTGTGATGTTACATGATCATCGCCAGCACAAGCATGGTAATACACCCAGCTCAATGGGACTTAGTCTAGCAAGCACATTTACTGGCGACAGAGACAAAAATATTCCAATGCTCAAATGTGTACTTCCCCAACTGCTTCTTGCTAGGTATTTTAAGGCATTGGTTGATTAAATATCGGGTCTCATTAACTCTAATTTTAACTTCAATTAAATGTTTAGGCTCCATTTAGCCTATGTTCACAAAATGGTGAGTCAACTTTCTCATTTCCAACGTATTCAAAAGTGATTCTTCAGTTTCTGAATATTGTCTATGTTGGTCCTATTTATACAAAAGAGCTTATTTGCCACAACTTAAAGAACATATAGGTATCATGCTAAAGCTAAAACTGACATTAACTAAAGTTTAATTTGATGTCATGTATTTTACAGTGCCTCTTTTTAAATCCAAATGGTGAATACAGATGTGTGTATGAAGAAAAAAAAATCAATCACCTTTTTGTTATCAGTCACAACGAAAATAATGATTGTGGTTTGACATCTGGCTAAACTGCTTCTATTTTCTAAACCTCTGTTGCCTTTCTTATAATAAATGGTAATTTCAGGCTTTTATTTAGACATGAAGATCAATGAAGTTAAGACACAATTGGGGGCTTCAATTTTGAAAGGAGCTTAACAATTGTAGCTATTGAACTCCTGGTTCCCAGAGCCAGTGCATTTGCATCCAACATCCTGCTGTTTCATGAATCCTTTGTGGGATGTGATACGAGCGTGTGTAGTGCAAGGATCTTGATGCAGGCATCTTAATGGGACCTAGCCTAGTACACAGAGAATTCTTACTCAACAGAATGTTTGGTTTGGGCATAAGCAAGAATATTCTCTGTTGTATGAGTCAGTGCCTTAGAGGTTCCAACTGAGCTGTCACTATTGCTCTACACAAGTATCAATGGCAGATCTGGGGGCAAAACTTCAAATCAAGGACCATACATGATTGACCAGGCCTGTTATGTGCACAACACTAGGGTAAATCCAATGGAAAAAGTAATGTGAAAGCAATACATATATGTTAGATGAGACTTGAACCTGGATGGGGGGGACTCAGTATGTATATACTGTGTTTATGTGTACTATATGTATGTGTATATGTCAACCACATAGGCCAAAATGTAATGAAACCTCTTGTTTCCATGTCAAAGGAGAGAAAGCGTGACAGACTTGAATCTTGTACTTAATGAGCAAAGTGTGAATGAGCACTTTGGTCTTTACATACTGACTATACAAAAGGTACAAATAAAACTTAGAAAATATTATTGGGGTTGGCCACGTCTCTTTATCAAGGCTTAACCTAATCCCAGTCAGGTGGCTACTCTTCATGTAATTGTCAAGACCCAAAGAACTCCTCCCTTCTCATTTTCCCATCTCGGTCCCTTGTTACTGTTTCCATAAAGGGAGGACCCTGCTCCAGTTTTTGGACTCTTATGGAAACCATTTATATTGCTTCCTTCAAAATATTTCAAATAGGTATATTCTTGGTGAGAGTCATTTGAAAATTTCATTTCTAATAGGCTTGTTTTTTCTTTAAATAAAAGCTCAGTACCCAACCCAATTATATGAGGAACATTGTCATCGATGTTATGATGATTGCATCCCACACTGATGGCGAATGTGTCTTTTCAGCTTACATTGACCACTCAGTCTAAATGTTTGTGTTGGTTATAAGGTTAGCAGATGATTAATGACATGTTATAGACAGGTGCCTAGCTCGTTTGTGAGGCAATAGGGAATGTGTGAGTATTCTCATGTCCATAAAATGAACTTCCCCACCCTTACTTTAGGTAGATCTCTGTTCTGTACCTGGACATCTCAGAACTTTTTTTTTGTATGAGTCAGTGTCTTAGAAGGGACATTATAGGAAAGAGATATAATATAGATCAGCTTTTATGGGGGGAGGCAAAAGGGAGGGAATTACAAGGTGCAGACACATTTTATTGATACTACAATGGGGTTATCAGATAGAATGTGAAAGTCATTATTTGGTATTTGCATTTGGACAAGGGCTAGAGGAAGGGGAACATGAACTCAGACAAAGTTCCTTTGTAGGGACCATGTCTGGTACCCTCCAAAGTCCTCTTTCCTTCTCCCCACCACATGTCCCCAGCTGTCACTTTGAGGGACACAACAGACCTCGGTTGGCAGCTCATTGAACCCTGAAAGCCTTTATAAGTCAGCACACACAGTCAAGGAACAAAACAAAGCTAGAACCTATACATGAAAATTATTATTAATATGCCTCAGTGGAGAAAGCTCTCCTAATCCACTCACTGATGAGATAACTCTGTGGTATTACAATAATCAACCTGCAGTATATTTTCTATGAATGCTTACAACTACTGCAGTTCCTAAGCACCAGGAGACATTTATTCATTTCCATAATATAGTGAGAGACTTTCACCCTTATGAGACCATCCATTATCTCCCTGTTCCTCCCTGGAAGTATTTCAAATAGATACAATTCTATTGAGGGCCATTTAATAATTACATGTCTAAATGACCAGACTTAAAGGAAATAAATATATGCAGTGACCAACACTAACTTAAGTCACTAAATTATACACATATCTAGATATTACCAGTGACATTAGGCTTCTCAGCTTCCTTTGGCAGCAAGTACAATGGCGGGTCCGTGAGACCAGTATGTAAATAGGAAAAGTATTAATGCAAACTCCTCTTAGAACACTTTCCGCATCACCATTACTTTATGCAGTGACATTTTAAAGTCATTTCCCCATCGCCTGTCCTTTCCTAGTTAGCCACATCATGGCCACTGCCAAGGAGAGAAGGCACTCTCTGATTCACAGCTTGAAAGAAGTTTCTGAGATCCCTGTTATGAAATTGCAAAAGTTTAGATAATTCATTCAAGCTTGGCTTTTTTTTCCCCATGCACTTTTCTAAAGAAAATTTAAAGTGTCAAAAATACATATCTTGGGCTCATTATTAAATGCTAAATACCACCGTGTTGTGAGCTGCCTCGTGGCCATTAGAAAGGAAACAGGTGTTCTGATAGATTATAAAGTGTGAGTCAGATGATATGCAGGACAGAATTTTAATGAAGCGGCTCACGCAGAACTCTGACTGGCCTCTTGAATGGTATGCTCAAACCCTGAAAGTCGTCGTCAAGACAAAAATCGCAGGGCTACAACTCAGGAAGCACTCATTAATAATCAACAAGTAAATGGGATGCGGAAAATCATTATATCGAGATGCCTTTGCATTTCAATGCAATTTAATACAGCACTAGCCTCAGGAGAAGGTGGGTAGCATTTGAAAGGATGTTCTAGTCTTTGTATGTATGCAAATATAGAAAAAAATGCCTCTTAATTCCACATTAAGTTCTTAGTAAAGACCATGCCCAAAGCCAGGATTCTAGATGTGTCATTTCATGAGAGATGAGGAATAGCTTTGGAGCATAGCATCAAAGAATCACCACCTGTTCTTTCATTAGTGTTCTACCTAAAGATGTGTAAAGTGTCAATATTTCTGCCTCTTCTCATTGCCTTAAGAAGATATATAAATGAAATCCATTTAGACTTTTGGGGGTGTGATGACATTTCAAAAGAAAGATCTAGACGACAAATCTTGAAGCTCTTTCCATGTCGGAAAGTAGAGACTGTCCCTTAAATTAGCTGGCATTTTCCATGAACAATCAGGGATTTTGTCATGGTTCGACTGTGGGCCTGGTCCTTTGAGACTCTGGTCACTCTAAGTGGCCACATCTCACAGCAGGATGGCATCAGTCGGCAGCTCTCTCGCTAGGACAGAGTTAAGAAGCCTTGTGTCTATACCGTGGCTTCCACAGACTTTAATTTATCTTCTTACCCAGTCCCTAGCTCCTCCATGCTCCTTGTCATATAGGCTTGGTAGAGAACTTCCAATCACTTCCTAAAAGTATATGAGAGTCAGATATTTTCCTTTTAGAGATTTTTCTGAATGCTCCCGTCTGGGTCTGCTCCCGTCTGTCCATGCTGCCTATCTCTTCCTTTCATATCTCCTAATAAAGCTCTTCTTCGAGTTTTAAAGGAAAAGCTTCTTCTTCCCTTTAATAGCTTAGATTACCCTCTTGATACGATGTTCTCTGCATCTGAATACTCTCCTACCTCAACTTCTCACGGCTCCCATGGTCAAAGGCCCCCTCTCCTAATACAACTCATTCCTGAAATGTGTGTTTGAGCATTTTTTTTTTCTCAAGCCACTGAACACTCTCGCCAAAGTCTTCCTTCATTCAGTATTTAGTTCCTTCTACTGAAATCTGGGTCATATCAGGTTATTGTAATCTCTGCCACTGTTTTATTTTTTAAATGTTCATGTGTATGGGTGTTTTGACCACATGCATGTTTGTGCACTTCATGCGTTCCTCATTTCCATGGAGGCTAGGAGAGGTCACAGAATCCTGTTACTGGAGTTACAGATGGTTGTGAGCTGTCATGATGGTGCTGAGAAGGGAACGCAGGTCCCCTGGAAGCGCTGCTAGTGCCTTTAACTGAGCCGCCTCCTCAGATGCCTTTCCTTTAGATGGTTTCATTTGTTTCAAGAGTATAACTACACAGATATTTTGGTTCATGCTTGGCATTGCAATTCAATCATTATCAATTTACAATTCTGGAGAAAATTTTTCCCGAGGCTAGTACTTTAGCTATTTTACAACAAAAATTACTGAAGAGTTCATCAAATGAACAAAAAATTTTCAATTGAATAAAATTCCCCTTGGCCAAATGAATGTAATTAATAAGAAAATGGAAATGTACTTGTTTTTATTTGTCCCGAGTACTTGTAGATGAAACCAAATATTGGCCTGTGATTGACTTATCTCTCTTTTACTGATGCCTTTATTTTTTCCAGAGCAAGGCCCCAAAACCTTCTCTCTTGGTATTCCCATGGCTTAGTACCTGTACCCATAGCCAATAGAAGGATTTCATAAATAATTGCTTGCATAAATGAACGAGGAGTCACGGCATGGTACACACTTCTGAAAAGAACCAGTAAAAAGATTACATGAAAAGGTACTCTACAAAATTTGTCCCAAATTATGCCTTTTGATTTAAAAAAAATCATATAAGATCTGTGAATGAATCGATACTATATATAACCTATACTTTTTTTTTCAGATACAAATAATGCCTATTTCCTGCTCCTTCTGTTGCAACGATCCCAGTACATTCTACCTGCAACCCACACCCTGTGGCCAGGAGACGCAGTGTCACTGTTCCATATCTGCTCATGTGCAAATAGTCTGCAAATCGAGCCGTGTTTAAGCTTCATGCTTAGGTGCACTTTGCCAATGACATTATCTACCACGTTTAAAAGGAACTCTGTTTCCTGTGGATGGGAGCCAAGAAGCCTTTACTCTCCCTTCTTGTATTTACCTAAGATGTTGCTGGCTCAGGGTGTTTTCCTCATTCTCAAGTCGTCACAGTTCACATTTCCACCTCGGCACACGCTGTTCTATTTGTAGGCACCGTTCTTGCTCTGGCTCCATGCCAGTGTGTTCAGCTTGTCAGTCCTTGGGGTCATGCACTTGCTCTAAGAATGTTTCTGATGTTTCCCAAGAATTCTCTCCTTCCTCTGCAGCCTTGCCCCGGCATTCCTAATCACCACTTGCCACTTCTTATTACTAATTATTGCCATTGTTAGGCTTACAGAAATACTGAATTTGTCACTGCATTTTAAACCTGGAAGAAGCTCCGAATGTTCCCATAGTATCACACTCGCAACAGCTATTTCCTGAAGTTTCCAGGGGCTTAGAGTGCTTCTGTGGAAATCCTTCCAGGAAGCCAGTGGCTCCTGTCTTCTTTCTCTAACATGGCTAGCTCCTCTGAAGAGAGGAAGGATGATGTCTTTCCACTTTCAGGAGTTTGCCTGAGATCACAAGCATGTGCACTGATACTCAAGGGGAAACTTTGGATGGATAACAGAAGAGACTGGGGTTGAAAATGTTCAGATGTTCTGTGGCATGTATGTGGCCACTGAGTTGGAGAGAAAGAAAAGCTTCATTCTCCAACTTTGTTTGTCTTCCTACCCAAAGAACCCTAGTACTGATTCAACCACAGAGATACCCAGGAGAGCAGGGGCTTAGTCAGCAGGATGATGGCTGCAGTCAAGTCAACACATCAGCTAACAATAGGATGTCAGTGAAGGATAAACTGCTTTTTCTCCCAGAGATGTGGCTCCTGAGTGTCTACGGTGTGGTATTTTGAGAAACGAGAGAGCCTCTGAGGAATGGCTAGGGAGGAATTGCAGGACATCGCTGACTCTCCCAGCTAAGAATAAGTATGCTTTATTAGAACTGATAAAGAGCAGATCCAGTCCATCCGGCCATGCCCAATTGCTCTAATAGGACTGTTCTAGAAGCTTCTGCCACTGACGTGTCTACCAAAGCCAGAGTATAACATGCCAGAACAAACATTTAGAAACATAAATACTGAGGCTCTGTGGATGATATGCATATTCAAATGGCTCATAAGGCATTAAAATGTTTACTGTAAAACTAGTCTTTCTAGCACTCTTATTTAAACATATATTGGCTGTTTACCTTCCTTCTATGGAATCTGACTCTATTATTGAAATAGTATTTTGAGTTTTATTGCCTCTGAACATCTCTAAGGAAAACACATTTTAATACCCAAGTAAGTAAGTTTAAAGAGGCCTTTTCAAAGCCCCTCCCTGAGTCCTTGGGTCATAAGAGTGACACATTACTAAGGAAGACAAAAGAGAACGTGAAGTAAACAGTTACTCTTTGCTTTCTATCAAATTAAATTAAAGCCAACAAATGGCGAGGGCCTCAGTGGAATGAGTTACAGATTTTATCTCATGCCTATGAAAAATGAGACTTCAGGGAAACCTTTGTGTGTCTTCCCCGGTAAAATCGTATCTTCAAACAGTCACACCTAGCCCCGTTTTCTTGCCAAATCCAATCCTCTATCACATCTTTATTCTCGTCCTAATCAATTATCATTTCAGGGCGCTGACAACCAGAACTGCCCCGCGATTGCTCTTATCATCTTTGCTTCGCCAGAAGATAGAATACCGCAACTTAGCCATTTAAAATTATAAAGGAGGGAAAAACACAAGAAAACTACTTCATAAAAATAGACAACATAAAGGTTCAGGCGCAGAAAAAAAAAAATTAAATTGCTTTCACTGGGGTTCCGTTCTGACTTCTGGGCCACTTGAGGGCGATGGAGAGGCCATATTTTAAAAATAATTTTGTAACAAATCTCAGCTGTGTTCTGAACCTAAGAGCTGTCGTTAGGAAGCTAAATACATTGCCGAAGAAAGATCAGAAGGAAAAGAAAGGCTCTCCTCCATTTTGCTTATGTAGAAGAATGACCGGTACCTTTGATGAGTTTTGTTCTAGCCAAAGAGTCTGGTGCAGCCCAGAGTATAGGGATTATAATCCATAGAATCCGAAGTAAATATGACAGTCATTACACACTGTCATGTGTGACCACGTAAAATGAACTCTTTTTGACACACGGCTGATCACACTCTTTATTGAAAGCATTATTCAAAGTATCTATAAAAGCTGACAATAACTTCCAAAATTGCTTCTATGAACTGCTGCCTCAACTGAGGAATCCTACTTCAACTCTGTGCCTCATGAGGAAGGATGGAAATGAAGGCTTCCCTTTTTATTTAATAACCTTGACCCTCACCTTAGTGGAACTGGCGAAACAAGCAGTTGGAACTATCTAGCCAATAGATCCTCAGTGCTTCCCCTTGGCATAAATAACTGATTCTCACTCAGGTTTTACCTAGTCCACCTTATAATGCTCATGAATATCTACAAGGCATACAAGATAGTTATGACCCATGAACAGAAGCTTGCAATCATAATTCTTGCCCATTTTCTTCTTCATAGAGGGGAAAATTTAGATCCAATAAGGAGGAATGAATTTCTTTCTGCTATAAACCTAGTTAATGGCCATCTTGCCCGCTACATTCATGGTAAATCCCCCTGTGACATGCCAGTTCCTAATGTGCTGTAGGAATTGGGAGAACAGAAGCATTAAGGCTGATGAGTGATGGGAAGAATGCTGACGTCATCGTAGGGAGGAGAAAGAAGAAGCAACCAGTGTGAAGCTGTTTCTGGCCCTTCCGTCTCCGGACCAGACGATCTCACTTTTCCCTAGTACCGAATTCACGCTTTACATCCTCACTAAGGTTTCCACCCTATGGGCTTCTCACACCGAAGCAGTCACTTCTACTCTAACTTCGAAGTCTTTCATTTGTTTCCTTGGAGGACAATCAAAGTTGATTAGTGCAGACTTTATTCACGGTTTACCAGGTTCTGTAATATATAAGGACATTGGACTTTCCTAATTTACCATTGGCTGGATGCTAATTCTTCACCAAGGTTCTTTCCTCATAAGGTTTGTACAAGCTGTGGGACAAATGTTCTAGAACAAACCATAGAAGGTAGTGTAGACATGAAGAGTACTTGGGTGTCATATTCAAACAGGACCTCTTAAGTTTCTTCTCTAAAGACTTTTTTTTAAAAATATTCCCCAGCATAATTGCTTAGCATCCATCTCATCACAAGCAAGAAATGATAAAGAGATTATGATTTCCTTATTGGCACATGACCGACATGAAGAATGCAAATGTATGTTGCAAAATGCTGGGAGTGTCGCCATTGCTATCCAGATAATGTGGATCTAATTGCAGGTGAATTTTCCACTGTCTGAACACAAAGCAAGATGAAACAACATACAAAACCAAAGTCAGTTAAGATGGTAGCATCTTTTCTTCCCTTCTTCAGTATTTCTTGAGAAACTTTTGTGATATGAAGCACAAATCCAGGCCCCCTATGTTGATTTTCTTTCCCATTTGAGGCGTTCTTTGAGGAGTGATGACATTTTTGTAGAGAATAAGGGGAGCTTTACAAATACTTAATGACAGCTAGCTTGCATAATGCAACTTAAGAACTGGCTAGATGCAGTGAGATGTGCCACAGGAGATGGCCATAGATATGCTAGTATTTTGAGGAAATTCAGATTAGTGGGAGCAAGAGAAAGTGCTTCCAACAGGTGCGTCTATACTGCTACATAAAAAAGAACAAGTGTAAATTTGAAATTTTTCAAAGTGAAGTTACATATGTGTGTCTGTGTGTGTATATGTGGACTATATATAACATTTCAAATTAAATAAATGCATTTTGCATCTAAAAATAAACATCAGTTAAACTAAACGGGACACATATTCATTGAGAACCAGTTTGTGCTCAGAAGCAAATCAATACAACCCACTGAATTACTTCTGAAAATCCAGCGAATAATACAGTACCTGTGGGAAGCCAGGCCCACGTGATGGCGGGGAAATATCATCCAATTCGTCCCCCTCATTTTTGCTTCAGGTTGGACTGTCCTACAGTGCTTTACCCATTTATTATTTCTAGCATATGGGCGTGTGTGAGTCAAACCAGCCTGGGTCCAAATTCTGGTTCTGCCACTCAGTAGCTTTGCAACTGTGTGTGGCTACTTGACCTCCCCAAGCCTAGTGTGGAGTGTTCCATAATGAGAGCGTCTTCACTTAATAGCCTCATTGTTTCAAATAATGTACAGCGATGCCTGCAGAAGGCTTAGCATGGTTCCTGGCACATGAGAAGCGCTCAGTAGATGTTCCTCCGTACCACTGTTATCACTAATAGCAATGACCTCTGCTAGAGAAGTCAAATATCTTTAATTACCCATTAAATTTCAAATTATTAGATTCTCATGTGTGTAATTGTTACAAATCAAAATATCACAATTGGGATAAGAAAGATAATCCCGAGAAAGAATCGACCCAAAGTAAATGCCTTAATTAAGTACCAATTAAGGGGACCTCCCTTAAAACTCCCACTTAAAGAACACCTGACGAGTGTCTGCAGTTTCTCGAGCTATTCTTGTCACTTTGGCATTTTCAATGTCCTCAATTACTCCAAGTAAGGGAAAACAATCTCTAAATAAATCTCCCATGTGAGGCAACAGATTTGATGGCGACTCAAGGGGAAACGAAGGATTATTCTCACTACAATTAGATTTTTAATATACATACTTTAAGGACAATTAGTCTACAGCCAATGGACAGTACACAATCTGACAGATATAAGCAATCTCCCGAGGTGGTAAAAACAGAGAAGAAGAATGACCTTTATTCACCATGATGGAAAAATAAAACTCCCTGAACACTAAAGGAAATATCACATATTAGGGAAACCTTGCAACTGGGGTACGAAGACATAGACATAAATTTGAGAGGGAGAATCACGCAACCACAGTTTGTTTGGTAAAGTGGACAAAGCAAAGGGAGGCATCAACTAACACTTTTTTACTTGAATTTGTGACAGCCTGTAATTACGGCCTGTCTCTCTTCCACAATGACAGCTTACAAGGTGTGCCTCAGGATGGTGTGCTTGGGCTGGTAACACAAAGGACGGCTGTCCCACACTTTCCTCTCGTCTCTATTATTTTCTTCTCCTTCTCCTTTCAAAGACTGACTATGTGGCGCCATTAGGATGCGGTTCATAATTTAATTGAGCTGAGGTTTACACTCATAACTAAACAATAAAGTTAAAGTAATGAGTTTCAATCACAGGACTGTAGCACATGGTTTAATTTACATAGATAATTAAAACCACCACCCCTACTGTCCTTCCTTTGTACTTGAAGCTGTACTAGCAAGATAGCGAGATAGTAGCAGTACCCCCTTCCCATTAAAGGGCAATGGGGAGCCTACAGAGGGTGTGGCAACCCATTCCAAATCTAATTCATCAACCCCCCTTCAAAGCTAAAAACGCTTACAGTAAAATGCATTTAGGCCAATTGGTTTTAACGTTCGGGTGAAAATTGTTCTTATAATTAAGAAAAGTTCAACACACTGGCTGGGTGCATGCTTCAATAGAAAGCATCACGTCTTCCTTTACTTTCCCCCAGTGCTCTGCCAGAATTCCTTCGTCAGCTTGCGTTGGGTATCTTTATCTGTTGAGTCACCGGCTCCTGCTGTGGCCAGTAATTTCTCATTCCACTAAGCATCCCCAGACTATTATTTAACTGCCAGAGTCCCATAGTGGAGTGACAAGTTCTAATTTTATAGTTGGAAGAATAAGAAATTCTGCAGAGGAATCGTCTCTACGGATTTCGTTTTCAAACAAAACATGAACGAGGCGTCTAATGTCACCTTTGTGGTAATTGGTATCTAGCAGTAAGCCCTTTGACCCATCTGGCTACAGGAACCTGCTGGTGGTTTTGGTTTTCTCCGAGCTTTCCTTGAGCTTTGCCACAAAAGTTCTGGCTAAAGCAACCTGATACTGTTTGACAGAGTTGAAGGGGAAGCCATTATTGCTGTTGACACTAATGCTGCCATTTGCACGATGTCACTTGGGCAAAGCCAGAGATGGGACGCCTACAATCATTCTGAACTGTGGGTCTCTAGGGCTGACAGGGATTGTACTTCAGAGGCCTGCTTTCGTTTATGCCCTACTTTTAGCGAGGTTGAGAATTGTATTTAAAGGATATATGCTGTGCCATATGTAATACAGGGATCTTTGCTAGATGGCATTGTGATTTTAACATTATATTGAATAATTACGCCCGTAATAGTGACTGAAGAGAAGTCCTGTTTGAATGGGGAGTGACACACAGTTTGAATCTATGGTCTACAGTTAGTGAGATGCTTATGTTGAAAAATTAAGAAACGAAAATCTTTTGTGAGCAATGCAGTTTAAACATTGGTTCCGACGAAAATACGTTTTCTTTTCAAATTCTGACAGAGAGTTACTATTTTATTTATCTGAAATCAAGACATATTTGACAATATTACAAACAGTACGTGGAAAATTGATAGGTGAAATCATAGACATAGAGACAATACATGCAAATCTACTTCAATTAAAAAATTCTTCTGGCAGATTTTTGTTTGTTTTTGTTTTTTTGTCTTGTTTTAACAATATGGAACAACAATGAGCTGATGCTTCATATAGGACGTTGCTTAAGTCTGATGGCCAATGATGTGAGGAAAGATCTCGTAGTCACAAGCAAACTAATTTATTTTTAAACTAATTTTTAAAACTAATCTAAAAATTTTGGATGTGTTTAAATAGTGAGTTCAAGATGGTAGATACTTTTTAAAGCCAGAAACTCATGTCCAGAAATACCTTCAAAGACTAGAATGCACCTGGTCCTGTTTATGAATATTTTTTAAGAACTCATTAATATTCTGTAATGCCAATTTAAGAATTCAATGGAGTGGTGCTGTTAAATGGATAGTTTTAAAGACTTCTTTTTATTTCTCTACACTCGCTTACCTTAATAATGGGATTTTGGACACCAGAAAATGGAACAGAAGTCAAGCAACCCTTAAGTGTCATTATGCCAAATCAACCCTCTGACTGCAAACGTGGCTGGATTGCTGAGTCTTATTTACTAAAAATAGTTTTAACTATAACTTTATACATCAGCATATTCACAACAGTAAAACACTGAGTTATTTTCCTTTATGAAATGTCATTGACACATGGCTCAGGTGTTTTGTTGCCAGCCTGTACTGAAAATCGTTTCACAGTTAGTTTGTAGATAGATCCATCCTTTCTATATTACGCATAGTGGGAGCTTCCCAGAAGAATTATAAAGATGTTCACAAATAGACAGAAAGAGTAACAGCAATTGTATAAATTCAGTAGCCCAGTTATCATGATTCTGCCATATGGCAATAATCGAATCAGTTATATGGATTCTAAAGTCTTCTGCAAGAGCATCTACGGGGATACTACACACTAACATAAGAACACAGGGTGGAGCTGCTGTGTGTTCCAAGGGAGCTGTTTGAATGACTCTATGTCCTTGCCAGCCACTCCTGTGCTGTCATTTCTGTCTGGAATACTTTTTTTCCCTTGTCCCAAGAGAAAGTGCCACTCAAAAGTTGGCAGTCTGATTTTAACCCTCCGATCCACATAAGGACTTTTGTCCGAAATCTAACAATTTTTCACCTTTTTCCTTCCCAGAATCTGTTAAAATCAGTCATTTCAAATCTCACATGTGTTTCAATTTTTTAAAAATATTTATTTTATTTATTTATTATGTATACAATATTCTGTCTGTGTGTATGCCTGCAGGCCAGAAGAGGGCACCAGACCTCATAACAGATGGTTGTGAGCCACCATGTGGTTGCCGGGAATTGAACTCAGGACCTTTGGAAGAGCAGGCAATGCTCTTAATCACTGAGCCATCTCTCCAGCCCCATGTGTTTCAATTTTATGTCTGCCTCTTTCATGTTTCTGTTTCATCTCTAGTAGATGAATATTTCTGAATGAATGAATGCCCAATTGGTGTCATTCCTATCTCATACATATTTTAAGGCATGTCTAGGCATTATACAGATGGTATTTTTTTCTATGCATTTGAACTTATCTCCCTGTCTGTTAGTTTTCGTATGATGCGACAGCTGTCTGACAAAGTAACACTTTTCCTGGTTCCCATAACCTCTTGTGTGTGTGTGTGTGTGGTTTTCTTTGTACGTGAGTTTCAAACACCAAAAACTCCAAAGAACTATGTAGCGGTTGATACCATCATGTACTCTCTGCTCTCGAGAGAAGCCTCACAAAATGATATAAATGGAAGAATAATCATGGATATTATAAACATGTTTTGCATTTGAGTAATTTGCACATGTTAAAGATTTGATGTACCTAATAATTCATCAGCCTTTTCCACATGCAAAGCAAGAAAATGATAGCATCAGTTTGAATATCAAACACAATGATGGCGAGGCAGTGTTCAATCATCCATGCTAATGGGACAGATACAATCATCCCCACCAATAAAAGCAAGCTGCTCCGAGACTCTGGTCCGCTCTTCCCTTTAGCCCCCAGGAGATCTGATAAAAGGTGAAAAGATGGGAATGCCACCTCCCTTTCTGACTCTGGATGGTCCCTTCTATTGCTGTTGCTCAAAAGAATATGAGGACTGCCCTTCAGAGAAAAAGAAAAAGACACTGAGAAGGAAGAAGGGAAAGTGACTTAGGAAGGTTGGAGTAGGAGGATCTTGTTTCAGGGCCAGCCTCCGGGCCTCAGGGAGAATCGCTAGAAGTCTAAGAGAGAAAAATAAAGGGGTAGGAGTCCTGCTCCAAGGTCCCACACCTGGCAGCCACGTGTATGGTTCAGGGCTCAATCTTTATAGCAAAAGCAAAGTAAAATTAAAAATCAGATAGAAACCGCCCAAAAAGAATAATGTATAGATACGATTAATACATCCTGAGATATCCCGTGGGAATTTTCTTCCAGGAAACATTCTATACCACCTAGCAGAGATTTGCCAATAGCAGAAAACAAGATGACATTTATTCTGGATTAAGTCAAACAACCGGAGACTGGTCTAATCTCCATATT
Source organism: Microtus ochrogaster (assembly GCF_000317375.1). NCBI lineage: Eukaryota > Metazoa > Chordata > Mammalia > Rodentia > Cricetidae > Microtus > Microtus ochrogaster. The sequence goes on from NC_022014.1 coordinate 58,189,863, forward strand.
ATCCAGGAGGCATTAACAAGGTCTGGCAGAGTGGCCAGAATTTCCTGTGCATAGCCCCTATCGTCAGAGTCACTCAGTTGTTCGTGGTCTTCTACCTCCAAGTGGTTAAAGCAATATTTCTTCCAGTGAGATGCGTGTAATTTTTCATTATATGCTTTCAAATCAAGCTCTCGTCTTAGAAAACAGAAACAGAAAATCAACATCGTGAAGTATTATAGATTTTGCATGTCTAAATAGCTGTGATAAATTAGTCACAGTTACAATGAACTGTAGGAAAAAAATCTACAGGCAATATATTGCTTTTGCAATTTTTATATTAAAGTAAAAGAAAACCCTCCAGTAACATTATATAACAAATTATTGCAACATTGGTTGGTGGTAAAAGTAATTTAAATAAGATTAATTCAACAACCTTTAAATATCAATAAGTAATAAATATCTTCATGCATGGGGGTCCACATTTCACTTTATTTAGAAATAATGAATAATGCCAGTTTCCTAATATAACCCTAATAACAGAATAGGAACCCTCTGCACTTTAGTAATTTCCATTAGAAGAAATTAAGTACCTCTTCCATTTGACAGGAGCTGTATCTTTTCCTTGTTAGGAAGTGATGCGCAGAAGTTCTCAGGTTAACTTTACAAAGGAAAAACAAAAGGACCCACAACAAGATTTGCCAGAAAACCGTGGGATCAAACCCAGGGCTCTTGCTTTTCCATTGAGTGCTTCTGAAACTTAATGGGAAGTCACTGCCTTAACTCAGATATAATTTCCTTTTGATGGTAAGGTCTGGATGCGTTTGGCAATTTATTTTGTATTCTTTTCAACAATATTTAGTATTTATTTTCAACATGTACAATAGAGAGGAGGTTAGTCTCCTAACTGGCATGGTTGTCCCAACCCTTAAGATAACAATCCCTGTCTTCCTTTTTCCTCTCTCATACCTTCCCTTAAGGACTCAGATTTCACTGAGGTCCTGTCTGGGTGAAGAATTTGTAGAGCAATGAGAAAAGGAAGTTTCAAAATTGCTTGTGGTACTTATTCCTAGTGACTTTTCATTCAATGCTTCTATTTTTGATAAAAATATATAATAACTGCAATAATTTTTTCACTGTGGGACATAAAGTTCTTTTTTCCTTTTAATTAATTTTTTTTCTTTTGATTCAACATGTAGCTGAAACTGACCAGGAACCTACACTCTTCCTTCCTTGGTTTCTTTATTGCTGGGAATGTAGGTATATTCCACTATGCCTGGAAGAGTTACTTTAATTTACATCTGCTTATTATACTTCCAAATATAATAAAACATATTACTTTGATTAGTGAAAGGCAATAATATATAAACCTCAAAATACAATTCTTAAGTTTAAATTTGCAATTGCTCTTGCCTAAAAAGAAAAAATAAAAGAGAAGGAAGGCTAGTTAGGAAGGTCAGTTAGGAAGGTTGGAGCAAGAGCGTTCAGAAGTTCAAGGTCTGCCTTAAGAAATTCATGAAGAATAATACAGTCTTGCGTATCTTACATAAATAACCTGCATGGAGAAAGTTGTGGGTGTGGCTTGCTTTAGAAACTGAGGAGCACAGCAGGTGAGGACGGGATGAACCAACGGTCTGCACCCCTCAGACACTGAGCATCTGTTTCGAAGAGGGAAAGGGTGATACCATCACTGTGGGGAACAAACTGTCCAGCTGAAAATCCAGAGGTGCAGGGACCAAGTCCCGAGGGGTAGAACTTGAGGCTGAGTCTGAAAAGCGCCTGCAAAGACAAGGAAGGATGGCTGCTCGATTCCCTTTACTAGGAAGGCTGCAGTGGACTTTGAAAAATAATTTGGTTAAACAAACAGACAGACAAACCACAAACAAAATATAATGCCCTTGGAGATATTAAGACACACATTGCTTGATTGTTTTAACCTGATTTTCCTGTATTAGATAAATGCCGTATTGCTGTAGCTGTCCTCGAAGGTAGGGTACAACCACTCTGGAAGTTCGTTAGAAATTGGCTCTTTATTAGCAGATGTATCCGTGCCTGACACAGGGATGGATAGCAGGAATCCTCACCTGGAAGAGATTCAATTATCCAAGGACAAGACCCTAGGAAACAGTGGATCTCAATGGAGCGTTGGTGACTTTAACTAATCCCAGCCACTCAGCTGCATGTCGTCCCAGCCTGACTGTAGACAACTTGAAATGAGAAATGACTTCGCCATGCAAACTGCGGTGTCCTATTATAACTAAATACACCATTACCGAGAGACATAAAAACATGTTGGAAGGAGCTCAAGGAAGAATTGAAAATAACTAAGCTTTTCTGTGTTGTTTATCCAATGAATATTAAAAGTTGGAGCTGAGTGAAATAACAGTTAAAGAAAATGAAGCAAATAAATAGATTGGAAAAACTGTAATTTGGAAGGAGCATTTTATTTGTGTCTGGAGCATACGCTACATTTTTCTTTCATTAAGCTGCCGCTTGCTGTTTTCTTGTATCCACTCATCTTATTAGTTCCCCATTCACAATTTGACCACTTCGTCCTGATTTTCAAATGACAAGGAAGAAATAGGTCACCGTAGTTCATTCACCACAGGCTGCAGATACACTGAGCTCAAAAACACCAGCGAACTTTTTTGGGTGGCCCCCAAGTACCACACTGCTGCATTCACAGTCTGACACTGTCTTGGGCAAATGTATGTGTTCTGGCCATGTGATAAGGGAAAGGTGGTCAGAGCTCACCTCAAAAGCAAATATTGCTAGCACATCTTAGTCATGCCAAAAATATCTGGAGCAAGCAGTATGACCTAGTACACACACACACACACACACACACACACACACACACACACACATACACACATTTCTCTCTCTATATATGTATCTTCCAAGTTCTACCCCATCTTTGTCAAGTGTCAAGTGGTTCCCTTCAGGGAGTGTGGCAATTACACAAACAATAGCAAAAGCCAAACAATCATTAATTTGCTAATAAATAATGCCAAGACTGACAGTCAAAACCAAAATAAGGTAGAGGTTGTAGAAAAGTCCAGTAATAGTGTCTCCAAATAGTCCTAAGAAAGAACTATTGTGTTCCAGATCTTCTCCAACAATTTCAACCAGGTCAAGACAACCAATGGGCCTGTGTCACTGTTAGAGTTTATTGAGCATCATATAAATGGGCAGAGCATAGGTAGGAAAAGGAGATGGAAGAAGAATGTGGTAAGTGGGCATGGGGAGGGCAAAGTTGGGAGAAGCTGATAAACAAAAATGTGCCAAACGTATGTCCAGAAGCACTGAAGAGGTACAATTTAGGTAAACATCCAAGCAACCCATGCCGAACGCTACCACTGAGTGAAAGGCAGACAGAACATACATTCTGATCAGGGGTCTACTCCTCTGGCCCCAGTATTGGCTATTTGGTGCTGATTGTTGTGGTAGAGAAGGCACACAGAGCTAAAGGGTGTGACTCTTGTCTTCAAGAAGTTTAAAGGTCTAGTCTGAAAGGCAGGTGCTCGCAATAGCTGTAACACTGTAGGCTAAAATGCAAGATTAGGGAAACTGGTGCCTTCAACAGAGTCAAGAAAACAAAGCTGCAGGTCATGGTGGCACAGACATCATAGTAGTTTGGGGAGTGAAAACAGAAATATCCGGGGGAAAAGACACAAGAACAAAATTAAAACAACGTTACAGCTTAGATAATATGGGTACTCCAAAGACCCATGTGTTAAGACTTGGCCCTCAACCCACAGTACTATGGATGGATGCTGGAGCCTTTAAGAAATAGAGACTTGTAAAAGGTATTATGTTGTTGGGTTTATGTCCTTGAAGAAATGATAGAAACTTGATCTCCTTGACTCTCTTTTTTTGCTCCCCTCATCCCACTCTGCCCTACGTCAGGTTTTGGCATATGGTCCCATCAAGACATACTTAGACACCACAGCCCCCAAAGCAATTGAATTGGCAACAAATTGAAATCTCTAAAACTGTGAGCCCAAGTCATCCTTTTCTCTTTGATTCTCTTGGATTCTCTCAGGTGTTTTATTATAATAACAGAAGCTGAAACACTTAAGTAAACTTTATATGCTAAAGAAGAAAAAGAAAGAAAATTCCAGTATGAGAAGCTTGGCTCATGCCCTCTGTGAATGGATAAACAGAAAATTATTTGGGGGGTTAACGGGAATTGTAAGCAGCAACCTACAGAGAAATAAAATGGCCGGAGGAAGGTACCAATAGACTAGGTCATTAGTAAGGTCCAAGTTTGGGTATCACCTTTAAAAAAAGGAATGACATCCATGAAAGTGTGAGCTTTCAAAGATTTTATAGCTGAAGAAGAAGAACAATAAAACAACAACAAAACAAATGACAACAACAACAAACATGAACGCTTGTGTGTCTTGGAGAAAACAGGAAGATTTTAGTACTGGGGTCTCCCAGGTCCCCCCCCCCACCTCTGTCAAACACCAAAACTTGCCTCGTAGAGTACCTTTGATGAATTGCCTTCTCCCCTGGACATGAAGTTATCAATTTTGGTTATTCAAATTCCCATTGCATCCCACCTTGGTTGACCCCATCCCCTTGCCCCAGAACTTTCCACTCTTTCTTAGATATAACTTGAAACCAGGTAGAAAAATCAAGTTGGTTTCCTTCTGAACTGCCTGCCTAGGATTCTGACGTTAGTTTAGGAAAAGAAGAAGAAATGAGGTTAAGTGTCTGCTCGCTTTCCCTAGTGTATTCTGATCACTCACTGTTTTAGCTGTTCTTCGTCCTTTATGGCTCATATTATTTTTTTCCTCTGTCACAAAATTAAAAAAAATTGATACATAATTTGATAAACTAAGTGACAGTTCATACTGTGGACTAATTTTACATTAGTCTGAAGTGATCATGAATATAGAAACTAGTGCTTAGCAATGTTAAATGTCCTAAGGCATAGAATTAGTATTTATATTTGGGCATAATATTTAATTGACAAATTTCTCAAAGGCATAATAGGACAGTTCCCACCTAAATATGACCTGCTATAGGGGACAAGGTCATTTCAATGCTGTCACCTCTGTTCCAGGCCTTTTGCATAGCTATCTGCCTTTCCCTCCTCCTTACTTCCCTCCATTTCTCCTCCTGAAGAAGAAGGACTCTTCTTCTTCTTCTCCCTCCCTATTCCTTTTATATATACAGCCCACATATACTATTCTTAAAATGTGGGCATTCACAACAGATCTGATAGAATATGCAGTCAGTACAGCACCTCATCTCATACAAACCTCCTAGCATGCACGTACTTCTATAGTTTGTGATACGTAGCTCTCTCAGCACACACAAGCTTCACAGAACACACTCTTGCCCATGAACCTGCATGCATATACATGTCAGTATATATATACACACACAAACACACCTTGGATAAAGGCAAAGACAGGCAAGGCGTCCCCTTTATGGATACTTTCAGATCTACTCCAGTGACACCTTTGCTAATTGAAGATAGCATTAAACTCTAGGGAGCATTGCTTTGGAATCATCCTTTTCCTTTTTCTTTTTGGGAATTTCAAACACTCCCCAGTGTACAGACAACCAGAAACGCATGCCCATGTGCTCACCATTCAACTACAACACTCTGCAGCTAAGAACCATTCATTTTTCTTTTCTAGTCCTCCGTATCTTAATTCTACACCAGAGAATTTTGAAACAAATTTTAGAAAAAAAATGTCACTGTGTGCATTAAACTTCATTAACCAATTCGAGAACAGCAGTTCTTTTTGGAAAAGCCCTCTCCTTGCCCACCTCTATCCCTTGTCCTCCTGTTTGCCCTGGAATCTTTCATCTTCCAATCCCCTTACACTGAATTAACCCGGAATTGCTATGCTGTTTGAAACCATGCAAGAGTCCTGAAAAGATCTGTGCTTGCAGCCAGCCATCTTCTGGTAGAGCAGGACAGAATGTTTGCTGAGAAAATGCTAAGGAAAGAAGGATGTGTCATCCCAGTAGGAAAATGTCCCAGGAGTCTGAGGAAGAGAATCTAGAAGGAACAGAGGAATAAAAAGCTGATGGACTAGAAAGCAGAATTAGTTGAATAATTGAGACAAGTTGGGCCCAGGGAGGAGAATGAAGTCCCTGTGCTCTGGAAGCTGAGATGCATTTTGTCACAATTTAGGTTCTTGAAAAGCAAACTAACACACAAACAAAGAAAACCATCAACAAAAGCCTAAAACTTTCTCATATCCATCGCAAATGAAAATCTCACTTGGCTTCAAAACAAACACAAACAACGGGACATTTTAAAAATAAGATTTCCAATATTTCCATTGTCTCCATAACGATGCTCCTACACAGCTCAGCCTCTCCTGAAACCACAAAGATGGGGAGCCATTTGACATGTTTGAGCAATGCTTTAAAAAGAAACATTAAAAAATGGTGTTTCTCAGTTCATGTTTGCTATCATGTTTGAGAGAATTTGCAAACTTTCTGTGATGCATTTTGCAGAGAGCTTTCTAGACAAGAGAAGAGCTTCTTTGCCTATTCCCTGTCTTCCAAATACCTCTGCTGAGGATGCAGGAATTGGCAGTTTCATAAGACACAGGATTTAGAATAGAGAGTCGGGGTTAGCGATTCAAGGAGAAGGATGAGTCTTCTGTGGCTGAAATGGGGAATCCCACAGTCGCGTCCTAGCCTTTGGGAAACTGCGGTGCAAGGAATGGAATCTGGACGGTCTGCACATAGTGCTAGGCACAGGGCAATTAGAAAGTGCAATGAAAGATTACAAAATCATTCAATAGCTCTCAAATCAGGCCATAAGACAAGACAATGCCGGGGAAAAGGAGAAAGGAAACATTAAAACTCTAAGACTTTCCAGGGCCTGTGTGTCCTGCAAACAGAGCTATAAAGTTAAATGGGGGGAAGGGAGCAGATAGAGTAGCCACCAATGAATTTCTGAAAGAGAGACAGTGTGTTTCCAGCATATGTTAGCATCATGCTGCTTATCAGAAAAACAGACAATGTCCCCCCCCCATCCCACCCCTACTTCCTGCCCCTAGAAGAGAGAGTCATAATTTAAAACTGGTCCAATCTGAAAGGAGAACTCACAATTTTGGGTCAGTTACTACAAAGAAATTTTTGACATGATTTTGATGTTCTTACAATCCAGTGATCTAAAAGCAAACATTTTTGATTAGAGGTAGACCAGATGGACAGGTATTAGAATCCCAGTGAGGGAGTGCCGTGTGGCAAAGGTATTTGTCTTTTCTGTGATAAAGACTGTTCAAACTTTGGTTCTCTCCATTTGTTCTCAGAAGGGACAACTGCCAGTCGAGAACACTTAATTACCCAGTCACCCTGTCCCAAGTCATTCACCCTGTGGCTACACAATAAATACTAATTAAATACCATGATGAAGAGGACCTCTTTCAGGAGTGAGACAAGCCTACAGTTTAGCGATGCAGTCCCTACCCATAGACGCCACAGGTGGAGGAGACAGGCAAAAGGATTTTTCTAATCGAAATGACAGGGGGTCTTTAGGTAACAGAATGTAATTACCTAGGCTGGAATTTGGCCAGAGCAGTGGGGTGTATGCCTCATGTTTTTAAGAAGAGGTCATGATAGCACAAAGGCAAATCTTCAATCCACACTGACATTAAGTGACAAAACTGACCATGTGAATGCCAGGTTGTCAAAGGTAAATGATTGCCTGCTACTATAATGCATTATACTGAGCTACCTCAGTGAGAATCTGCCTTGTAGGAGATCATCTTTTTAGAATAATTCATGAGAAAGAGTCTGAGAAATTAAACCCTGCTGTAAGCCAAGTACTTTCACTTCCTGTTTCTCCACAGTGAAAAGTTGCTTGACAATGGCAGGTATCAGGAGTGGGTTGGCCACCAAGAAAGGATCTGGGGACCAGGCTGCATTGCTATGACTGTTTTGCATGCTGCAGAGCCTCCTCCCCTGGGAAGTTTAGGCTCCCTGGACTTCATCACCTTTGTAAGATGCTCTGATCTTCCAACCTCATAAAATCAACTTCTGTTTAAGCACTGGAAAGCATGGCGACCTGAGCGAGCAGTTCCAGTTCTGATCTTCCTCTTCTTCAGATATGAGTGACCACCTACAATGATTAAAATGCCCAGCGATTCTAATTATGCAAATACTTTTGATAGAGTCTTTCAAATTTAAATTTTACGCTGTCCTTGTTTGGAAATCTGCAACCGATGTGCTTATGAGCTTAGTTTATTTTCCAAGTCTCTCTAGGAGTGCTGATTTAAATTGCTCCATTTTTGAAGACTATGAGGGGGGGAAATCAAATCTACAGATGGCTCGCATCTGTGGCTCTACAGTGTTAACATGTACAATAATGCGCACTCTCTAATTGAATACAAGAATGTAACTCAATCGAGGCTCTGTGCTAACGGCATCACACGGCAGTGTAGCTCAAGCAATTAATAGACAGTAACAGAATCTCTTCCGTAGCATCCTACGAGAAAGGGCATTGTCTCAGAGGTTCTGCATCACAGCTTCCTCGAATCGCACCTGTTAACAGAAGAAAAGTTGATTCGCTTTGAAGATCATGCCACGGCTGTGAATATTTTTTTGTAAAAGGAGTATTATTAACGACAACCAGTAGACCTGTAAGAGACAAAGAGAAAGGGGCTCCTCACTGTTGTTCAGCTGAGTTTGGGTCTCGGGAACATTAACTCTGTCTACCAAAATCCATCTGAAGCCTCAGATCCCATCAGTGTCATTTTAGAGATCGGAGGAAACGTCAGCGCAGAAAGGAGTAACACAAAGAGACAAGGCAATCTTCTGCAGCTCCCCGGCATTTCTTCCCGCGGCTGATAAACATATCCTTGAACAGTTCAGAGAGCCAAACGAGGACGGGAGAATTTGTGACTATGTCGAGCAACGGGGCTGAAGTGAATAGCGTCAAGATCACAGGGCTACCCTGGAAGTGCCATTTTGTGCCCTAACTTCATCTCTAAAAGGACTCCCCCTCACTCACATTTAAAATCCATTCCAATTGATTTAGAGCACAAGATCTTCTATTTTTGTGGTAGCATTTCTTTTCTGCTTTTTTTTTGTTTTAGACATTCTCCTCAGTTTGTGCATAGTGGAGGAAGAGCAAAAGGAACTATTTAATATTTTGGGAAACCTTAAAGTCACCATAAAATTAAACATGGTTTTCCAGTGAGAGAAAAAAAAGTCAGTTGTCAATCAACGACTTAAAATTTCATCAGCTGAAAAGCATCAAACTGATTATATCGAGAGAGGGTAATTTTTCAAACTCAAGTTTGTTTTATTAGTTGCAATTGTAGAAGAACTAGGCCATTCTCGGGCCCTTTTGCTTTTGCTTGGTTTTCAGGTTGCATCTGATAAACACTAATTTCAGACAAACTGAACAAGACAGGAATTTTACTGTGGGGTTGCTGGGTTTCTCAGAGGATTCATATAAGAGAGGTTTCCGTAGGAATCTGTGGAGAGGCAGAATACTGGCACCTCTGCAGTAGACTGTGGAGTTATGCCTGCCACCTTCTTGGAGAGGCATTTCTTCCCAACTCTCATTATCAAAATTTCCAGAGAAAAACCTGCTACAACCTGACAGTCTCAGTTTCGGTCATTTATCGTGTTCTTATCCAAATTACCTGTGACTACATGGGAGGTGATGTCATAAAACACACCTCACCACCTCCTTTTAAACTTCATTAAAAATAACGTGGGTGTACACATCGTGTGTGTGTGTGTGTGTGTGCATCATGTGTAGGTGTGTGCATCATGAGGGCGTGGGTGTGGACTGTGTACGTGCATCGTGTATGTATGTTGCATTATGTGTGTTTGTGTGTTTGTGTATCGTATGTGTGGGGATGTGTTACCTTCTGCAGGTAGAGGTCAGAGGACATCTTTAGATTCAGTTTGATCCTTCCACTTTTACACGGGTTTGGGAAATAAAATTCACATCTTCAGGCTCTCAAGGCAAGCATCCTTGCCCACTTCCCCATCCCCCTTTCCCAGAGCTGACTTCTCTTGCATTCAACCCCGTGACTCTACAATTCTGGACCATGCTAAAGACAGAGTTACTCTTACAGAATAACAGCTTCCCTTTTGTTGTCGCCAATGTTACCTTGGTATTTGTGCCACCTCTGGTTGCATATACTCTCAATTACACACAATTTAATTAAGGGCATGTATTACGATGCTTGAAACCTTCCAAAGAAAGCGGTAAGGTGTCTTATTGGTACATGGAAGCCTGGGTTGGCCTTAGCTTACAGAACCGATGGTCGCATTGGAAACTACCTCTCAAGGCCTTCTCAGCAGATGTGTGTGGTGTTCATTTTAAATGACTATAGTCAAATACTTCATATTAAAAAGCTCCACCATTAGAAAGATTGTGTATCACTAAATAAATTCATTTGCCTTTGTGGGCTGAAAATGTCATCCAGGTGCAGTTCATAAATTTTAGAGGCTGTGTATTAAAATTATTATAATAGTCTAAATGAAATCTCTAAAAATATGAATTATTGCATTTGGTTGAATATATTCAGTTTTTATTATCCTGGTGTTTTTATCTTGGGTCATCTGTTCAGCCCAACTTGAAGTCTTGCTCATAACAGACTAAGGTAGATGGAAAAATGGCATAATTGGATTTTTAACAAGAATCTTCTATTTTCCTAACAAAGAACAGAGAAAGCGCATTTACAGTTATTTAAGCTTTTACTTCATTGGAGAGCGCAGTTCCCTTCACACATCAACCTCAGATACATTTGTTTTTATACCTGTTCCTCCAAGTAGCTCTCTTTCCCCTCTCCTTTCCCTACTGTCTTTGTCTGTACTGAGTGCTTAGGAAACATATTTATCCAGCAAATGAGGGGGTAAATGAAGAATCACAGCATCAAAAACTGGTATGCAGGAGCCTTGAAAGCCATCTTAGTTTTCCTGGGTCATAAAACAAAAGTCTATCATACCTGTTGAAGATGTTATAGCCGCTTCCTCATTAACTAAGGAACACGATTCTACCTTCTCAGCCTAGGAAAATGTAAGCTTTGCAAATTTCGGATTCAGTATCTTTTTAAAATATATATAATTCCTGCAAGAGGTATACTTTCTTACCCACACAACTACTGTCGCTGTTGTCTGCTGGAAAGAGTTGCTGCTCCCCCCACCCCCAACCTTATTTTCCGTATGATAGTTCTCTCTTGCATTTCCAGAGATAATTACGGTGAGTCATACTCATTAGGCACCAGTTGGGTGAATCAACTAATGGACGAATCATTCAATTCTACCCATCCTTCAAGAATAAATCCTAATATCATTTTTTTTCCATGAGAGTCACCCTAATTATTTCAAGCAGACATCATCTCTTCTCCTTTTGAACTTTTATTAATCAGCAAAGTAACATATAGTGTTGCCTCCTCTTGTAGATTGGATCTGCCATTTTGTTGGCAAGTGGGTCCCAGATCACTCTCTATACCCATGGTTGTTGACATTCCTTCTCCCTTTGATACCACACTAACACTACATCAAGACGGATTCTGTTCTCTTTTATATGCATACATGCAAATGAATAGGTTTAAGGGACCCTGAGCTTGCATTATTTACTCCCTTGTTCTACAGATAGGTATGCTCACTGTTTTTTCACTGGAAAAAAAATTCCTAAAACCCAAGATATCAAGTAATTCATCCTTGTTCTTTCGTATTTCAGTATTTCCATTCATTACACCCCCAGACACATACAGACAATGCTTTTTCAAGCAGGAATTTGCACCTAAAGCAACACATGCTAGGCAAGTGTCTTACCCCTCAGCTATATCCCTTGTTCTCATCTCTTTGGATATTAATAGTAGCAGTAATCATTTATTGACTGATTACTAGATGCCAGAAATTGCTACAGGTATTTCAAGTTCTATTTTGTTTGATACTCAAAGAATTCTACGGGATGAATTATGAAAATTATGTCATTTATCCAAGATCACAATAAGCTAAATAAACAATCAGGATCAAAGAGGTATTTTGGATTTGGTTCTACAGCATTTTCTTTTTTTCTACAGCATTTTCAATTGTAACAACAAAAGTACTTCAAGTGATAACCTACTATATGTGAAATCACCCAGAGAAAAGAATCATTCACAAATAAGTAGCACAGAATTCCATCAAGGGAAGGTTCCACCATGCACCTCACAGAACCTTTGCTCAGTCCAGATCCTGATAGCGTCCCTCCTATGACTTTTGGGTTCAGATCCTGCTCTGACTCCACTGAAAACTCCTGGAAAGAAAAAGCTGACTGTTCAGTTACAGGAGACTTCCATGCAGTTTTGAAAATTTGGTATTGGGAAAGTCAAACCACTGGCCTTCCAGAATATTCTACTGAAGCACCAATTTTTTTTTCCATGAGGGGTCATAAAGGAAGCCCCATTTCAGTGATAGGGTTCCAGCACCAGGTTCCAACTGAAAATATTCTTACATAGGTTAAGCATCCCCAGGTATCTTTACTGCTGTCTTTTTTCTTAAATGATAACTTTGTGTGATACCCAAGATAGCATATTGAACATCAAAAACCTTTGTGCAAAGTTTTAAAAACAGTCAAATAAATGTTATATGATTATGAGCCCAAATATAAAATATAACTAATGATTTGCTCACAACCTCTCTAATGGTAATATATATTATTTAATGGGTGCTAATATCCATTGATTCTTGCTTTGAGCAAAGCTGTCCTCATATTATTGCATGCGTTATCTTAATGCATGCTTGCCAGATATCAAGGCAAAGGCATCATTGTTAGTGATTTCCATAATTTTACTTTATAGATTATGAAACCATGTCTCACTAATGCTCTGCATTCTTCAAGGACATTCCAATTGTAAACAAGAATAATAATTATAATAATAATTATAGTTTACCTTAATCTAACGCCTACGTTCTTAGCCTTACAGTATCTTACAAATATAGAATTAACTATATAAAATGGACAGTTGATTAAATATATGATGCAATCAAAATCTCAAGGATTTGTATACCTTTACAATGATTAAAATGTTTCCCACTTATCTCAGTCTTTCTTATGGTGCACTGAAAGCAATACATTTTATGCTGGAAAAAAAAACCCTCCAACTTTAACCTTTAAAATACCAATAATGCAATAGGCATAAAACTAGAAAAATGTGCTCCTTTCCCTTGATTTCTTTTTTTTATTTACATCTTTTCAATCTGGGTTTGTTCGGCTTTGTTAAGGCAGCAATTACCGTAGATAGCATTCCCATGGCTATTATATGATACCCAGTGATCCCAAGCATTGTATGCATTCTCTTGATGTCTTTTGACCCGTGTTATGTTTTTCTTTTGATCAAGTGGTTGGTGGTGTGTGGGTGGGCAAGGGAGGGAACAGATGAGCTTACAGGTGAATGGCTATACACAGTTAATTGGGACTTTTAATAGAACACTTTGTGGACTGTTCAAACAAGAGACTGAAGAGCTGGGTATCCTTGACAACAGTGTAGGTATATCGCAAAACAAAAGAAAAACCAGAAGACTCACAGTGGGAGATCTAAGCAGTAGATCATTGGGATAACAGCTAGCAAGCCCTTTGGTGAAAGGCTCAAAATGTGAAATGTGTTCATGAAACATGTCATTGCTGCTGGATCATTAGAACAGTTGGACAGAAGACATTAATGATTGGCCATAGAGGTTGAGGCAACACTGTAAAAAAAAAAAAGTTTGAGTGTTCTATCTTCTGTGTGGCTGTAAGTGATTATTAGAAGCAACACCACGACAGATGGATCAGCAAATAAGAATAAGAGTCAGCTCTTAGTACCAATTAACTCAGTAGCATTGACTTGAATTCTCTGTGGATAAAACAGGGTTAATTATTTTTGCTTTATTTATCTCACAAGTAATTGGGAATGAGTCTCAGGACAGTTGTAAGATACTATATGGCTTCCTATAACATTAAAACAGATTTCTTAGCCATTGCAGGCTAATATAACAATAGCTATTTACTGTTTGCCTCCATGATATTCTTACCTCACTCCATTAGCAGCTAAGAACTTCTGGAGATGCACATTTGCCAAGTCTTATACATGAGATCTCATCTTTCTCCTTGTATTTAAACTGTCCCTGGATGATGCCAATAGGCTCAGTTTATTCTTTGGGTCACTGACTGACCCACTCAAGAGATGGGGACTAAAATCCTCATCATCCTTCTGCTTGTGCTGATAACCGAATTCAATGTGTAGACTTGAGAAAGGGAGAGATACGAAGCCCCAAGGACACCATCAGGTTCACGAGGCTAGATACCATATGCTTGGATGACTCATTTCAATCTCAAAATTTATTATCATTTGCATTTGTGCGAGCTGAGTTAGAATTTTTTGTCATCTGCAGTAGAGATACTTAGCTAATGAATCAAGAAATAACTTGCATTTAATTAATCTTGGTAAAATGCTATGCTTGTTAGATGTTATACATCAATGTTGCTCAAATATTTATGGAGATGCAACACTTTTGTCATATGCCATCTACTAATTTTGGAAGAATTATCAATAATATGACAGACATTTTAAGATATGGGCATACGTGATTGCTCCTTTCAATAGATCTCAGTCTACTATATTTAAAACAGACAATATTAATTTATCAACATTCATATGATATGTTAAAATCCTGGCAAATGATACACAACACCTCTCAATAGAGAAGACTCATGAATAACAAAAGGGGAACAAAGGACTTAACTGGGTACAAACAGTAAATACAGTGGCTTTCAGATGCAATTGCTTAGCAGACAGAATGATGTCAATTTCTTAGTTCTGATGAATGTAGGAAGATTCCAAGCTGGGGATACAGTGCTGAGGTAGGATGCCTTACCAGCTGGCAAGCCCTGGATTAGATCCCACTGTTGCAGAGAACACTAGGGAAGACCATACTATTTTGTGATAAATAAATCTAAGGTTAATAAGTTTAAGGTCATTTCAAAGAAAATAACTTATTTGAAAAACCTTATTGTGTACGTTTTGTGTACCAAGTTGGAGAGATTTTTAACAATCATGTAGAATGTACCTCAGTGTGCTAATAAAGGGGTATTGTTATGACTTATAACCATAGGGAAGATGAATGGCAAACTTCTAGATGGCCAGCTGATAATTTTTATCTAACTATGTGAAGTTTATACATTCTTGAGTCCTAAGTTAATTCTGATAGCAAAAGATAACAAAGAAAGTAATTTGAAGAATATATAAGAATTTCCTATGGTGGATATCAATATAGTTATTAATCTTTATGTTACCTAATGTTTATCCCATGTTCATATCCAGCAATAAATAACTTGTCAACAAATGATGTCATAGCCATACTATTAGAACAAGTTCTCCTGGCTCAGAAGCAGCCATATTGGAGCAGGCAAAGGTAGCTAACAAAAATGTGGTCTTTCTTGGATATTACATAGAAAATTTATATGTCAACATATAAAACAGTGACTATAATGAAAACCATATTTATTCATTTATTTTAAAATATATGTTAATCGCTTGTGTGGCACATCAAGGATCTGGATCACAGTGAACAAAATTTACATAAATTCCAGCCTTAATGCAATATATAGTTAAGAAATATAGGCAGGCTAATTGTTTAGTGGGTTTGACAAACACACCACAGAGCAAAATGAAGCTTGGGCAGAGAGTGTGGAAACGCTAGAGTCCGGTGTTGTGATTTTGAACTGTGTAAAAAAAGCTCTTATGAGCAACATCATGATTGATCAAAGAAGGCCTGAAGACATGGGGTAGGAGTCTCATAGTTTTCTGGTGGGAGGGAGAGAGTAATCTAAAAATAGAGACTAGGAAGTAAAAACAGGGGTGGAAGTGAGAGCTGCCTAGACACTTCTAGGGCCAGCAAAGGCCTCGGGTCCAATAGAGCAGTATATAGTGGGAAGGAAGGAGTACCAGTTCAATGGTGATAGATTGCCCAGGTCACTGGAGGTATTTAGACCTTTACTTTGAGTGGAACAGAGAGCAATTGAAGAGATTTGAAATGAAGACTGACAGGGTTTGATTTATCTTTGCGAAAGATCATTCTGGCTGCCATTTTTGAGAACAGAGATTACAGGGGTCAACGGTCAAAATGAGACAACCTCTTGGGAGGGCTGATAAAGGCTTAGGCATGATCCAGAGAGGCAAGGACAGGGGTTTTAGGCTGGGGAAGAGAGGAGCATATAGTCAGCAGTGGTTAAACGCCTGAAATATTTCTAGAATGTATTAACTGTGAGAATTGGATGTGGACTGATGGCTTGAGAGGAACTCATGAATCAGGAAGGACTCTAAAGATTTTGACCTGAAAAAAAACAGAAGGCTGAAGCTATTCTTAACTCGGATGGAGAAGGCTATAGCAAGGGCCATTTGGAAGGGTAAAACCAAGAATTCAATTTTGGACATGTCAACTTTGGGATATTGATTATCCTTTAAGTGAACATATTGAGTAAGCAGTTGCATATTTAAGTCTGAAGTTCAGGGGCAATCACATGTGACGGTGGGTCTCATAAAAGTAGGGTGCAAAGGACGGGGGTGAGGTCACCTGGGGAAAGGGGGTTTTCACGGTGCCGAGAAAGTTTCCCGCAAATGAGCCACAGTTCACGCAAAGATGTCAAAGAGAAGAGTAGGGAATAACAGCGGAAAAGCAGCAAGAAGTGTGAATAAGTTAGGATCAACACCACCCTGGAAGCTGAGAGAAGGCAACACTTATTCCAAGGGGGAGGAGGTGATGTACTTGGCCACGTTACTTACAAGTCCCGTAAAATGAGACAGGAGTGACAACCAGGTTTAGCAACAGAGGTCATTAATAACCTTGGAAAGTCGGTTTTAATGGGATGACATGTTCTGAGACTTGTCTGCAGCGTGTTTCAAGACAGTGACATAGGCGACGGTGGGCTTAGATTAGAATGTGCTAGCAGGGGTCCCGCGATGCGAAAGGGGAGAATTAAAGCTATGGCTGGAAAGCAGAATCAAAATCAGGCTTTAAAATATCTGGGTTGGTAGTATAATTATTTTGCGATTAATATTTAAGAAAGAGGGAAACATTTATGATGAAGGAGAAAATAGAATGCCAGGAATGGACATGAAAGCAGGAGGGAGAGCATTATACAATCTAACTTGGAATTCATCGCCATTGTGAGCACTTCGCCTCCTATTCAGAGACCATCTGGGGAGTCTGTGGGGTTTCAGGTAATCTAATTCTCACAATATTTCACAATATTTTACCTTCTACCAGTAGAAAATATTAGGTTAACGATTCATAGGAAAACAAGGGACATTTGTTGAAATTTTGCATAATATGCTGTCACAAAAATACACAGTAAAAAGGTTCTGAGGATTCACTGCCTGCATAGAGGGTGGAGCAGTATTCCAGAGTTTTCAAGGTAATAAGGGTTAAGACGACCATGTACCTCGCTAGTATTTTACACCTGACATAATCTTGCTTGGTAGTGAACCTGATAGATGATTTAACAGAATTATTTTCATTTGTTATTGAAAGACAAGAAATAGTCAGATAGGTGTTAAACCTTTTTTTGCATGCACAAGGCTAAAAGATACACATATATGTATACCAAAGATATACTCATGATTTTATATATAAATATTTTCCGTATAAATATGCATATAAAATTAAATACATATAAAGACAGGCACATGAGTGCACACTTGGGCATAAAACATTAGAATTGTTCTATTTCTGAAGCCGGAATCCATTTCTTCAAGGGCTTCCCCTTTATATAGATAAGTTTGCTTATGGCTATGCAAACTTAGATACCATCTGGATAAATTAAATCTGTACAGAGCACTCCTGAAGTGACAAAAAATCCTAGGACTCAAAACAAAAGTAAGAGGGAACAGGCTGGCTCGTGATTTCTATGTTTTCTATGCTGCATCTTCCACAGACGACCTCTTCAACACCTGTGTGGGGTGAAATGCCCCAAGCAGCTCCCTCCAAAGTCTCATGAAACTGCCATGTGTCCCCTTCCCTGAGAGACAGTTCTCTTCCTGCATTAGGGAATGCACAGATGCATACTTTTCTGAACATTTACACATAAATCCTTAATATTTTTCATCGATCTCTAGGCTCAGACATACTTGTCATCTTGAATCATAACCATCATAGCTGCCTCCGAGCAACCCTTCTCTGTTTTCCTCAGCATAGTTCCTACAAACTCTAAGTAGACAAAATCTTGAGAGGGGTTTGTAGAGGTGTTATGGCCAGATCCTAGCACCAGGGACTAGATATGTCTGGTATTTGTCTGGTATCAGGCTAAGATAAAGCAGGTATATTCAAGAGTCACTTTTGTTCAATTGGTTCTGCTCACTTTGGGGGCAACCTTCTGGTCTTCCTGCCGATATGTGCCACACTTGCTCCAGTAAATTTTTAAATCCATGACATCACATACACCCTGGTTCTATGTGTCCCTTGTCTTCAGGATCAGATCATGCACTGAGATTCTCCAAGGCAGGCACAGAGTTGCTCTAGAAGAGATGTGCAATATAATTGAGTACTTTTCCCAGCTAAGGCAAAGTACATAGACGATGGGGCTGCCATTACAATATACACAGGCTACACAACTAAGTGACATTTAGTTATTAATCTCCAGTGACAAAAATCAGTGAATTGCATTCTTCCCTCTAGCAATGTATTATTTTGGCATCCATCCATACATCAGGACTAAGGAATAGTAAAATATATTATTATATTAGACTATATTCTCCCTAAGGGCAGGAAAACATTTCTGTGAATTTATCTTTAAGTCCAGCATGAGCACAAATTTCTGAATCATGAGAGATGCTCTCTATATGCTTCTGTTTATTCAACCGTGAATAAAATTATACTTCTATCACATAATACTATGCTTTTTATAAATCAGTCTGAAAATATCTGATCCAGTTTCTCCCCCTGAAAATTGGAGAGTACCTTACACACAGACACACTCAGTGGATGGATATAT
>NC_022014.1:58208902-58310847 GCF_000317375.1 Microtus ochrogaster
TATATATATAACATACACACACACACATAAATATATCAGTGGAAGTAGTAGGCATTTCAACTGGAAATTAGGAAATTATTCCTAGGAGAATTTGTATGTACATGTGTACATATATATGCATTTTGTACATATGAGTATACACGGGAGACAGGGTTCTTACACATTCTGTGCTTGAATGTACACCGTGTTCAAGTGTTATTCTCCATCAAGGTGAACCATCCTTGTGAATCAGAACTTATCTCTGTAGTCAAATCCAAATCGGTACCGAGGTTCATCGTCTGTGCTGTGTTCACCCCGCTTTGCTCTTCTCTACCCCCTACACTTGTTAGAGTGTTTAGGCATTCAGTGTCCTGGTGACACAGCTCCTCACAGGCCCTGCTGTTTTGTTCCTCAATACACCACACTCGGGAAGTGACAAAAGCCACTTCCCAGGGAGCTGTGAGACAGGCTCTCAGTAGCAGAGGTATATTTCCCTGCCCCCCTCCTGCCCCAAATTCCAGACTCATGACACAGAAGCACAGTTAGAGATGAAAAATAGGGTTCATTATCTTGGTAGCACAGAGAAAAATGTTATGGCTTTATTTAGCAGTTGCTTTTATGCTTTTAAAACCATGTTAATTTCATTTTTTATGTAATTGTGCATTAAATCATCTCAGACAATCGTGTGATTCGGAAATAAAAGTCCAACAAAATAAGTAAAAGCTATAATGTGCCTTTTTCCCCCTCACTGCTCTTTTTGCAGTCTGTTTTTATGTTTCTCAGGCATTAGTGTCTCTGCTACTTCCTGGAGAGATTAATCTGGGCCTCATGGAGCCTCTTGCCTTCTTGTCTTCAGTCTCCCCGTGCTCTGAGCTTTGCTCGGAGGTTTCTGCATCAACTACTTGTGAGTTCCCAGCCCCAGCAGCAGCAGGGCTTCTAAAGCCTCCTAATCCGCTAGTCTCCTCTCTAATAGGGGCACCAGCTGGATGAGGACCTCAACCCTGGGGGAGGAATTGAAGGGGACCTGAGCTTCAGAGAGAAAACTTGTGAGTCCGGCTCACAGCATCTTTCTTGTCACCCACACATAGCAGTGTTTACTAGGATGTGAGTGGTGCAGTGTATGCAATAACATCCAGCAGATCAGTGCAACTAAGTTTTCTTCTTGTTTAAAGGAAAACTGGGCCATTTGATATGTTGGCCTTCATCCCTCCCATCTTAAGCTCTTTCGAAGGGACGAGATTTCTGATGTCTAATGATGAAGCATTTGGAACTCTCGACTGGGGCCTTTTTGATAAGCGCTTATTCCAGTCTAATTTTACACACATTAGGCAACTCCCTCAGCAAATAAGAACAAACTTTCTCATCCTCTCTCTGTGTGTCACGTTCAATGTAAACAACTGCTATAAGGTATTTTACTTCCTGTACTACTTTGCCAGGGCTACTGCAACCACACACTTAAACTACAGACATTTACTCTTCATGGTCTAAAGAACAGAATCCCAAAGTCAGAGCCCTGATTGGGGTGCTTCTCCCAAGTTTCTTCCCAGCTTTTTCCCTTTAAGTATATCCTTGTGCCTTAGTTTCCCTCCCTCTCTCCTCCTCTCCCTCCCCTTTTTTCTCTTCCTTTCCTTTGGTTTTGTTTCCTTTCTTTCCCTGTTTGTTGCTTGAGATATCACAGAGATCTGTCTCTCTGTTTCTTACCAGTGCTGGGACTAAAGATGTATACTACTGTACTTGGCTCAAAATGGACTCTCTTATTTTAAAGACACCAGGTCTAACTTTGTGAAGACAGACCTAGAATGCCACATTCCTAGAGAACAAGGGTTAATACTTCAATGGATAACTTATGATATAATTATGTAGGCGTAAGTCACAAACAATGCCACAGCAGTTTGGAATTATGATTAATAGGGTATTATTTATTTAAAGGGGAAAAAACTTACAGATCACCGTCAGCCCTCTGTACAACCAGGAAGGGAGTCTAGTCGCCAGCCGAGCAGGAAGTGAAGAGAGCGAGAGAAGGAAGTGGCCGCTTTTTTAAAGGGAGAGAGACCACGCCCCAATGGGCTGGTATCTCAGCGGCTATAGGCTGGAGGATCAGAAGGACCTCCCGCAACATAATTACACAATTTAACCCAAAAGAGAAATTTCATCTTTTCTGTGGTTATTCATGCACTGTAAAAATATGCTTCTTTTCAACTAATGTTTCAAACAATCACCAATCATAAACTTCTTTTCTGTGTTACAATAATTTTTATGATGAATCCATGAGTGTATATGAATGAACAAATCATTCCTAGTTCAGCTGTAGTATAGTTCTCAAGATAGATATATGTATATGTACGTACATGTTTACTAATGTATACAACAACTGAAGTATGTATATACAACCAGCAGTGAGATTAGCTTCTGCTTGGGGACACTGTGAAATGTCAATTAAACTGCCAAACTTTCCAGCCTGGTACTGTAGCTTTCCACCTTGGGGAGCTTTTGCATTCAATTTATTGTTAAATAAAATAGCCAACTTGGCAGCGGAGTTAGAGTAACAAGTTGTTATAATGGGTGTTTTTTTTTCTTAAAAAACTAAGGTGTGCTAATATTCTTCAGAAATAAATTTGAGGGAGATTACAGATTGTGAGAAAGGTCATTTGTCTGTAGCCATTTTAAGCGGAACATGAGATAAAAGAATGAACTCAGCAGTTTCTGAATTGAACAGAAGCAGAAAGGAATAAGAGGAAAACCTAACAGTGTTTTGTTTAAACATTTCTTTTGTTAACATTTACTATTTCAACAGGAGGCACTAAAGGAAGAATTTGAAAGTAGCATGGAATTGAGTTTGTGCTGTTGACCTCAGACTTGTACATACACACACACACACACACACACACACACACACACACACACACACGTACACACACATGCATATTCTAGAGCTTCTTAGTTTAACCAACCGACTATAAAGCACATTGACTCCTGTGGCTGAGATTCTCCTATGCACAGGGAGGCGGCTAGGGGAATTTTCAACAGCCACTAAGAAGAAGCAGCCCTCTCTTGTCTAGTCATGGGTTTACGACTGGAGTTTGTAATAAGGTGCTGTACGCTGGCTTTTCAGGGACTGAGTTAAAGTGTTTTATGTGTAGTACCTAATTTAATCCTCACAACAATTGAATCCAGTGGGCGATGGAGCTGCTCTGTGACAGGTGCAGAACAGGAGACAGCTAAGGAATAGCGGGGCAGCTTGAGGTCCTTAATACCCTAAGTGGCTGGCACACCTGCAGACTCTCAAAGTTTGAGTTTGTGGAACGCGGAAGAGGGTGAATTTCAGGTAGCAGAACATTTTTTTTTTCCTTTTCTTTTCAAAGCCGACCATATTCTTCAGGGGGATGATTTCTCTTCCCGAGTTGGAGAGGAGGTCTCATGCTAACATCCCTTGCATTCTCGTAGCTGACACTGACCTGTTGCACTGTATACATCTGAGTGAACTTGAGCGGTTCCTCCGTGGGATGGTTCTATGGTTAATTCCAACTCTGGAAGGTTGAAAGCCTGGTAGAAGTCACACAACCAGGCTCAGAGCCTCCAGGCTTGCTCTAGCTTTTACAAGACAAAGAGACCTCCAGAACGCATGTTTATAAAAATTAGGGTGGGCTACCCAAACTTCTCAGTTGGCTAGCATATTAAATGAATGATTTAAACCACTTTGTTAATGATGTAGGTGGTGCATCATTTAAGGATTTCTAGGAAAAAATACACTGATGCTGAGAAAATAAACTGTGCATCAGATTTTCATGATATTAACTCAGTGGCAATACAAGTAAAGCCTAAAACATATTGATAGAGTTAAAGAAAAAGTAAGCTCAGGTTAAGGCATGCCTAAAAAAATATCTAACATTTGCCCATAAACATAATGATAATAGGGCTCAAGGGATGCCTCAGTAATTAAGAACACTTGCTGCACTTGCAGAGGTCACAGGTTCAATCCCTAGCACCCACACGGTGGCTCACAACTATCTGTAACTCCAGATTCAGAGGATTTAACACCATCTTCTGCTCCCCTGGGCACCACCGTGCACGTGGTAAACATATATCCACGTAGACAAACACGCACACAAATGAAATAATAAATACATCTTTGAAAAAATATTAACAAGGATTGCTGAATCCTTGAAAAACATGAAAGACTGCTCCAAGTTTTACAAGGTATTGAATATCATACGGTTTTCAGTGTATAGAAGAATATCAGAAATATTTAGACTCTTTTTCTTGCAGCATCAGAGTTGTTTTCATCTAGGTTTTAAGATGTTAGTTGAGTTTCTTTTTTGTCTCAGAGCAGTAAGAAAACACAAAGTCACACATACCAAAAATTTCGTATTAGTAGCATATTTGTGTAATCAGGGAAACTCTTACTTTCAAAAGACATTTCCACTGAATTGAAATATTTCCCACTATGAAATAACCACTCATAGTTTGTGTGCATTTGATGATCTAGCTGAGTGGGCAGCATGCCCCTCTGTATAGGCAGGCGCACATCACAACTATGCTAGACCTGGTCCTCTAAGAGACAGAATTGAGGTTATGAGGCAGATATTTTATTACAAGAAAAAAATGCTACACATTTAGGGCACTCAAAAATATAATAGTAATAACTGAGTATAAATCTTTTGTAATACACGTCTCCTAATAAAAATGCCGGGATGCTTTGTGCAGGTGTGTGCTAACCTTGTACTTTGGGTTCAAAGTAAAATGTCCCCATTGTGAGAATTTATTGAAAATGTTCCCCTGTGAATGCTGATCTGCAATGAACTTTTACTTCCTCTATCTTTGGAGATGGCTTTTCACACACAAGGGAGACATGTGGCATCTGGGGTGCTGCCACTGCATGGCTGCAGTTAGTGGGCAGCAGCAATGAGAGACACCTACAGTAAGACCTCAGTTGCAGCTATAGACGACGCTTCTGTAGCATGTAAGCCGCCCAGACGGCATGACCATTAGTGACATGGCTAGGAGTCAACAAAGCTTGATTCAAGGAACATCAGACTATGAATTTGAAATGTTTCTCAGATATCCAAATTATCATTCCACTTTTGATGTTTTGTTCACTTAAAAGCATAGCTTCTGGGGGATTTATAATAGTTTTCTTACTTAATTTTTTGATATCATTATTTTTTATTTTATGGGAATGAGCTTTTTGCCTGCAAGTTTATATGTGTAGCACATTGAGTGCCTGGTGCCCAGAGAGGCCGGAAAACGTCGCTAGACCCACTGGAACTGGAATTATGGATAGTTCTGAACCACTGTGGGAGTGCAGGGATTGTAACCCAGGTTCTCTACAAGAGCAACAATTGCTCCTAACCACGGAGGCACTGCTTTTTCATCCCAGAGACTGAGTTGTCACTGAGGGTGTGGCTCCTGGGTAGGTCTACGTACTATAATCCATGGACGGTTGCAGAAGAATATGGGTAGCATAAATTAGAGTTGATAGGGTGTTGGGTAAAACAGAGGTCAGGAGGTTGGGAGAGAGTCAAGGGGGGGTAGATCTAGGCAGGAGTTAAAGGGAGGAGTTGTGGATAAATATAATAAAAACACATTACATGAAATTTGAATTATGAAAATCATTTTTAAAGTCTAATTGCTTAAAACACTTCAAAATAAATTCTTTTAAACAAGGAGGCTGGGTGTTAGCCCTAAACATGCACACACAAGTAACACAACATGTACTCATTGGTGATTGGTGTGTGTGTGTGTGTATTAATATAATTATAAAAGATAAAGTCATGATTGGAGGAGATACAGAGGATGTTGAGGGGAGAAAGGGAGAGTAGAAGTCTTGAAAGACAATATAAATGTAACAAAGTCTCAAAAATGAAAACTATAAATAAAAATATTTTTAACCAATGGTAACAATATTTTAAATTAGTTCACTATACAGAATAGATAACAGGAATTAAATTTAGTCTCCATTCTAGAAATAGGTACGCATCTCCTATAAACTTTTTATAGCATTAATCTGACAGCATGAAATACTCATATACCTTTTAAAAGAAAGCTAAAATACAAATTTTTATGCAAAATAATGTATCTCATTTCTCTATGACTGATTAAAGACTGCACACAACCAGACACTGAAAAATATTGAAGAAGCATTTCAAGAAAATGCTTTATATGATCAAAGAGAAAAAAAAAACAAGATTTGTTGTCCAGAATCACACCTTTCAGGCCTGTAAATATTTTCTATAAAGATTCTAGGTTTTTCTGGGGATTATATTAAACATACCCACTATAATGCCCTTTTAAGAAACAGCATCATGGGTCCAGCATCTTACAAAGAAAAGCACGAAGCTGTGTCAGTTGGATATTCTCATCTTGTGTTTATGCTGTTTTATTCTCCATGAAATGTTTTGTTTTTTTAACTTGAAAAAAAAAAAAACTAACAACACCACCAAAAACAACCAAACACCTTCTAGAGGTTTAGGCAGGGTTATAAGCAAGAAAATGAGGGCAGGTTCACAGAAGCTGTGGGAAGCAGAGACTCATTTTACATCAGACTCAGGACTTTCACTACATTCTTGAAGCAATGTCCCTCCCCACATAGGAATCTGGCTTTTGCATATTTGAATTGTTTCCCTTGTTGATTAGGTACATGGGTCACTTGATCTGGTAATGTGATCTAGCTCATTGTGTGTTCACAATGTTTCTAGTCTATTCAAACCATCTGAATCACAGGTAACTAGGCTTCTGCTATCTACTTAACTGTGATTCTATGGAACAAGGGTTCATATTAAAACACAGATTTCTAGGCCCGTGGTATCTTTACAAGCATGAATTTAGGTAACTAAGAATTCAGAAACCACTTCATAGCCGCTGTCCCAAAAGCAGAACATTCTAGTTATTCTTCCAGGAAGATTGGCATACATAATTCTTCTGCTTACCTCTTTATAGGATATAAATTTCTTCAACAAAGGGAAAATAGCTTGAGAATAAATTTTGTATCCGATACAGTATATACATTTCACACAAATAAATAAATTAATCTTATTGTGGGCGGCTATTTGTGGGAGTCCTTGGAGTGGTAGAAGAGAAGTGGGCAGTGAGATAAGGGAGGTCCAAGGAAAGTCCCAGGATGAAATACAGAAGGCGCAAGTGACAATTGGCTAAGTGGTCCACGTGTCTGCTCAACAGGAGCCAGGATCCAAACTTGAACACATCAGAACCAAATTACCTTTAATTTTATGTGCACAGATATTTTTCCTGAATGTATTTCTGTGTACTACATGCATGCCTGACACCCAGAGAGGCCAGAAGAGAGTATTGAGTCCCCAGGAATTAGAGTACCAAATGATTGTGAACCCCTATATGGTTGCTGGGACTTGAACCCAGGTCCTTTTCAGATATATACTCTGGGAGTTGGAGAGGGAGGCCATCTCTCTGCTTCCCTCAATTATCTCTGGAAACAGTTAACCACATTCCTTGATTTATGGTATAAAGTGTTTTGGGTGATTTGATAAAGAGAAGATTCTTGGATTATCCCAGGCTTATTGACTCCCCCAATCATGAAATTGCATTCAGATATGTGTCTTTGAAGTCATGCAAACATGTTTGCATTAAACTGTTGCAATGATCTCTTTCTTTAGTTCAGATCCCCTCTCTTGGAACTAGGAATATTTCTTTACGTCACTCACTGCAATGAACATTCCAAAAACTATGTGGTCCAGAACTCCATTATGAGGAAAGGAACTTAGAATCGTGGTCTCATAAGGGTCATGAAGAAATTTGGGAAGTGACCAAAATGAAACAGAGTAAGACTTTCAGGGCAGTAAGTTTGAGATACTATGGAAAAAAACAAAACAAAACATCATCATAGACCCTTGATGTTCAGGCATTGAACACATTTCCCCCTTGAGATATTAACATCTGCTTCTGTAGAGATGATTTTCTTGTAACAAACAATTTGGTTCCAAATTATTTATCCACTTATAACCTAGCAGTTTCGAAAGTAAGTTTAGGCAATGCTTCTAAGAAGCAATCTATGAGCCGTGCGTATCCAAATGATCTGGATGCAAATGAAAAGGCTTTTTGGTTCTCAGTTTGAAGGCTTAATATTTTCTGTGCCATTCTTCATGCATTTCTGTTATAGGTGTCTTGATGCAGAAGAATCCTGAATTTTATACATTTATGTTTAACTGGGTCAGACTAGCAACATATGAAGCACACCACCATCATTTTGTATGCAATTAAATTGAGTGGTTTAGGAGCTAAGGAGAATGCAACATAAAATCTATTCAAACTTCTGATTGTGCCAGTGTAAAAGATGAACCATGATAACTTAGAAGTTTAGATAAATATGGTTTGGGGTGCTAACATTTAAATTGTATGTATCGCATAATTTATGTGACTTTACCAAGTTTGTAGCCACTTATTTCTACCATAGTATATTTAATTACATACATACATTGCCAATGACACACACACAGAATTTGTGCCCATGAAGATGTGTGCATTTATGAACACATAGAAATCATTTATATCTATGTTTGTTTTACAATACAGTGAACACTGAATAAAAGAATGGCTATCAACTTATCAGCATTGCATCTGCCTTGTGAGTAGTGGAGTACTAGAAGATAAGAAAATTAAAAAAATATAAAAATAGCAAGAAGTTGAGGGAGTTGAGATGAGGAAGTACGACAAACAAACTAAATTAAGAACTCTGTCTTAGCGTTCCTTCCTTCCTTCCTTCCTTCCTTCCTTCCTTCCTTCCTTCCTTCCTTCCTTCCTTCCTTCCTTTTTTCCTTCTTTCTTTCTTTTTGGTTTTTCAAGACTGGGGTTTCTCTGTGAAACCCTGGTTGTCCTGGAACTCACTCTGTAGACCAGGCTGACCTCAAACTCACAGTTATCTGCCTGCCTCTGCCTCCCAAATTCTGGGATTAAGGCATGAACCACCACCGCCTGGCTGTTTTAGGCTTTCTATTGCTTGTATAAAACACCATATCCTAAAGCAAGGTTTGTTTCCCTTACATGCCTACATCACAGTTCACAGCTGAAGGGAATCAGGAAGGGAACTAAAGCAGGGCAGGAACCTGGAGACAAAAGTGAATGAAGAGGCCACAGAGGAGTGATGCTACTGCCTTGCTCCCTATAGCTTGCTCAGCCTGCTTTTTTTACAGGACCGAAGACTACCAGCCCAGGCTCGGCACCACTTGCAGTGAGCCCTACCCTTCCACATCCATCAAGAAATACACCACAGATTTACCTACAGGCCAAACCAGTTGGAACATTTTCTCAACCAGAGGTTCCCTGTTCCAAAATGACTCTAGCTTCTGTCAGGTTGGTAACAAAACTAAGAGAGGAAGGGAAACAGCAAGGCAAAAGGGGGCACGATCCTACCATCATCAGATGCTTGCTTCGTCATCATTTGCTAATCTGTTTCTGTGCTGTGTAACGTGGCAGCCATGCTGGTCCCCAGATGACTGAGTGATCATTAGACTTAAGTCACCACAGAAAGGTCATTAGTGTTTTATCTCAACCCCGGAAATGTCAAGCCGTATCATTCTGGTGGGTGTTGATAGGAAGCCCACTTCCATTATCATCTGTTAATAGAGGGAAACAATGTACATTCTACGAGGGGAAAACCCAGAGCGAGCAGAGCCTGCTTTTCCAGCCTCATTAAAATATGCAGATTGTATCGTTAAGGAACAGTTGCCTGGCAGGGTTTTCTCCTGGAGTCCAGTTATAGGTGTACTCTTGGCAGTTGTTCTTACTGCAAGTTAGCACACTGCTCTAGTCTATGTGAAAACAACCCCAAAAATTTAAGAAAGAGAAGCAGATTTTATTAGCTCTGGGTTCAACTGGGGGTTATTTTTCTGCAGCCTGAAGGTGTGATTCAAAGTTTAAAATCCAGAAAGGAGAACCAGTGATGCTCGTTTTGTCCCTCCGTTCTAGACAACAACCTAGCATAGAAACTTTGCTTCTTCTCAAAGCTTTCTTCTTCCAGTATGCACTTGACAGCATTTTGAGGTAATAACACACACTATACTTGAGTTTTATTCTGTAGCTGGTTAAGCCTAGCTACCTGGGACTAGGGTAGTCATGACCTTTGAAAAGAACTACCTCTACTTCGCTAGACCAGCTAGTTCTTCACTGCAGTCAGATGTCACCTTTCTACCCACAGGTAGGTCTAAGGACCCCCCCTCATCAAAGATGCCTCTCGTTGCAGCAAATGGAGACAACCACAGAAAACTACAACTGGACACAATGTAGAGATGAATAGATCCTGGGGAGCCCAGCACCAATGGACACATCTACAGCTCATCTCCTTCATCTATTGCTCAGGGAAAATCATGGCAGAAGGACTGGAAAATTGTAGGAGCCAGAGTACCAGGAAGTCTACTGTGAAACAGTCTCTGCTGAAAACTAAACAAGACCAGAACAATGGCAATATCAATTGGACAAGTTAATGCAGAAGGAAGGAAATTTCACAGGATCCACTCCTAGGAAAGAGCGATAGACAATTAATGAATTCTAGGAGGAAGGGAATTAGCCTCTTTATGAATGAGCCTTCTTATTGTTTGTCCAATGCAAAGTGGCCATCCCGGAAACCACGCATTTGCTTTTTTCACTCAGGTAGACCGGGAAGGAAGAATGATATTTTAAAAAATGACTGAACAAAACTAGGAACTGCATAGAAATGTGGAATGATAACAGAGAAGTGGTTAGATTATCAAAGGAGTTCAATAGCCTAAGATTTAATAGTTAATGTGAAGAGGTATATAAAATATGTCAGCTTGTATCACTGTCATATGCAAATACAACTCAATTATGTTTTCTAATACTGTTTATCTGAGACCCCAGAAGATTTATGAGGCCAAAGTTGTTTTTATAAGTTTGTAAATTATCATCCTTTTCATTGTGCTAACATTCACACTGTCGGGCCAAAGCAGAGGTACTTTGGCAGAGGCCTTCTCTCTGAAAATCACTGGGATTCTCAGAGTTTTCACCACCATTTTCTCGCTGCGAAAACAAGCGCTAATTTGGCTAAAAGATGATCGTGAAACAGAGATAAAAAGGCGGCATTATCAATTTTATTAAATCTTAGCCTTTTGATACTTTTTTAAAAAGTATGAAATGAGGTGTAATGGGAAGTAGGAGATGCTGTTCTCAGTCTAGGAACCACGCGCAGGCCTTGTCTTGTGGGAAAGCAGTTGTGTGATTGGGTTGTGAACAAAACCGTTTCTTTCTTGTCGAATATTATTTTTACTTTAAACACGCAAAGACAATTATGGCCATTCAGACTCGAGTATTTAACAGGCATTCTCTGTAAAATAAATGAAGCAACTTAGCCACTTGAAGAAATCAACCATATGGCCATATTGTTGCCAATGATCAAATTCAAGCTCTGGAGCAAAAATTAGTATTGTGCAGAGCTTAAATTTACCATCAGGAGCCCAAGAGCTTTTTTGAAACAGCAGAACTTTTCTGATGAGCTTGATGGCACTATTTGTACATGTGAGAGGATTTCTGTGAGATTTTACCATGAAATGCGCCAACACGGGGAAGATCTGCATATCTCAGGAACCAGAGTTTTCCAGGTAGCCATGGCCTTGTGGACAAGATTCTGCACAAGGGAAAAGACCTCTGCAATGGTAAGGAAGGTCAGTGGGCTTTACTGTTCCTATAGGAAGCTGCTACAATGCCAGTTGTCTTTATGAAACTTGCTCTGGTCGACGTTATGTAGTTTCAAGAAAGACCGTCTATAGTTATGTGAAATGGCTGTTCAACATCCTTTCTTTCCATTTGCTGTCTACTTAACAGGGGAAGGCCAGCTTTTCTGCACATATCTCAACCCGGACAGTAAAACTAATTGCTTATTGTTTATTAGGTCAATGTATTAAAATACATCTGGAAAGAATAAGATAAAGCAATAGAATGATTCTCCCTATGCTCTTTATAGATTGTTTGGCACTTATTTTTACAAAATGACTTGCTATTTAAAAATAACTTTATATTTACTTATTTTTAGGATGAAAGGCTAGCCTTGATCTTGAATTCCTGATCTTCTTACTTCTACTTCTCCAGTTCTGGAGTCCATTACTAGTTAAAGCTACAGTCTTAACATTTCTCTGCATTTAATTTTTGTACACTGAGTATCAGTAAATATAAAGTACATTACAAAGTCCCCCTGGGTGGATAATTTTTAAGAAGTGTCTCCCAACTTTAATTTTCAGAAATGCTGTTCTAGGGAGAAGCAATATTTTTCTGTATATTTAATGCTTTTAGGAGTATAGGCATTCAATAATTTTAGGTTGTTATTTGCATTAAGCATATTTCCATATGTACCTAAGAATAAGTCCTTTTCAAAGGCCACACACAAACATAACAGATCTTACATGCATTGATTTTTATCTCCTATGGCGTGATCTCATAGCTCTTTTTTCACAGCATTGTAAGTTCAGAGAAGACACCCTGGCCTGAGTAATGACAGCTATGAAAACTACTAAGGTCAATTATTAACCTGAAATTAGCAAAAAAAAAATTACTAAAAACACAGAGAGGAAAAGTGTACAAAAAGTGCAGATTCTGTACTTTCCCCCAGTATTTACAATGCTTTCAAATAAGCATGTCAATAAAACATTTTAAATATCATCCTAAAAACAATATAATAACTATTTACTCTGGAAACCAACATTTGCCTCTTGGATGCAAGAAAAATTTTAACAGCTTCAATGGGTTCCTTGGAATAAAGTTGACTGGGCCCAAGAGTGAGTGGAGAACTGATTGATGCCTGCAATTTGTCCTCTGACTTCTGCTCCAGGATGTGGATGTGTGTGTGTGTGTAAGGACACGGGTACCCATCTGTGGGAGTGCGCACACACTCACACACATGCACGCATATGTAATAAAGACATAAATAAATACAATTTAACTTTTTAAAATAATGCTATAATAGGAAATAAACTATATCTCATTCTTAGTTCTTTAATGAAATTGATACATAGCTCAAGTTAGTAACATGTACGAGAAGAACAAATTCTATGAGGCTGATAGTGTCTGGCCACATCTGGAATTAAATTATTCACTCCTCCCAATACATAAACTTTGCATTTTTAAAAAACTTCATTAGCAGAAATAACAGCAATAGTAATGGTGATTCTGTTCAGTACATACCATGGATGAGTGGTCACTGATTACTTGGAAATATGGAAAATCCATTGGTAGCTCGTGTACAGACCCGTGTGCTTACACAGTTCAGAATCAATCAGATAAAGGTTACCGCCATGATGGGGGAAGAAAGTACTCTGTGGAGGCGGGGAAATGGCAAATGTTCACCCAGGCGTGATGGGCTTTATCATCTGAGAACTGAAACAGCCGTCACTGTCTTGCTTTCCCTTTTATTTAAGTTACTGTTTTTGTTTGTAGTCTTCAATTCCCATCCCAATTTGTTTATCGTCCAGTGGGGACCTAGGAAAGTTATTACATTCCTCAAGGTCAGGCAGAAAGTCACGCTGTCCTCAGGAAAGGGGCTTATATATTACTGCATCCCAGCTAGGTCCTATTGCTTCCTGCCGTGAATGGGTCCGTGTGGAATGAAAGAACGCTCTTAAGCAAATTCCAATTATGGTTTATTAACTTCACACGTAGCATTTATCTTGCAGTTTCCAAAAATAGTGGAACCAATTAAACTGTCTGTTTAGCAAGAAGGATTTTTTTAACTTTTAATTTTTCTTCAGATAAAGTCTTTATAAAAATAAAAAGATAAATGGAACCATACAGATAGGACGAAATGGGGGTGGGTTGGGGTGGGGTAGGGCGAGTCATCAGCTTCCAGCTTCCAGCCATATTCTTTCGAAGCCAGGGCCAGTCCTTTTCTGTCTCCCAGTAGATAGGCTAATGTCTTCAGTCAAGTAAACATGCCCATTCTAGGCTGATGGATAGTACTGGAAATTAGTTATTTAGGACAGTAGCTAATTTGAAATAAAAGCCCAACAAATTCTAGTGTTCTATCTGCTGTCAAAACAAGATTAAACAATTGCAGGAAGAAAAATAGTAGGTTTGTAAGAGGAGGCTTAAGGACAGTATTTTACTTTACACTTAAAACGCCATCTATAATTTCCAATCAGACTGATAAAGGGAGTCTTCGATTGATGGAAATCCTTGGGGAACAAACTTTAGAGGTCTTCATGTTACTAAAGTTTTCTAAAGAAACTCATGCCCAAATGAAGGCCACATAAAATTGGAATCAGAAATTCCACATTGGATATCTACATTGAAAAAAAAAAGAGGTTAAGAAAGTCTTGCTATGGAAACCAATATAATAAAAAAAAGTAGAATTCTGTACTCCTTATTTAGCTGGATTATTATTTCCACAAACCACACATGGCCTAAAGAACAAGAGATATGTGAACAAATGGGGTATTCTGATGGAGGAAGGTCATTGGTTAATTAAATAAAGAAGCTGCTTGCCTTGATAGGTTAAAACATAGGTGGGAGGAGTAAACAGAACAGAATGCTGGGAGGAAGAGGAAGTGAGGTCAGACTCCATAGCTCTCCTCTCGGGGGGCAGATGCCTCAGAGAGACACGATGCTCCACTCTTGCGGGCAGAGGCAAGAGCTCTACTCTCTGAGGCACACGCTATGAAGCTCCGACCCAGGATGGACGTAGGCTAGAATCTTCCCGGTAAGACCGGTGCTACAGTTTATTAGAAATGGGTTGATCGGGATATCAGAATTAGCCAGTAAGGGCTAGAGCTAATGGACCAAGCAGTGTTTAAAAGAATACAGTGTCCATGTAATTATTTGGGGGCATAAGTTAGCCAAGCGGCTGGGGTGCTGGGGACGCAGCCCCGGCACTCCTATTACAACAGTATTCCCATCCAGTTTACTTGGAATGGAATTGCATTATGAGGAAAAAGCATGTCTGAACATGAATGACGTAGAAAGGTTTGCCTTGCGTACGTGCCAAGTCTCCATCTGCAGACCCTTGACACTAGCTCATCTGGTTCCTTTACAACTCTCCTGCACTGTTGTGAAATGGAGATTACTTTTTCTTCCTCTAGATTTCCAACTGAAAATCTCTCTTGACTCTCTCTTTATTATAGCTTCCATCTGGTGTGCCTAGCATCACACACCAACCTGTTCAGCAAGAGCTGTGGGGATGCCAAAAGACACACTGAAGCTATAGAATCTGCCACTCCACTCTGGCAGATGTATACGGTAATCATTTGACCTTCAAATAATACAACCACCAACATCTTACTAAATTAACCATTCCAAATTCTTCAAAACTGATTTTTATTAAAAAAAAAAAAAGAAAGAGATTTTCTTTTAACTTTAGTAGAGCTGGTTAAACCTGAATGCTTGTATATCCATGTACCTCTAAGGCTCCCTTCTCCATGACCAGGGCTTTTGAATTGAAATTGTGCGTGTGTTTCTCATGTGGAAATATGCATGTGAATACAGGTATCTATGAAAGCTAGATGAAGATATCATCCTGAGAGATAGACTTATAGGTGTTTGTGAGCCACCTGATGTAAGTACTGGGAACCAAGTTTGGGGTTTTTGCAAGGACTTCCAACTTACAAATTTTATGTCAGCTTAGAAAGGTGCTGCTGATTCCTTTCTTAAAAATGTTTAGAAAATGCGGTTGTACAGACAATACCTGTCAAAAATGCTAGCCTTTACCCAAAGGAAAACAAAGAATTATAATACTCTTAAGTATACATTGTGAGCATCTCAGCCTCTCAATCAGTACAGCACAGCAAAGCGGAATTCTGAATTCTCATCCACATACAGAGTTGGGAAGCAAGAGTCTGCTGGGAAGTCTAACCCCTTCAGAAGAAGGACTACATACTTTTGTTAAAGAATTCAGAGTCTTTTACACTCTTAAAGTCCTTCGTTATTTGGATGAGTAAATTTAGGCTTAGGGATTTTAGAAGAAGCATTCAAAACCATTCAGCTATCTTGCAATGGCAAAGAAGATGACGATTCTGGCTAAGTTGTCCTTGTCAAATTTCCTTAAGGAAGCTGCTTAACACTTCTTTTCAGGGGGTCTTTGTTTTTTTATTAATTGCCCCCCCCACTTCCGTTTGCAATTGGAAATGGATACAGAGCAAGTGCTACTGCCTTGGGTTCCCATGGTGAGCCAAGGAAGCCTCATAATTCCACGATTTTCAGATTATTGTGAAAACGTAACTCTGCTGAGTTGCCCCTGTCAGCCTGAATCATACCATCCCTCCTAATGCTACATCCTGATCTCATCACCCAGAAAGTATAACAAAGTGTCCTTCAACCCCACCCTACCTGACCCATACCTTTCTAGAGACATCTGCATCTCATCATTCACAAGATATTCTCTGCAGCCATATATAGTATAGCAAATAATATTTTCAGTTAATTTGGAGCTAAATAAAAACCCAAGCAAACCAATTACAAACACTTTTTAAGGAAAAATAGCTCTTCGCTAACAAGGAAAACATTGAGTGTATAATCTCATAGTAATAAATATACCTTAATAGTAACTTTAAAAGTCATGCAGGAATTTGAAGACACGACTAACACTTTAGAAACTGTAACACTGGTCTATAATTGTATTGCAACTATATAAAATAAACCATTTTGTTTGTCAACACAGACCAATATAATTCCTTAGGATTGCCTAGGAACTAATAATGAAGCTTATATCTCGGATATCATCACCTGATGCCAAGCCTGTTACTAATTCATGACAGTTTCATCACTGGTAGGAAACCCAGGTACTCACTTGTTTCTTTTCATGCAGAAAGCATGAGATTCAGAAAGAATTAGCAGAGGTGATTTGCCTATTATAACCTGTGATACTTAGTGATGATTGTAACATGTTTTAAAGATAAGCTACTTGACATTTTTTTTCTTAAATAGAACATAGGAAATATCCTGTCTAGGAGAGCAGATACAAGATTCCAAGCACAGTGGCTATCATCTGCAATTCCCACTGTTTATAGTTTCCTTTAGCCATGGAGGATTGTGGAGAGCCAAGGGTTCTTAATTTCATACTTAAGTCATCTAAGACTTGAGCTGGTGAGAAAAATGTAAAAGACCGAGAAGGAAATATAAACCTAACTGGTGATTTGAAAAAAAAAATAATTGCAAAAGTAATTTGTTAATGACAAGTGACTCCTTCAACAGAACACTTGCATCCCAAACCTTGCAAGCACTTTCAAAACTGTGGCTCCAATTAAAATGTTGCACACAATAACAAACATTCCAGAAGATGTCAGAAAAGCACAAACTGACAGCATCCACAGAGTCGTGTCTGACATATTGCTTTCAAGCCTCCAATTTAGAAAATCGATTTATAACATTAATTGAATCTTTACTTGAGAAAATAACAAATGCTTATCATAATCAAAATATAATTAAAAACAAATGGTCTTGCACAGTCTCTTTATATCATAGTTTATAAAATGTCATTCCTACATTGAAAAAAAATATGTTTTTAAAGTAACCATCAAACATGTTTGTTAAAACTTAATTACACAGACATGAAAATGTGTGTTTTGATGCAGTGTTAGGACTAATTTCTGCTTTGATGACTATTCTATCATCCAAATTTCAGATTTAAATAAAAAAGAAATCTACCAACTTTTACTTTGATCTGAATTGAGATTAAACTCTTCCAGTAGAGTATGAGAGAATAATTTGATTAAGATAGTGTTGAGAGTTCTTATGCAAATTTAAAGGCTGTCATTTAACAGAGAAAAACAAAGCCAGAAACGTATCACTTTTTGCATCACTTAGGGAACAGAGATGCTTGTGTTTACAAGTGACATCATTCAAAACAGAAAAAGTAGCCAGGCATGGCGGTGCGCCCCTTTAATCTCAGCACCTGGGAGACAAAGGCAAGTAAATCCCTATGAGTCGGAGACCAACCTGGTCTACAGAGTGAGCTCCAGGACAGCCAGAACTCCATAGTGAGACCCTGTTTCCAGAAACCAAGGACAACTGCAAAAAACAAAATATAAACAAAAACCAGTAAAAGAGCATTCAGCTGAATACTAGTTAGACTCTCTGCCATTAAAGAAATGTTACAATTTTGATTTTTTCCCCCACTTTCTTGTCCTGCATGTATCAAGTGTTAAAACTGCTGAATTCTTGGAGGACCATACACAGAAAGCTGGGATATGGAGACACATGTCTCATTTGAGAATCAGTGGCTCGCTGCCCCTTTCCCTAGAAACTGCCCAGGTGCAAAGGTGACACCAGAGAAGGTCAAATCTACATATGATGATGGGTACTGGCAGAAAGAGAAGGTGTCGGGCATTTTCGAAGAACAGAGTCAAACACAACTTTACCTGATGTTTGTATTATTCCTGCAGAAGGTAAGTTTCCTCTATGAATGATGAGACTAAGAATTATGCATTCATGAGACATACTCACAGCTAGCAAAAAGAAATACAGGCCCTCATTATTTTATTTAGTTTTTTTCCACACATGATAAACACAAGGACTTTGGATTTTCCCTTCCCTCTTGTTTGTTTAATAATTTGGTGTCTACTTTATGTTTAATTCTGACACTGTCATACGCAAGCTCTCTGATGTTGCAAAAATGGGATATAATATCTGCGGAAACTAGGAAACTTCTAGAAGCCCTATTTGGACTCACAGCGGGATGCTCTGTTCGTAAAATAATGCTCTAATCAAAAAGGAACAGAATAGACACCAGGTTGTGGGGTTTATTTCTGATCAAAATTCTAGTGAAATTTGTTACCCCAGATATATCCACAAATATAAGATTTGACCAAATATTTAATTACCTATAAAGTAGACATATAAATGCTATAGCACACAAATCACGTAGGGCCTAAAGAATAGACTACCACATAAAATTTTATGTCAGCTGATTCAGCATCATGGCCTTCTATAAAAGATGCTCCTATCTTCATTGTAATTCCAATATTTTCACTGTAGCACATAGAAAAATTAAAGAACTAGCTCTTCTTTCACAAAATTGAGGAGGGGTTCTCTGGAATGACGTGTAAATATCGTCTTTGAAGATCTCTCTGTAAAAGTATAGGCTCACTCCTCTCTACCCCTCAAACAAGGTTTACTATGGTCAAAGCACACTACATACATGCATAGAAATGTCAGACTGAGAGACATAATTCTGTGGAATGAGAATACATTAATGATCTTGAAAATGCATCATTTTGACACTAAAACTATTTATTGTCTTACTTTCAATTTTTGTAGTATAATTTTTTTAACAAAGATATACATCACTTAGAGATAAATATATTGAACATACTGTTGATATAAAATCAGGACTTAGTTTCCTGGGTGATGCATGCTTCATTGTATGATGTCTACCATCTTTATAATATGCAGCTTGGATAAAATTAGTGGAAGATTCTAATTCTAAAGCATTTTCTGTTTCACCACATTTGATGCCCTCCTTACACACCACCCATAAAGACTGCTCAGATGTAAACCACTCCTGAAAATCTGTACTCAAAACTAGCATTTTGGGGAAGCAGAAAAATTGTGCTCCTATGATAGTAAGTTAAATATACTTTGAAAAATTATTTTCCATTAAAGTAATTTATTCCAAGTCAATATA
Organism: Microtus ochrogaster; assembly: GCF_000317375.1. Taxonomy (NCBI): domain Eukaryota; kingdom Metazoa; phylum Chordata; class Mammalia; order Rodentia; family Cricetidae; genus Microtus; species Microtus ochrogaster. Next base: position 58,228,467 of record NC_022014.1, read on the forward strand.
TTTATAAATGAACTCTTTCATAGATGTTCAATAACAAAAATAAATTTAGTTATTAGAGAAAATAAGTCCTCTGAAAGACATTCTTAGGGTAGAAGATAACATTGTCTATTATGATTATAATATACAAGGACCAGGAAAGGCCAGCATGAGGATATCTGTCATATTGTGCATACTGAAATACATGTAGAGTTCTGCTTGCATTAACTAAATTTACTGTTTTCTGTTAGAGGTTTTGGATGCTGCCAGATATGAGGTTGGATATGAACATGATCTATCCCGCCTAATCCAACAGAACTTAAAATAGTGAGGCTGTGCCACTTTCACACAAGTAGAGGGAGTGGTCCCTAGGCACAGCAATAGTCTGCAGTTGAGAAACTAGGTGTCTACCGTGAAATACCAAGCTATCCTTGGAGACCCTGAAAAGTCCAGTGGGCCATGAAAAGGGAACCGTGCCATTAAGTGCCAACTTTATCTTGTCTTTAAGGGTAAATGAACCACCTCAAAACCTAAAGAGGGGAGCATGTAGCCAGATTGGGAGGGTCTGACCAGAAGTCAGTCACCATTATATCTTTCTGAAGAGAGGTCACCTTCACACCCAGTGTCGTTAAGAACTGGCATGGTGATTTAGTCATGCATCCCAGCCACTCGAAGTCTTAAGATGAAAGCAGTTACCTTGCAGTCCCTGCTCTGTCATTCAGCCCTCTGTGACTGGGTTCCCCATCCCCACTGAGCCTCGGGTGTCAGGTAAGAACCACCTGGTATCTGTTTTCACAAGCTGGCTCTGAAGCACAAGTGACATCATCAGACTGAAGAGTGCCACCCTTTGTAGACTCAGGGGTTCACACACAATCCCTGATGTCAGGGAACAGAATGGGAGGGAAAGGAACTCTGGAAAGAGGAAAGGGAACTCCTTTATTGTTTTTTATTCTAAGAGCCAAACAAGTCATATTTCCTTGTAATTTCTTCTCACAGTTTGAGCAACGCAGCCAATGAAAAGAGACCTACCAGGTGCTTAACCACACACTAAAGGATTCACGCAACAACTTAGTGTCAGTGCGCAGAGACCCTCAGCTCATTGTATCAGAGCCTACGCACTTGGCATCCCAAACCACTTCCATAATGTGAGAGTATTCCAACCTGAGTGACATAGACTGGTTGGGGGAAGGGACATGTTTTAAACATCTTCCCATGATAATCATATTACTATGGCACGATGAACTTGAGAGACTTTATTGGAAAAGTTATGGATCATAAGTATTGGACTCGAATGTACATACTATGCATACTGATTATCTAAATTAAATCTAAACAGTTCAGCACATTTCTGGTAAATGCACAGTTATGTGCCTTTTCGCTGAGAATTTACTCGCATAGAAATGAGTCTCTTGTTAATACTAATAAAAGAGATCTGGAAGCCGAACCCATCTCTTTCACAATGGCAACTGGCCACTGTCTCCACTCAGTGAAGGGCCGGGGTCGGGCATCTGGTCCCTGCAGAGCAGACTCGGAAATGCTTTGGTCTCCTTGGCCCAGATGAGCCCTCTTGAGACCCTTCACCTTTTATTTTGTGATATTAAAAACAGGTGTAATTCAGAGCCTTCCCTAAGTAATGCGGGATAACAAGGAACATAAAACACATGCCTAAAAAGGTATTCATGATTCTAGCTCACCCAGCAATTCATCATTAAGGGATTTTATACCCCCCACTTCCTGCTATAAAAACGGCATACCTGGATAGATGATTAGATCGCGGCAGATGTTTACTTTTATTACTCACAAGAAGAAAGAGAATTCATACTTGTCAAGGCTTTGCAAGTCAATAGAATGGGGTTGAAGATGGCAGCAGAGCTTTACCTGATTAACATTGCGCACTCCCTTTATGGGAGAAGAATAAAAGTAAAGAAAACAGTGTTCATTCTCTGAGGTCCTTTCCCTTCAGCTCATGTGTGCTTTTCTTCCAGACCGAAACTCTTCACTCAGCTCTGAGAAGAAGCAAGCCTCTCAAGAAAGAACATTTCTCTGAGTCAGCATTTAAGTCTGAAGAATGATGCCTGTGAAAAGTGACCAGGAAGTGCCTGAAGCATTTGGGTCTCTGCTACCCTCTGGTGAAGGAGCATCTCCCTGTACCTTACTACAGAGTGGTCTTTGTCCTGACTTCAGATTTCAGCGACATTCAAACTATGGGGCTTGGTTCTTACCAACAGAGTGAACGTTCTGGACTCACACTTGGTTTGCTCCGATGAAATGAAGCCCTTTGATCGTCTAATAACCGAGAAAAGCACAAAACAACCAATGCCTTTGTGAAGTGTAAGTAAAACAAGTGTAGCATGTATAAAAGAAAATGTCTTTTAAGATCCAAGAATACCAACCTACACATTTAATACACAAAACGACTTGCAATTTGAGCTCCAGACAGTCACTCAAGGTGATAGTGTTGATCAAAAGTGGTCTAACTTGTGCAACCCAGAAAGTTCTGGTTCAGCCATTTGCCGTCTTTGTAACATTGGGCTGGGTCCTCTTATTTCCATGCCCATTTTTCCTATAGAGTTAAGAACAATACAAGAATCATGCATGGCTGACATGCTTATGAAAGGGCTTGACATACAAAAAGGGATGAGAGTGGTGCTTGTTACATGGTTCTTGTTAGTTACTGGATCTGCAGTAATGCATTCACAGACAGAATTCTAATCTGTGACAGTATACCAAGAGAGAGGATTCATATTCAACTTTCTGTGTCCTAAGACCTATGGTAAAGATGATGATCTAGAGAGGGAGGGGGATTATAGGAGCAAGGGAGCAGGTCAAGATCATGAGGTGGAAAACAACAAGACAGCTGACCTGATCATGTGGACCTCGTGGAATCTAGACTGCCAGCTGGGGAGCATGCACGGGACCAAACTAAGCCTTCTGCAGTAGGTGACAGTTTTGTGGCCGGGTCTGATTGTGGGACCCCTGACAATGGGACCAGGATCTACCCGCCGTTGCATGAGTGTCTTTTTGGAACCCATTCCATATGATGGGATGCCTTGCTTAGCCTTGATGACGGGGAAAGGGGTTTGGTCCTGCCTTAACTGAGTCAAGGCCTTGTTGACTCCCAATGGGAGGCCTTACCTTTTCTGAGGAGTAGATGGGAGTGGGTTGGGGGAGGTGAAGGGAGTGGGAGGAGGGGTGGGAGAGAGAACTGTGGTTGGTATGTAAAATGAATAAAAATTAAAAAATAACGGCCGGGCGATGGTGGCGCACACCTTTAATCCCAGCACTCGGGAGGAAGAGGCAGGGGATCTCTGTGAGTTCGAGACCAGCCTGGTCTACAGAGCTAGATCCAGGACAGGCTCCAAAGCCACAGAGAAACCCTGTCTCAAAAAACCAAAAAAAAAAAAAAAATTAAAAAATAAGTAACTAAAAAGAGAAAGGAAAAAATAAAGGAATAAAGAAGGAAGGAAGGAAGGAAGGAAGGAAGGAAGGAAGGAAGGAAGGAAATGGCACGTTCTTATATATTTTCTGTTGCCCCCATCTGGACTGCATCAAAAAGAAAAGAAAGCATTAAATAGCCTCTCCATTGGTATAACTAGTAAGTGTTCTGCATTAGGTGATGGAGATTTTCTAGGTACCACTGTATCCATCACTTAACTTTAGCACCCTACAATATGCATCCCTTATGGGAGGAGGTTATGTGTTTGTGGATGTCTGTACATGTGTGTGAAATTGGCCTGTTAATTGTCTTTGAATGTTGCTTCATCTTTTTCTTGTAAATCCACTGCTTTTGTAGCTATATAACTTGTCCTATCTCTTTCTTACAAGAACTATGTTTTTTACAAGCCATTAATCTCTCACATCTGGTAAGCTTAAGTTATTCTTAAGTATACCATACAACTCTACTTTATCAATACTCAGTATCTCAAATTACAGGAATAATAAGTTCTAGGTAAAATGAAAGACAAAATAGCAGTTAACACAGTAGGATCATATTACCAGAAGAATATTAAATTATCCCATAGAGTAGTAGTAATACGTTTCTTCCTGCCTTATATCATCCATTAATTTCTGTGATGTAGTATCAGGACTGTGATTTGGCTATCTCTACTTAAGAAATAATTAATACACACACACCACACAAGGTATATGACTTTGAATACAATCTTCCTGGTTGCTCATCTATGTAGGTATGTACTGAGCTATCAGGACTCAGGACCACATCTCTTGTGAACATTAAATAAAATAACTATGAAGGGCTGTTTGCTGGAAGGCAACCACAGTGCTGTGCATGGATACCAACTGCAGATTATTTCAGGAGTGCGAAGTGGGTAAGTTATATAATACTTGAATGATGAATTTCAAAACTAAATGGAATTAAAATAAAGGGATTACTCTAAAACCCAAATCTAAGACACACACACACACACACACACACACACACACACACACACACACACACACACGGAGGGGGGAGAGGGAGAGAGAGAGAGAGACAGAGACAGAGACAGAGAGAGAGAGACAGAGAGACAGAGAGACTAATACACCTAGAACTCTGTAGAAGCACATTTGTTTAGTAGTTTTGGGAAACTGACATTGTCCTTGTTGGTGTTTTACCGAGGCATTTATTTTTAGTTATACAGCTGAAATACTCCAGCCCAATGAACTATGGCTGTCTGCGGTGTATTCAGGAAGAGAGAAAAAGAGAGAGAGAGGGAAAAAAAATACTCTTTGCCATTAGTTCTAAAAATATCACTGACATGTCAGAGTCCTCATCTCTATGTTAAGAACTATGGTGAGTTAGAGAGATGAACTCATGTCTTCCACACTCAGCACCTTCAGTGCGAAGAGAAAATTTTCAAAAGACCTTTTATGGTTTCCAGGTTAAACACACACGCCACTTTGGATTCTAAAAACAAGCATACTTACAATGAAGGTAAAGCTGGAAAAATGGTGGACAACGGCTTACATCTTAACTCTTCTTGGGAAATGAGTTTTACAGCGACTATACCTTATAAAAATCTATACTACAGTGCTATATACATTGCAGATAAAAGGCTTACATATTATGAAGGCAACAGATACGGAATAGTATTTCTTGGAGAGCTACAGTGCTCGTGTTCCCAGGCTAAACTTAACCTAAGAGTTTTCAACATGGGATGAAGTTTCTTCACTATCTTCAGTTCTGACATGAGAGCATCTATATCCCTGGCTCCTTCCAACTGAAATATTTACTCAGAAGAAGGCAGACAGAGGGGCATACTTATTCTGCTGCTCCGTTTGTTTACTGATGTGACAAAAAGGGAAGGCGTTTGCATTTAGTCATGTTTATCTGTACCAGGTAATGCAGAATGCTCTGTGCTCCTGTCTATTTATGAAGTATCAACATTTACAAACTGTATGCATGAAGAAAATTCCTTGGAGACTTATTGTTGTGTGCCCTTGGCTATGTTTTCATTGTGGGTGTGGGTGTGCAAGCTTACATGGCAGACAGGAAAGAAAGTTTGCTCTCTACAGGAGTAGGGTGACCACTCTTAAACAAGTGTTGATGAATAGGAAGAAAGATCGGAATATCTAGGATGCACTGTTGCTAAAAATGCTAGGTGGTGTAACTATGATGAAAAAGAAGACTCCAGTGGCTCAAGAAACAAAGAATTAGCATTTAGTTCAGCATTTCCCTTCTAGATATATAACTTCAAGAATAGAAAGTTGGTCTCAAAGAGATTTTTGTACAGTCATTTTCATTTAAAATAGTCTACAGTAAAAGGAGATTTGAGTGTCTTCCAGCAGATCTACGGGTAGAGAAATGTGGTATATCCACATGATGGGTACTGTTTATCATTCAAAAGGACAGGGGTTCAGAGCTGAGCTTTGGATAGACCTTGAAGATATTGTGCTCAGTAATACAAACCAGACATAAAAGTACAGATGTTTTTGGTTTAACATATGAAGTACCTAGAACAGTAGCAAGAGAGAGAGAGAGAGAGAGAGAGAGAGAGAGAGAGAGAGAGAGAGAGAGAGAGAGAGAGAGAGAGCTCGCGAGCAGAACAAAAGTTGACTGGAGCCATGAGGAGGGAGAACTGCGGAGCTATGGGCAAAGGGCACAGGGCATCAGTTTTCTGAGAAGAGCATTCTGGAAGCAGATCGTATTGATGGTCATGCAGTGAACATGTAACCATCACTAGAAAATACACTTCAAGATAGTTGAAATAGTAAACCTCATATTATTTTGCTCAAATATGAATATACTAGTACTTTTTAATTCAAAGGGCACTTAATAGATCATAGAGGGTTTGGGAAATAAGATGTTTGCCTTTGAATCCTGCCTCGAGCTTTTGTAGGCTACTTGGGCTGAGCACGAATACCACTTGCAAGTGCCCTTTTCTTCACGTATAAATAACTTAAGGACCACAGCACTGGTTTCATGGAGATATTGTAAGAATAATATGGGAGGGTGCAGTACAATGCACAGGCAGATTCCTGGTCAGTTATGTTGCTCTTACAGTTGTTATAATTATTAGTTCTCGATTCTGCTACTGATAAAGTCCTGCTGAGAAATTTCCAATTACACATGTCAGCTTTATCATTTTAGATGAAATATCCTTTTGTTTGACAGTTTTGAAGACTATTCACAGTCATGACCAAAATGTTGGTCGCTCTCCTCATAAATGAGAATAATGGATTATTTATCATTTTCCTTTTTACTGAGATAAACAACATTTTAAAAAGTAATTTAAAAGGCTGGAAATGGGAAAGGTCATAGCAGAGGACCTTTGCAACTTGAACTAATTGTGTTTGTAAGTCAAACGCCATCAGTAAATGCTATGTATCTATGAAGATATCAAGCTGCAAAAATAAAGAAATAATCTGTTTTTCCATGATTGTACTTGAAAAATACCTGCCACTCGGGGCATAGATATGTTTTGTAAATATTTTGCCTAAAAGTTTCTTGAGAAGTGGGCACTTTTGTTGCGACGAAGGGACTACCAAGCCTCTAGATCAAATGCTTGTTTACTTAACAGAAAGAGAAGGAACAGTCGGCATGTATTTTGTAGCTGTATTTGGTATAAAATAGGTTGTTTCCAAGCCACTGAAGACCGGGCTCTTTTAAATAGCTCTCCACCGTTTTTTGCACAAGTCCGGGGAGGCACAGAGCAGCCTTCAAGCACAGAAGGCTAATAAACTCGAATTATGTAAATCTTTCTCGCCTTCACCTATGTAACACTGCTTTGTACCATTTAGAGGGAGCGGCCTGCTGCTACCTGGATCATTTGCTAAGGGAACTGAGGCTCTCGATTTCCTTTGAAGTGATAGCGATATCAAAGAGGACAGAAGGGAGCCTTTCAAGGTGGCTGGGAGGCTAAGGGGGAAAGAAGTCATCAAAATAAGTTTTACATTTTTGCCTAAGGTAAGGAAGGTCTTTGAGAAGCAGCCATCTGCTTTAAACTGTAACTGGAAATGACAGAGAGGACGGAGGGACCCTCCCTCTCGTGCTTGGCTCTGGTGACATCACTTTCCCTGGGAGCAGCCTCAGTCAATCACAGTGTCCCTGAGAAATGCGGCATGACTTATGAATGTGAGTATTCCAATATTGGAGGATACGTACCTCTAATATTATCTGCATAAACCTGATGAGCAGATGGCATAAACCAAATCAGCTTACCACAAATAATTATACGAAATGAAAATTAGATGGATGAAACCTAAAATGCGATGCTTTTTATATTAAGTCAAAATTAGAAATAGATAAGCTCATTTATGTAACTAATAAGTTGAAAGCAGAACATCCATCTTGTGTGGAAAGAAATACTCTGAAATGGAAATTAATATCCCAGTGTACAAACGCTTTGAAGCACAGTTGCTTCTATCTAGCCTGCATTTGCTCTGAAATGGATGTTTTACTAACACACATGGCAAAAAAACTTCTGAAATAAAGGCAGGGGAGTTAGGAAGCAGAGGCACATGTGTGTGTATCCACAGTGATAAGAAATGGATTTAATAAAAGTTATAGAAAGGGAAAATAATTGAGGTTGCACTTAGTCCATTTCTATCAGTACCTATTAGGCACCTACTGTGTACAAACTTTTGTTATAGATTGAAACAGAAAGGTTAGTATCTACTTGCGTGATTAGGTTAAATGAATTAAAGAATTAAATTCCCTTGACTCCCCAAAATGTTTACTACTATGGGGGGTTCCCCCCCCCATCAGATTAGAATGTAAATAATCACCAGGCCCAGGGCCGTCTTCCAAACCCACATGCTATTCCACACTGCCAACTGAGATTTTAGATTTCCCAACACAGAGAGAACACTTCTGCTCTTTGTACCCAGAAATTGGGGTAGTACCTCCTCTAGAAGCTATCCCCCCAAATTTAGGACATGATGGTCTCACTAGAAGTAACACATGAAAAAATTAATAGAATGACTTGAAGTTCATTCAAGATTCATGATTCATTTGCTCTTTCTAAAAACAGTAAATTGGTGGTCTTTTGTCATTTTCCTACCAGAGACATTCTGGAGTATTTCAGGAGAATCTATGAAATTGATTTGTAGTAAGTGTCTGTTTGGAGGTCAAGGTGCGGTGAAGAGCAGTTGGGTGTCTTTAGAGAAAAGGTCATGGCTGTTGCATACAAACAAGCCTGAAAACTATAATCACCCTTGAATGGTCTCTTGGGTCAATGACAACTTAAAAGCTAAATAAACCCAGAGAGGTTTGGGGAAGCAGAGAACAGCCTTTAAAAGCAAGAGGCGCATGAACTTGAATTATCAAAGATAACTGGGACAGCAGATCCAGTTAACTTCTTTATCAACTAAAATTAATGTACTGACAAATTAAAAGCAACAGTGAATTACATGCATTCCATATCTGGCAGAGACATCACTTGGAAAAAAAATAAAAAGAAGATGGATAATGAAATGTTTTATTGTAATGTTCCCAGGAGGTACATCTGAAAAATATACAGATGCATCAGCACCCAGGGGCAAGCGAGGCCCATGACACTTAGAAATGAATCATTTCAGTATGTAGCCCTTTGCAGGAAATTTGATATTTTTTTGGATTGATATGAGGCTCCTGTTATAAGAAGAAATATTTTCATTTTTAAGTTCAGAATAAAACCCAAATTATGTACTGTGTGTTTTGTGTTTGACTACTTAGAAATTCCCTTGTTTTAGCCTTTTTTGGGGGACAAGACAGTCTGTGTAAGGGAACTGGATTTTGATCTCATAAAAAATAATTTAAAATAATGGGTTTATGTTCCACTTGGAAGAAGCACATGGAAATAGGAAATACAGATAAAGGTTGAAGTCAGAATGATCAGAAAGTAACCTAGAGACCATTAGTGATCATGAGTTACTGTTTTGCACAAATCTGTTGGCCAATAGACTTTTATTTTGAAGGGAAATAGTGGAACCCGAGGGAACCATTAGCTCACTCTTCATTCCCTTGTTTCTTTGTGTGGCATTCCAGATCTCTTCAAGGAAAGATCACTTTACTAACTCAGTGTGTATTGTGGACCCTAACTCCCTGCTTGTCATGGTGGTGTAAAAATGGAATAGTGTCTGTCACCATGCCAGTGGGAACCACTGCACAGTTTCTGAAGTGTAGAAGATGGCCTAATGTTATCAGCCCAAATGTAGACGGAGCTGCGGGCAGGCCTGCTTTTCGTCCCACCTGGTTCCCGCATGGCTAGCTTAACACCCGAAATAACAACACACAAATTGTATTCTTTTAAACACTGCCCGGCCCATTAGTTCTAGCCTCTTCTTGGCTAACTCTCACATCTCAACTAACCCATTTCTAATAATCTGTGTAGCACCATGAAGTGATGGCTTACCGGGAAGGATTCAGCATGTCTGACCTGGCGGCTGGCTCCATTGCCTCTGACCCAGAGAGGAGAGGCATGGCGATTGCCTAACTTCCCTTCTTCCCAGCATTCTGTTCTGTTTACTCCACACACCTATGTTCTGACCTATCAGGCCAAGCAGTTTCTTTATTAATTAACCAATGAAAGCAACAGGTAGACAAATGACCTTCCCACATCACCCAAACTCCCGAGGAAGCCAAATGTGACCTAAAGGGAGCACATCATCAATAGCTGATTGAATGGGAAAAAGAGGTGGCAGTAAAGAAGGTGGGTGGGGAGAGGAGGGCGGAAAGATGGCTCTTTCCGAGGACCTAAGTTCTCTTCCCAGCATTCATTCTGGGTGGTTCTCTTCCCAGCATTCATACTGGGTGTCTTGCAACCACCTGTAACTCAGATCCATAAGATAACACCTTCTAGCCTTTGTGGGTATATACATATGTAACACACACACACACACACACAATTGCACAAAAATAAATCTTATGAAAGGAAAGAAAAAAGGAAGGAAGGAAGGAAGGAAGGAAGGAAGGAAGGAAAGGGAAAATAACTGCATAAGGAGGAGAAAGGGAAATGAAGAAATGAAGAGAGGAGACAGAGAGGAGGAAGGAGATGAAGAGAAAGCTGGAGTGGGGGAATGATTCTAGTGCCATTGTTCTCTAAACCCTCTCTTGAGCCAAGTCCAAAATTATCCACTCTCATGCCTGGATCTTCATAACTCTAGAAGCCAACAAACTCTATGTCATGCTCCAGTTGTCCTAGCCCTGCTGTCTACCTCATTGGAAACAGAAAGTGTTCAGGGCACTACAGTGACACAAATGAGAGGAAAAGAAAAATCCCAGTTGGAAGGAGAAAAAAAATATATATTCTCTCCTTCCCCTTTTGCCAGCTTTCTAAGAACCAATTCTGCTTTTTCATTGTGGAGGGCTGAGTCAAGGGCACTCCTCAGCCGTTCTGTTAATATACCTTCCTTGGTGATCCCCCGTGACTCTGTAATACGATTATAGACATTGATGATTTATAGGAAGGGAAAATTCAATTGGAATGATTCAAAGTGACTTTGATAAACTGCGATCCAGGGGACGTGTGTATTCCTGAAATACACATTTTCATTGATTACCTATGTCCCTAAGCAGCGAAAAGATGGCAAATTATAAAGCTTAAAACCATTTCAGACAGGGGTGGAGGAAGGCTTTAAAACATTGTAGTAATTGGTTGGAGCAGGACTTCAACTAGCGACCATTCCAAGATGAGGCAGATTTCCTACATTCCAGTAGAGCCATTTCTCTTTCGAAATTTACACAGAAGAAAATTGAATGCTTAGATGAGTGGACAGCTTAACTGGAGTTTGATGTTTTTACATTGGTTCAATTTAGACATCATAACTCCAGTCCCTAAATTATCCGATGCTGAATTAAGAGCCGACACAGACTCTTGGGCCTGCTTTCTCTTTCTTGTATAGCAACTGCATGAGGCTAAAAGAGCTAGATTGCACGCTTCTAACGGGACTCACACTTCTTAGAAATGAGGAAACCAAGTGATGGGAAGATTCTGTATGTTCACACAAAAGTGCACCAAGAGTTAAAGACAGAGTTACCCAGAACGTCCCTGTCTTTTACTTGGATAATGACACTCAGAGCTGTTCAGAATGGTATATTGTATCACCAAGGGGGGAAAAATGCTCCACTTTTTCTTAAATGATGGTGAGTAGGTGTGCTTAACCATGTCTTTCCTCAGTTAGAAAGGATGGCAAGATAGCTGGAAGGTGTGTTTTCTGAGGCAAAAGAACGGGGCTATTTCAAGAAAATATAAACATTAAAAAGAAGACTTTTGAGGTTCTTTATGAACTGGAAACCTTTACAATTCTGTTTTTAAAAAAACACTTAGCTTCCTAGCTTTTGTTTCACTCAGGTACACAGGAAGTAGAATCTTGCAGAGGCTATTGAGAAATACTGTCACGTGGACTCTGTGCTGGTTCCAAATTCTCATCTCCTTCTTCTCATTTTCTCTATTTTTTCCTCATTCTATGGAAATCCAATAGGCTGTCTCAAAGTTTACCTTCTCTTTCAGTTTTTCACTCTGCTACCTAAATCCATTCACACGGCCAGAGTGGTCAGCCACTGACAAGAATATGAACTCATTATCTGAGAATTTGGTTTTAAAAACTAGCAAAAAAAAAAAAAAGGTTGGGATCACACATTGATGTTCTGACATACACTGAAAGTTCATTTGGATTGAGAGGTGGGCTTAGCTCATTTCTAATTCTCCAATGCCACATACTCACTATGCTGCCATTCTTACTGTGGCAGTAGAAAACCACACGTTTTCATGTTCTTCTTAGCCAATGAATAGCTCTATCACCCTGAGAGGCCTATGGCTTTCCTCATTCATGACAAAGGAATAAGTTGGACATTAATTTGCTTATGATTCTGACAAGTGTTTGAAGAAACCTGTTACAGATGGCAGGGGAGCCATTATGGATTCTTGCCTCATGAAACCTTGTAGTCTAGAGCGATCAAAGCAAATATATTTTTATAGCCACAACTGTTCAGAAAATATTAGAAGAATAAAGCACAATACTAACAGGAACCCATACTTTCCCACTTCAATCAGATTACTAACTAAAACAAAGCACAAGTCTTTTTGGTTTTTGCACATACTATTATTATTCACCTTCCAAAGCATATATAGGCAAGGCCTTCTGATCTGGTGTAGTTATTTTGTTCTCTTTAGCCAAACAAAATCCACACCTCCTCACCAAAAATTTTGAGGAAAATCACACTGCTTGTGTCTTCACAAACATGAGTAGGTGTGCAATACAAGGCTAGCACCTTTGAGACAGGAGATGACATCTGAGAGACCCCCAGCTACGTGTGTAAATTCAACAGAAAAAGCACGACAGGATCAGTACTAGGATCTGAACTATTCTTTTCAGAATTTTCTATTTCAATCAAAAATTCATAACTTCCGTGACCAGTCTCCACCCAGATAGAATAAGTACAAAGGATAGTACAAGCAAATTCTGAAGTCTGGGGAACCCGAGCACGGGGATTGCAAGGTCAAAGACGGCTTGTACCGTGCCTCCCACTCCTTTCCTGGCACCGTACTATCTAGTCATATAAGGCTGTAATTGAAACCATGCAGTGTGCGCAGAGGGCTCATTACAGGGTCCTCCTGAGGAAAATCATGTCTGAGCCCTGTGGGGAGCCCCTGACAATCTTGGGGTCAAGATATTGTCGCTTCGATATGAGATACAACACATCAACTTACCTCCTCAGGGAAAACAAAAGTAGTTTAAATGTGGTGTGTGCAGGTAAATACCTCTGCTACCGAAAACATGTTTATTATTTTATTGACATCCTTTATAGAAGAGGAAATGCATTTTATAGAACTATTCAGTGACTCATTTTTGGATATGAAGGTAGAAACGTGTAACAATGTTTAAAAGTGATTTTTACAATAAACACAGGAGGCTGTGTAATCTTAGGAAATATTGCATTAACAACAGATATCAACATATTAAAGACTCAGAGCAGTGAAATATGATATGATATTAATAGCAACATCCTGGAGGGAAATATCCTTAGCATTTGACTATTACGTGTTATCACCCAGTAAGGTATCTGATTTAGCACAGAATCAAAGTTGTGAGCATTAAACCGGATGAAGTTGAGAACATGCAATCTGGTTTGACCTAAACCTTCCTGGGAGCCACTCACCCATCTTCACCTCTTGTTCAAGATAAATCCTTGTTATGGCTGTCTGTTAACTTCTTCAGTGCCAGGATGTTGGGGAGGATCTACTGATTAACTCGCTAGTGCTTCAGTGAATTGTTGCCAGAATACCAGGCTCTATTTCCCCCTGATCTTCAGTATTATTGCTAAGTACTATGGACAAAGAACTTAACAAACAGCTCAATGACCTGTGTTTTTTTGACTTCTCACAGCTATATTGGCCACGTCATTATAGTATTAGTTGAGAAACTAATTTTGAAATTCGCAATATACGATTTCCTAAGAGTCAACCCTTAGAACATAAATGCAACATTATGGACACAAATATAATTTCTTTCAAAATAACTACAAAGGAAAGAGAATGTCCTTACAAACTGTGTAGGTTCATGTCTTTCCATTGTATTTTTGCATTGTTCTGCTTTTCTCACAAGAACTTGTTTTAGTAAATCTTCTTATAATCATCCTTCAGCTGCCATGGAAACCCACGTGCAAGTTCACCATCATGCATTATAAAGCAGTATTACCGAAATTAAGGAATTCTAGTTTCTATTTATTTGAGCATGTAAACTTTCCTTGAATGTTTCTATAAAACCAGTTTCTTTGATAATAAATGCTTTTAATTTTCATTCTAACGTGGTATGAATTGCTCCCTGGTGTTATGTGTTGGCTGACAGCATCAGCTTTTGCACATCCCTAATCAAATTTTATCTAACAAAAAGCTGAACTAAGCATATTTGTTTTCCTATTTATAGCAGCATGTGCTTACATAACATATGAGAAAGAAAGATTTAAAAAAAATAAGGATCCAAATCTTAAAATGCATCCATTATGTTTAGTTTAAATAAAAGCTATGTTCTCTCATTAAACAAGAATATTAAAAACAATTGGAGACAGACAACAGCTTATTGCTTATTTTCCAACCAGTATAATCACTGTGTTCAGCCACAATAAACCAGAACAGCATGCGGAAATGTATTGCTCATGGGGAAAATTTTCTTCCACCACCCGCTCCATTTGCACAATTACCCTGGCACTAAGTCGTCTCTCACATGCACAGTGTCTCTGGTCACACGAGGAAAGTAATGAGTCATTATAATGCAGCCAGTGAGGGCAGGGGTGGGGGGCATGCCATTGTACTGCATATAAGCAGCGATTTCGCTGTATCAATAATTCTGGCTGCCACTGGGAACCGCTGTAGCTGAAACAGATGTTTCATGTTGATAAGTACGGACTGGGAAAGGACTTTTCATCCCACTGTTCATTTTTCTCTATTTCCACTTCCCATACCTGGCAGCAGCTCCTCCAGTACAGCTGTCTCTTGCAAGCCAATCTGTTCAATCCAGGCTCCTAGGTCTCCTTTCATAAATCAAACTCAGCCCTGGACAAGCCCACGATCTCAGAGTACCCTTGCTGCTTTCCTCGGTGGAAACGCCTCTGTCGCCGTAAGAGATGCTGGGCCAATTGTGCTTAAATTAGTGCGCTGTCACAATTCATTAAGAAAGACAGCATGGGTAGGGGATCTTTTTTTTTTTGGTATCTAGTATTAACTGTTTGCTAGAGAGAGAAGCACATAGTGGCGTCCGTACAAAGCATTCTCCTTCAAATGAAGCTTTTGGGAGGAAGCCCAGAATTTCCATGGGGAAACAGCTCCAGGAGACGTGAGGAAGGTCAGAGCTACCCCTTCCTATTTGTAAAGAACTTCCTGCTTGCTTTGGCTGCTAAAGAAACTTTACTGGCCCAGTCTCAATTAAGTTGTTGGCTGAAGTCTGAACTCTAATAACCTGGTGGTGCCACAAGAATCAAGGCAACATTTTAAATACTTGAGGGTAGAGGTAAAAAAGTTTA
This sequence comes from Microtus ochrogaster, assembly GCF_000317375.1. Lineage (NCBI taxonomy): Eukaryota > Metazoa > Chordata > Mammalia > Rodentia > Cricetidae > Microtus > Microtus ochrogaster. The sequence continues at coordinate 58,243,882 of NC_022014.1, forward strand.
AACACGCCAATATCCCCATAATGCCAAAAAAAAAATAGCCCTAAGATATTTTGACATAGAATACAGAATAATTTAAATATATTTCAAAGTTGATTAACTACATACATGCCATATAGTAATCACTGAGAAAGCGTTCATATAGATCCTTCTTAATCCATACTTTTTCCTACTAGCTGCAGATAGATAGATAGATAGATAGATAGATAGATAGATAGATAGATAGATAAATAGATAGATAGATGATAGATTAGGGACAAATATTTAAATCTAGACTTTGCATATAAGAGAAATAATATTTATTGGTTATTCCTCTTCTTTTAGGTGCCTCCATTTACCCCCTCTGTATAACTTTTACAAGTTTGGAGGTTGTCATAATAAATGTTAAGGTAAAAAAAAATTCAGGTGGACTGATTAAAGGAAGGGTAATGGACAGCGGTGTATTACTTCCAAACATTTAACAAAATATAAAAAATTAGTATACTTCAATGGTCTCAGGTATATGGATACAATCTTAAAAGATTATCTTTCCATATTGGATGGCAATGTGATTTAATCAATGCAAAACAGAAAAAAAAATAAACCAACAAGCCATTATTTTTATGTGTAGGTATATTCTGGGTTTGAAGGGGACCAGCAGGGAATCTTGACTCTACTCAGAATGTTTTCTGTCTAGCCTGAATGGGTCTAATTCTTCACTGTTTAAGAAATGAATTGGGCAACTGTCTAGCATCTTTTCACCCAAGATAAAGTCCAAGATAAAGAATTTTTTAAAAATGCCTTTTAACTTTGTATAAATGTTTTTGTATTTCAAATCAACTTTTAAGAATAATTTTAGAAATTGCTATTTTTGTCAATGAATGATAACACAAAAGTCGAGTCTGAGACTGTGCAGTAGACCAGCTGCCCTTCCCTCTCCCAGGCTGTCACCAATGCAGCAGCTGAAGGTGTCCATCCAACCCCAGGGAAGATTAAACATGTCACCACAGCACTGTGATTTACCATGACACCATTTAGCCATGGCAATTAGCATGGACACAGCACTAAGAAGAAATCACGCCAGGCCGAACAGACTGTGGTCAAGAGTCCTAAAATGAAATGGCTGGGCTCCATTTTTCTTTCTGCTCCATTGGTGGTTTCCAGGCCCCACCATGGAGTGAGCCTCATCCCAGCCAACACCCTGTGTCTTCCAGATCAGAAAGCTTCAATGAGTGTTGGGCGATCCCTGGACTGGAGACTCTGAAGGGCTAGGTCACTTCTACTTCTGCCACGCCCGAGTCTGCTGCTTCTGCAGCATATGGTACAACCTCTCAGATTTTTCCAAATACAACATAGGTGGAATTTCATCGTAAATGACCTTGCATGATTATCAAAATCATAGCATATGTGTATGGGGGTATCTCCAAAGAGCTTTAGTTTTCTGTCTCTGTGTTCTCATATTTCTGTCTGGGATAGAATTGCTTGTTGATTTGAAATTACTCCAACTTCCAAACAGTATCAAAAAAGGCAGTGCAATCTTATTCATCTTTAATTTACCTATCCCAAGGCAGGCTAAAGTCCAACATATAATGTATAATAATGTAACATATATAATATTTACTAATATTAACATATAGTCTCTTAAGACTGAACAAATGATTAACCTCTCCTTTTCCCCTAACAATGAAGGCTTTAGACAATGCCATTTTAAGGACTGCTCTTACATTCTTAAGAAATGTGTAGGCATCAAAGGATACTTTTGACTATTTTCTCTATGAAATAGTATAATTTTCATAGCTACTATAAATACAACCAGGCAACAATAATAGACAACCATCCTTTCTAAGTTCATGCTCAGAGAGCAATGTGCCCCTTAGCCCTAGACATAACATTGTTTCAGTCAGTTTTTCCAAATGAAGAACTGAGGGCCAGGCATTTAAGAGCCTGTGGTGTTTGACTATCACTTATAAGAAAATTTGTGTACAATTCAGTTGCTGTTTTGAGTTTGAACACAGTGATTCTGTGGCTATTTTCCCCTACAATCATGTCATGTTTTTAGTAGAGTAACTAGTTTTAATAATTGCCCACATGACCGTGGTTGGTATGTAAAATGAATAAAAATTAAAAAGAGAAGAATCTCATCTAAATAGAATGAAATATAAATAATAAAACATTCATTTCCATTTAAAGACTTTGTAAAAAATAAAAAATGCCTCAAAATGCTGAGTGTAATTTAATTATATTAAAATACACTATTTATTTAAAAAACAATTGCCCACCTGCATATTTATTATAAGTTTAGTGAGTTTTACCCTGTGACAAGCATTGAGACTGTGTGTTGGAAAACAGTCAACTTTCCCATTCTACTTTCTTTTCAGTAGAATCACTTATTAATATGTTCACTGCGGAGAGTTATTGCAGATAATAGGATAGGAGATAGTGGAAGTTGGAGACTTGCAGCAATATTTGGAAGAATAGTCTGGTTTTGTTTTATTTATTTTGGGTCAGTAACTCTGCTTCTTTGAGTTTCTCAATCTCTCTCTCTCTCTCTCTCTCTCTCTCTCTCTCTCTCTCTCTCTCTCTCTCCACACACACACACACACACACACACACACACAAATGAGATTTAGAGTACTTTTTTGAATAGACAAAAATATTGAGACTCTCTTATCTAACACCATAATTCTAGTCACCATGAGTTAGAGAAACCCAAAACACAATTATTAAATATTTATGTGCCAATGATTATGTTAATATTTTAATGCTATTTTAAGTAAGCCTTTTTGAACTTAATGTATTAACTTACAAGGCTGAAAAGACAGATGTTTTGAGTAATCTTACGACAGATTTCTTGCCACTAAATTAAACACTACACAATTTATAAACCATAATTTAACTGTCTTTTCTATTTTCAAAGTTAAAGAGTTACAACTTAAAATGAGCATATTTTTAAGTTAAGAAAGATATTATCTCAAAAATATATTAGAAAGTACAATCCCCCAAGATCTCACTTAAATCAGTATTTTTAGCCAATTGAAGTATTTTTCAGAGGTACTTATCCTACAATGCCATTTTATTATATTATGCACATACAATTATTTGTTTTGTCATCAAATACTTATGTGCAGAATGTGCATGCAGTGCCAACAGCAGCAAGGAGAGGGCAACAGAATCCATGTAACTGGAGTTACAAAACACTGAGCCACCATGTGGGTGTTGGGAACTCTACTGGCATTCTCTACAGACTAAGCCATCTCTCTAGCTCACAATACTTCTTTTAGAACAGGCAAAACATGTTATAAAGCTGGGGTTTCATGAAAAGTATCTCAACCCATCACAACCCTTCTGCTAAGGGACTTGTTAAAGATTCTTTGAGTATTCTAATAAAATAAGAACCCAAGTAGTTCTTGGTCTAGTAAATGCAGCCTGCTGTAGATTTCAGACATTAAAGACTTAAGGTTGGTAACTCTTCTAGAATAGGTCTTCACAACACAATTTCTAAGCATTGTTTAAACATCTCAAGCTCTGTTCAACATCTCAACTTCGCCTTTAAAGGACATCATTGATTCATAAGTAGAGTTTTTTTAAATTGTTGTTTTGTAAGCCCCCTCCACAAGACAAAAACTGGTTTTGATTTGGTACCTAGACACTAATTTCCCAACCCCTGTGAGACCAGAATCACTAAATCCACAAGGAACCCAGCCATCACTTCACAGAGACACACTTCCTTGGGTTCCATGACTCATTATTTCAAAGGAAGAACAGACAGGGAGACTGTCATGCTGTTGAGAGCTCCTCACCATCCAGAAGACTATTCTACAGAATAACCAGCTATATCTCCCACCATGTCCTTCTTGAAACAAACAGTCAATTTCCCAAGGCCATTCTTCAGCTTGCTCTTTTGTGCACGTTCTAACTTATGTACACGGAGAAACTTCATATTTAGCCTAGAAAGAATAATGTTAAGCCGGGTGGTGGTAGCGCACGCCTTTAATCCCAGCACTCGGGAGGCAGAGGCAGGGGATCTCTGTGAGTTCGAGACCAGCCTGGTCTATAAGAGCTAGTTCCAGGACAGGCTCCAAAGCCACAGGGAAACCCTGTCTTGAAAAACAAAAAACAAACAAAAACAAAACAAAACAAACAAACAAACAAAATAATGTTAAACAACTCATTTCTATATAAGCCAAGTGACAAACCTGGGCCAGTGACACCTAAATAATTGGGGCAGGGTTCCTGTATCTTCATAACTGACCCATGACAAGTTCTACAGCGATGCTAGCATAAACAGCAGGTTTCTAACACTAACCAGGCTAAGAGTAAAAATGCTCACTGAGCATCTGAACACATGGTGTAGCTTTTCTTTTACCCTGTCTAATCATCCTAAGAAAAGCCAAACAACGAAAAATCATTGATCTTTCAGTCTGTAATATATATTCTTTATAAAAATTTAAAAGAAATATTAAATGTTCAATTTAGTGATTTAAATAAATATAACAAGGAACATTTTAGCCAAAGAAAAATGAAATTATTTCTAGTTACTAATCTAAGATAGCCACTCGTACATGTATACAAGGGTTTTCATCATTTCTTCTATTGTGAATGAATATATCAGTGGCAAATGGCTAAATAGGTTTTATTATTTAATATAACACAATGCTATAAATGGTTAAAAATAAAGAAGTCTAGTTATGCACCACTGTGTCATGACAGAATTTAGAATACAGCATTTGGTAAGGACACAAATCAGAAAATAGCAAGGCAGTGATGAAGAGGCTGGATTTGTACCCACAGAGATTTTAGAGCCGAGGAAAAGGATTAACAATACATTGCTTCAAAGAACCATGCAGTCTCCTTTCTTTTTCGATGAAACTAAAATTTTAAAGCCAAAACCTAAGGCTTAAAAGATTTACTCAGGGAGATAAGACAGGTCCATGTCAGAGAAGGCTTCAGATTCTAGGTAAACTCAGCCAGTGATAGGCCAGCTGTGGTCCTTTCCCGGAGCTCCAGCAGCCTTCCAGAAGGAAGTAATCTGAACCTTTTCCACGTCCTTAATCCATCCTGGGAGGGGTGTCACAGAAACTCTTTTCTAGATGGGAAAAAGAAAGTGATTTTGGAGGAAGAGAGCTGAAAAATATGCTTATTAGGAGAACATATCTCGCACCGTTCACAACACAACATATGACAGGTAAAGATAACACTCCTTTGTCGTTTCTCCTCAAGAAGGAAGGTATGTAAGCCCACACCATAGGACTAAATAGCAGCAAGAATCTGTAGATCAAGATGAGAATAAAATTACTCTGCAATTGATTTTCCTTATTAGAATATGATAAAGGTTCAGTTGATAGAGAAGGAGAAAAAATTAGCTAAATAAACCCAAATTATTTTTAATGAAGCAAGTGTTAATAACACGTACAAGGTGTCTATTGAGTGACGTCCAAAGGTTTCCATCGGTGGAGCTGGGCAGCAGTTTTCTTAAAAAACAAAGAAGTAAAGGAGTCCAAAGGATAGAAAATTATTATCAGTTTTGCCTGGCACATAGACAGGCCATGGCCAGCGGCAAAAACTATATTTCTTTAGAATATTACTTCATTTCCGCTAAAACTGGAGTTTTACCTTTTAGCATATAGTCAGGATTATGGCAAAATCTGCCTATAGATAGACTTGGAAAAAAGTTAATATTCAGGCAAATGTTAGATTAATACCTATGAAAGCCACAGGGCAATTTACTCTCCACGAATAAGAGCAGTCCTGGAGAGATTCTATGTGTGGGTGAACATGCAAGAATTTCCAAAGCTGCTTGGTCCCCATTCTCTGTAGGAGTATGGTGAGAAACAACATCTCTTGGGTCATTAGCTTGCTGGGAGGCTGGGAAGGGGTATCAAATCCCTGTTGGGAACATCCATATGTGGGTCAGGAAAAACTAGTGGGAGTCCTGCTAGCGATCATGACTAATTATAAATGACCAGTGAAATACAGCCCAGCAATGATGCTGTTCTGATGAGCCACACACTGCTGGACTCCTGGCTTGAAACCCAAGTACACTGCTTATAGAAGACCAACAAGAAAAGAACGGTCATAAAGGAAAGATGGAAAGTTTAAGAAGCAGAGTAAGAGAAGGCAAGATAAGAGAGAATGAAGATATAGCCATTGGGACTGGGCTCTACAACTCTGCATTTTGATTGGCTGTGGTTTTCTATAATGGTCTCCATCTGTTGCAAAGAGAAGTGTACTTAAAGAGGGGTGAGACCGCCACTTAACTGTGGGTATAAGGGTACGTATTTATAATGTAGTTAGGAAATCTGGTTTTTAGTAAAGTGGCAGTTGTAAGTTTTCTTCAAAGACCCAAGATTTTACTAGCCCTGGGTAGTTGACAAGGTTTCCAGTACTAGGCATATTTCTTTCTTGAGGAGTGGCCCTTAAGTCCAATCAGAGAGCCATTGGTTACTTCCAAGGTATTTGTGCCATTACTGCACACAAAGGGTTATTGTGCCATGCTGGTTGTTTTTGGAGTTTCAAGGCATCATTGCTGGTTATGACTATTGGGGCTTACCTCCTTTGGAAACGTACATGATTCCTTCTGGTAACATAAAAGCTAGTCCCTAGGGAGGATACTTTCAGTTTAGAATCAACTTGTCCCTGTTCACAGTACCACACAGTACATGGTGTCTTTAGCAAGAGGGTTTTATACCTCTGGAAGCCAACCAAAGGGAACAGAAGTAGCCTACATTATTTTGGGAATTACTTGAATAACCTTGGCCAACAAATCAAAAGGAGTCTCATATCTTGTGTTGGTATTTGTTAGATAATAACGTAAAGCTCTTGGAGGAACATTGCTACCCTTATAATGAAAAGTCATTATAATGCTGATAAGACATATTCTAGATACCTTTTTATTAGTAATCATAGACATCATGCTTATGTCTCTTTCAGATATAACTGCTAAGTGTGTGTTGAGACACACACATTTTGCTCCCGAGCTCACAAATTCTATGGCATTTTATTTTTAAGCCTGGGGGGTACTTCACAAACCTTTCCTATGAAGGACTTGGGAAGTCATTTCCAGGGGCTGGAGGGAGAAACCACATCGAGCAATGTTTGCCATCTCTCCATTAAAATAATTGTTCCAGTTTTACATTTCGCTCAGCATTGAAACTTATCTTGGGAAACTCATTGTATTATGGAAATGCTATTAAATAACAGAAAACCATTTATTCTCATTAAATTGTTATAAGTACAATGATCTCAATATATTATTGAAGAGACATAAAATTATGGCCGTGTTATCTATAGTTATCTTATTAAAACAGGACCCAGTTTTAACTTATGAAGGGTTGGGCAGACAATTTTTAAATAAAATCTATTTGCTACAAATAAATTATGTCTGAAAACATCAGACTGTAGACACTGGGGGAAGGTACATGCTACTGTTTATATCAGGACATTTTTCTCGCTGGAAGAGATGGTAAAGGCATAAATGCAACCATCTTATGTCTGCATACTATATCCGAATTTCAGTAGGCAGCAATGAATTACAGAAAAAAGTGTCCTATCTTTTAAACACGTCCTCAGATTTTATACTTTTCAAGGAAAATACAGTTAATACTTCAAAGCTAGTGGATAAGGCCATGTAACACCTCTGAATTAATTCTTTACTCAGTCTAAGAATAGGAGGAGTAGAAGGAAGAACATGTTATAATTACTTCTATATACTAAAACATTCCTATATGTCAGTCTGTTCTGTATTCATACACAATGTTAATCCATTCACAGATGTTAGGAAGTTGGTATATATCATCATCATCATCATTACTAATTCCGGATTTCAGAGGAAGCAATCAGTCTAGAGAAGATGTCACGCTACTACCATCACAATATGCAGAAAAAAGAAGTAATTTGGGATGTGGGTGTGTAACACTGAATCACGACAAAGCTGGAAATATGCAGTCACTCACATTCCCTAACCATAAGAACAGGTTAGTTATGTATCTGCACAAAGCATCCACCATCTTTTCCATCTTCCCCATCCAAATGGGAACAGAGATTCCCATTGACTTTGTAGCAATTATTGGCCTTTGCAAAAATTCTCAACAAATGTTATTTCACTAAGGATTCCTTACATCCTATCATTTTAATCTATCCTGATGCTCCCCATCTTTTTGGAAACACTCCAGACTTGTTCACATGGTCCACAGGTCATCCTTTGGCTATTGTCTTCACACTGCACTACACAGAGGCCTGAAAATGCTCATCCCGACTTCCCTGAAGGAGCCTATCACATGCTCGCTTACCCTCAGGGCTGCTATTTCCTTGGCAAGTCATTTACTCTGTATATTTGCAAAAAATACAAAATTTGGAGCCTAGAGAGGTCAGAGGGAGGGACGACCAGAGGTCTTTGCGATGAAAAAGACCATAACCAAAAGTAAAAAATGAACATCTTGAGGATTCATGCACAGTAGCCAGAATACAGATTTTTTTTTCTTGTAAAACTGAATTTGGAATAGAAAAGACACATTAGAAACAATTATAATGATCAGGTAGGCTAAAATTTATTTAGAAGAATATCACATGCTGCATTATCCCATCAAACATAAGTAAGTAAATATTAGTAAATGGCTTGTTTGAAGACACTGTTGAAGAGATATTTTCTCTGTTGGAATTCAGATGATGCAAGGGCATTCAAAGGCCTGAATATAGGGTACAGCCCAAGCCTCTTGTTTGTATTTTCCATTCTTCCCATAAAATCACTGGTAAGATGAGGTTCAGAAAACTATTCAAGAATTATTTTAAAAAATAGGTGGGCCATCACTACGAAAGCTACACAAAGAACTTATCTCGTAAACATGCTTTCACTTTAAGCCCCTGGAAAGTTCTTGTCAAGCGAGTGGTTCTAGCTATTGTTTTGCTTTTTTTTTTCAGGATAATGGGGTAACATAGTCTTGGGGTACAACCAGTGTATTCTACGAATTAGTCAAAATGTAGATGTATTGTTTCTTTTTTCACAGAGGGAAGAAACCCACGGGCTGTGAACTAAAATGTATCATTGTGTGAGTAAATGCTATCAATAATTAACAAATTACAGTAACATATCCCAATATTGGAAACAAGAGAAACTTTGTTACCATACTTTTTTGAGTACAGTATTTTAGCAAATACTTAGAGATATTCATTATCATAAATTCAGATAAAACTCAAGGGTAATACAGTGCTGCTAATTTTTAAATAAATCTTACATGTGTCTTTCTAATTGTTTGATGCTTACAAGTTAGAAAAATCAAAGTATAATTCACTTTTGAGATTAAATCTGAAATAGAAAATTATTAGCTATTTAATAGTAACTTGGCTCTGGTATTTTGAGACTAAAGTAGTAATAAAAAATAAACCTAGCAGTTTAGACATATTTCCGTATATTATTAAATGGTTTGATACATTAATACATCAATTTTAAATATTTTTCTATTTTAGTAAGTTTATGTGAAGATGGTTTAAAATGTGTGAACGGTAAAATTCTCATCTTAATTAAAACAGAAGTCTATGTTATCTGTTTAAATAAAGAAGGAACAGAATAGCAAGACAAACAATTCATACATGGGATAGCATTGATAACTTAATAATAATATGTTTTCATTAAAATATGCTTCAGTATTCCATGGATGGTTCAACAATTTTCATTAAATTGTACCTTTTTTTGCAAACATACAAGTCAAAGGATTTTTTCAAAGCATATAATACTCAATTATGATTCTGTCAAAATATTATGTAAATTTTGAATTCTTTTCAGCATGTTTTCCCATTAGAAGATAAACTGAGTGTGGGTACATAAAGACTACACATTCTCTAGTAAGACATCAGCTGTGTTAAGATATTAGTTTTGATTGGAATTTAATTAGAAAAAATAAATGAATTGCATATTAAAAAAACATGTTGCTCTTGTTGCTTTCGTGAGCTTACAATTAGAAGGTCAGAACATTTTAAAGCAGCTGTCAAGAATAAATGTAGAGAAAGAACTGTGGATGAGAACAGTAACCAACTCAATAAATCCCAGCCTGGGCCTCCACCTGCTGCTGCCACCCCTTGCGAGACTCAGTTGTAGGTTTTGTTTTAGTCTTAAATGGCTGCTTCCTTCACAACAGCACCAAAGAATGCACTGTGCACAAAGGTCAATGTAGTTTTAAACCGTTGGCTACAATACCCACACAGAGTGCAACCTTACTTCCTCAGACACGGCCATGATATTTAATCCTTTTCGGGACTGATTTGAAACCAATCAATGTCTTGCAGATTTACTTTGAGGACAAAATGCATGAGTTACCTGCTGACGTTAATAGGTTTTTTTTTTTAAAGATATGGATAGATATCTAATCAGAGCGTATTGCCAAAATCGACTTAATATTTTGAGATGTGAAATTATGATGTAAGACAAAAGAAAACAAAAATTTAATATGATCTAATAAACAGAAATGTGATAATTTATTAATAATCCAAGACAGTAGATCCTTGAATTTCTTTCAAAATATTAGTATTAATCTTTATTTATTTTTGATACTAACTAGAGATTCAAATATTATCGTTAGGTTCTTAACAAGGGACTTTAAATGTTTGCAGTGGGAGAGGCCTCACAAATTGTATTTCCTTCCCCCATCTTGACATTTGCTAAACATGAAATTTGATGTTTTGTCTCTTTTACAAATAATTCACCCAAGTGTCGAGGAAATGAGGGGGAAAAGGAGCATTTAGATTTTAACTGGAATAGAAATAAAGAAAAATGTTTTCTTCTTATGGAAAGCAGCACCAATAATTATTCAATGAATTTGGAAATCATCTCCAGCAGAGAAGTCTATGAGATTCCTGCTGATAATGGTCATCTGAGAAGTAATGATTTATTGCTGTTCGGTATATGCTTACTTATGTGAATACAATTTCCCACCGTGGAATCAAAATAAAATAAGCATTCCAACTGCTCTCGAGGTTTCTTCAAAGAGACGAGGAGAAACAAATTGGACATTAATGAGTGTGTTTAGCAAAGCTGATTCATTCCCTGACTGTGAAGAGTGCAGCAAGCTGAGGGAAAATCCAGAGAGAAGCCACCTTAACCAGCTTCTGCATTCAGGTGTGAGGAAGAACCGCTAAAAGCTGTGTCTCTGGAAGTGGTAATTTAGAGAGACATTTGAAACCATTGCATGCTTGTCTCGTGCTGAAACACCCCAAAACTAATAATTCTACTTTAAATACCAGCGCATGTCAATGACAGAATATTTTTGTGAACAGAAAACACTCAGTGTGCTTTCTTAAACTGGAAAAAGATATCAATGGTGGCCAGGGAGTAGCCAATGAAGGGAATGAGTTTATTCCCGGTTGAGGTCCTCTTATGTCATAATTTAACATCTATACGATCCGTCATTTTCAAACTCAGATATCCACTTCCAACTCCTGTTTACGCTAAGCACTGAAATCAGCTTTTATGCTGGTTTTATATACCAGAGTGATAGTTTAAGTGTGACCTAGTAATGATTTTTATTATTAATATAAAAAGTTAAGCAATTTTGTTCTTAACATTGTAGTCATGAAATTATTATTTTCAGATCTTCTATCTGAACCAAAATTTGTCATTTGCCCTTTTACAGATGGCAAATAGTAGGCAAGTAGAGTCAGCCTTGTTCCATTTTAGTGGTGATAATCAAACACAGGCACGTAAGCGGTCCTATGTAGGGGTGGGGAGGGTAGGAAAGTCCACATGCCCATCTCCAGAGGGAACAGTAGCTTCGGATGAGAAGAGGAAGACTTGGCAACAGCAACTAAAATACCTGAAGGAGCTTCTATTTACAAACCTCTAAACCCTGGCTTGTCAACATATCTTATTTCTTCCAAATAATTTTCTTACAGGTCTGGGGAAGGTTTGGAAGTATTTTTCTTCTCTATTCACCCAACTCTTAGAATATGTTTTGATCTCAGGCTTAACACTTCAAGGGATTTTTCCCCTGTCCTTTGCCATTAAGTTAAATATGGGGGAACCATCCTGAACTAGTTCATAATTCTCTTCTAAAAATATCTTCATTTTTCACAGGCTGGTATTAAGCAATAAAATAAGGTGTATCATTTGCCTGTGAATGTAATGGCTCAGATAAAAAGAAATTAGCAATTGTCTTAATGATCTGCAATCTAAATGTTATGCCCTCTCTATGAAAATTTCACAGTAATATTATGGCTAGACTAACAATAAAAGTTTCCTAGTTCATTTATTTTATATTTAAAGGTTTAACTCCATTTTTTATATATATGAAAGGTTAGGGTTGCAAATCCTCAAATTAAACACAGGATAAACTATACCTCGTTATTTGGACATTGTTTTTTTGTGCCAGGCATTAAACTATATATTCTGAATCATTAAAATTTGAGAAACTCTCAGGGTCTGTGAAACAGTTGACTTGAAAAGACACACAGAATGTATACGATGGGGTGGAGAATTTAATATTCTTTTTTTTTTTTGCTATTATGTAAACTCTAAATACTCTTCACTGAGTAACACGGTAGCAGCTGCCTGCCTCTGAGATTGGTAGGGAAGACAGGGAGAGTTGGGATTAGCAATGGTGTCATTAGAAGAAACTTTTTGAGAGCTGTCACCTTCACTTTTAGCAGTTATGTTATTAATCGGGGGAATGTCCATCTTTAAAAAAACCCCTAAAGCCCCTGTGTGCTTGGGAATGCTGTTTGCCTGTTTGGATTTTTGCTGTGAGGGCAGCCCCATGGGGCCCCTTAATAGGCTGGACCGCCTCACACTCTCCCTGGTTATTCTACTTGTGATGGCACCTCCCGCCGAGAAGAGCTAAAATTAACAGACAGTAAACTAGGCCCCCCACCATCTCCAGAGGTCCAAATGCCAGGAATCTCAGAGAAAATTGTCAAAATAAAAAAAAAAAACAGATATGAAGGGAGAAGAGGAAAGCACACAAAATATGGAATGGTCCAGGTCAGGTAACCAAGGGGACATATAAAAAGACTTAAGCACATAACTTCCCCTATTGAATGTGTACTGTAAACACAGAATTTTCAGCTGATTATTTATTTAATACCTACCCTGTGCTATGTGTTATGATGACCACAACAATGCCCATTTTATAGATAAGGAAACAGTGAATGTGGATGGTAATAGCGCCAACATTCAATCTTGGCAGGTTTCTATACAAATTATTATTACTAAAATGTCAATTTCACAACCTCTCTTAAAAATCCTTCCAAGGGCTTCTCAAAGACATGAAGTAGAAGTTCCTGGCTTTTGACCATGTCGCCTCCATCCTGCGTTCCTCTCAGCTACATCGTTCGGTACTCTGGATTGTCCTTTCGGATCTAACCCATATCCATTCTTCTCAGGACACACGGCATGTTGTCCTTCTGAAGTGTTCATGGGGGTAATTCCCTTTCAATATCTGTTACGATCTTCAGAGAGAATTTCCTGGCTTTCTGGAAGCCCTCTCCTCCTCCACTCATGCATTATCTATTCTGTAGCCTTCCTCACTCATAATTTTTGTTCTGTTCTTTCTCAGGTCCAATTCCCCGACCCTAAAATCAAATTCTGTAAGTATGGAGACTGCTTTCTTGGCAGGTATGTGTGCAGAACCGTACGTAGCAGGGCTTGTCACCGAGAGTAGGTGTCCAGTAAACAATTTGGGATGAATTCATTTGGCCCACACAACAATCTTTGGACTAACGGGGAGGTGAGCTTACAAATGAATTCTTGACTACTCAAACCGTAGGGCTTGCTGCATGGAGAAGAACAATTAAAACAGACCCAGAGGCAAAATCATGACCACTTTTCTACACACTGATGCTAGCCCCTCATCCCTGCCAGAAGCTGTCTTAATGAGAGGCATTGATTTTGAAGGGGAAGACGGCTGATTGCGAAGCAGGTAGGACTATGAAAAAGCTTGAAAGGGTATTTATATCATAGGATTTCCATTCAAAAATTCCATTTATAGACTTGCCAGGCATGGGGAAAAGTGCCTGGGTGTATTACAATACTTTGTGGGATGCAGAAAGAAAAGGGTCTAACACTTTCAGAGCATAAGTAATGGAGAAGGATTTTATTCTTAATAGTGGGGGAATGTGTTCGCAGTGAACTAGGAGGACGTTGGGGAACCCGTTGAACAAACAGAAACACTAGTTTCACTGAGTTCCCGACAACCACCGGGGAAAAGAAATTTCCTCCCTGTGCAGAGAGCCCAGTGTTGACTGCACAATTATTCAAGGCGGATATCATTTATAAAGAGAACTAAGGACAAAGAAAATGTCACCCCTACCAACTGTTCATTGTTTTATACTAGAACAAGGTTATTCCATTTTGAGATATGACCAATTACATCCTTCAAGCCTTCCACATGACACCTAGAAAACCACCTAGGGAAAAAAATCATTTTTCTTTTTTGCAAAGACAGGTGGGAAACTTCAAATCCTTTATTCCCAAGTGCAAAAGTTTTTTGAAGAGGTCAACTCTCTCTCTCTCTCTCTCTCTCTCTCTCTCTCTCTCTCTCTCTCTCTCTCTCTCTGTGTGTGTGTGTGCAATAGAGAGAAGAGAGATGGGTGAAAGAAAATGAAGTGAACCTCTCATCTATGCATTAGGCAATAAAAGTGGAATCTCATTATTAACACATTGAAGAACAAAATGCTATTTTGTAAATGAAGAGCAACAAAATTATTTAAGAATTTTATTAACCTGTCAAAGTTTAAACCAAACCAAAAATGTTATGAACTATGTTCTGCTTGGGACTGTTCATAGGGCACTTAATGACATAGTGAGTACTTAAGCCTCACTACGTTAGAAAATTCTAGGATCTGTTTCCTAATTCAATGAAGTCATAATACCCAGAGATGGTACTTAAAAATAAATCACAATCTAATGTGAAGACACCTTTATCTCAGATTCCCATGCCATTTTGTTCTTTGCAGGAAGAGAGTATTTGCTTAGAAAGGAGATATTAAGAGTCTTGCAAAACTTAATGGTAATAAAAGAATAACAAAGAGAAAATTATAAGGTGATGAAAAAGCACAAGGATATCAGTGCAACAGACACTGAAAACAGGATCTGACTGCTGCTCTCCCTTCCTTCCTTTCCTTTCTCTGATTCTCTTTAGTCTTTTCCTCTCATTGTTTCCTTTCTTCTTCTCTTTCTACCCTTTCTCTTCCTGTGCGTCTATTTTCCAATTCTCTCCTCTGCATCTTTCTTCAAGTGGTAGTCATTTAATTTTTTAAAATAAAAAATTGAACAGATGAAGACATTTTGATTGAATGATAACTCCCTTTTCCCTTAAGTTTCTTCCAGTGTTCTGCCTGGGAAACCACATCCCAAACACATCTGTCCTTGTGAATTTTACCATAGGATCTTGAAAGGACAAATTCTTTATGTGACATATTCATAGTGAACATCATCTTTGAGATGATCAATTATGTGTCTAAATAAATGCACAGCATATACGTTTCAGAATTCCCCTTGCTGCCAACTCTCCATTTTTTTTGACATTTTGTGAAAATCTCTAAACAGAAAAAAAATATAGGTATGACAAACAGAAAGTTCCAAACGTACTGACAATTAACTATATCTTGAAGGAGATGGCAAAGTAGTAGAGTTGGATATCACAGTAGCCGAACAAAAATTGGAACCAAATCCCACTGAGCCTGGGAAAGCAATGGTTAAATGAAAACATTAGCAAGAAGTCTTCATATTTTAGGATAAAATCTTGACCAGATTGCTTTTAAAATAGTATCTTGAATAAAAGGACACATATTTGAATTGATGATGTTGCTGTTGATAGGCGTTTTAGTGTTAGGATTCAAGAGAAGAAATGTGTTTTGAAAACTTATTTTGAATGTGACACAATGGCAAATTCCAGAGCAGTCACTGGCAGCATTTTTCTCTCAGACTCACATCTAGGGTCAGAAATCAGGGAGAGTCTTGGTGCAGGACATTATGTGGGTACTCATTCCATTTCTAACCACTATAGGGAGAGTGGAGAAAGCAAATGGTAACTCTGACAACACCCTGGCATCCCTTTAGAGGAGTAAGGAACTGGGGAAAGAAAAGGTGGCTGGCTCACCTCACTGTTGCTGAAGGGGCTTCCTACTGTCCACATTATAATGAAAGCAGCTGTGTTAGGGTGGTGCTTTAGTGCACGGCAGGGGTTGCAGACACGACACATCTTTCCTAATTGGAAAGGTGGTAATGGAAACAGTACTACTTGGAACGATAAAGGTAAATACTTTGCTGGGTGCCGGGCACTGTGCTCAGTCTTTAAAAAGGACTAACTCGCTACATCTTCACAGAAGCCTATGAAAAAGCATTGCCATCAACACTATCACCACCACTGCTAATTATTATCAACAGAACTGTCCTTCTCTCCATCGGTCACCATCATCACAATTCCCAGAACTGTTTAGTAGTTAAAGAAAGTCAGCTTCATTTTTCCAAGTCCATATAGTTACTAAGCTTCAAAACTAGATCAAATAGGATATAACAGTATACCTTGTATTTATTTTATTTCTGCACAAAATGGACAAATTCTCAAATAAAGTAGCAACGTTCAAAGGGGGTGGCAAGAATATACACCAAACAACAAAATCTAGATGAGATGAAAAAACCATCATACTGACACTGAAGGATTGTTACAATAGTACCGTACAGGCAGTACTCAAGGACCTGTATTAGTTCAACACCACTAACTGAAATTTAATGAGCAAGGCCGCCCTAGGGCCTATTAGCGCTACCATTTACAGATGAAGGTCGAGAGTCACAACCCTTGTTAATCTTAGAACCCACGCTTATAGCCGCTTCCCCTTCTGCTTCTCCAAAGCCCAACTCACCTGTTTCTTTTAGCTCTTTGGGTTATCGCCTGGATTTTTATCAGTCAACAGAGTTACAGTTTTGCTCTGCCCTCATCGGTCTTGGGAGGAGCTAAGTGGTGTTTGAAAAGAACTTACGGATGCTTGCAACTTTTGGATTTACATTTTCAACACTGACAAACAAATGTCTAAAACTGCAATGGAGGGGCTGTAGCCAAACATATAAAGCCATCTACATTCCGCTTGGACATCAACATCAAACCGCACTGTGCAAAACCATGTGAGAACTACATTTCATTGGCAAATATTTATGGTATTTCTTATATACTTATAATAAAACAGCTTAATCCCTCATTTCAAATAGATATGTACATTCAATTTTTTTTTGCGGATATGATATGTCTTTTATGAACCATTATAACTCTCAGAGCTGAGAGTATAAGGCTAAAAACCTCCTAAAGTGGCAGGAATGTTTTCAATACTTATGGAATAATTTGTTAACAAATGCAAAAATTTCCACACTGAAGCTGAACAATTTTTTTTACATAAAATATCCATCTCGTCTAATGAAAACATGACTTTCACAAAACAAAACAAGGGGTAATTTCACATTTCTGGGGGGAATATTAAAAGCTTTTGCAGGATGTCTGCTTTAATTACCTTGAAAAGTGAAGCTTTCTTCAGGGATTGCTCTCTTATAGTTAGTATCTGGGCAAAATTCTGATCACGGTGATTAAAAATAAAAGGGACTCCAGAAAAATTACCAGTTCTCTAAATATCAGGAACCGTTTCATATGTTTTGATGTAAGATAAAGTTAAGGGCAGAAGACCTTCAGGAGAGCCCCAAGGGGACAGCACTCCTGATAGTGAGCAAGGCAAGCATGGGCAGAAAGAGCAGGCCAGCCAAGCTCTGCCTGAGTCCTCACTTCCGCGTGTGGGATTTGGGTGGGAGGCCAAAGGAAGGCAGATGTTCACCTGTTGAAAATGTTCTGGAGGGGATGCAGGCAGGAACTCACTCATTCTATCTGGGCACCTAGAGAATGGTACAGTTGTATCGACTTTGAAGGAAGCAAGGAGTATACTGGGCCAATGAATTGACGAGTTTATGAATGGGAAAATTAAGCAATGTGGGAGATTAGTGAATATGCTGACCATACCGCGTATTTCTATAGAAGATATTTTAAAGGAACATCTACAGAGTTACATACATCCTAATCATACAAAGTTGTGTGTGGTGGTACTGGGGACGGGATATAGAGCCTTGTGCAGTTTTGACAATAATTTGACTTATGTATGACCTGCATACCCAGGCCACAAAGCATTTGTATCCAACAGTTTTGTTTAAGAGAGAATAATTCACAACAGACGGGGATTCAAGACATTCAGTGCTGGTGTTCATGGTGACAGCTGGTTGTCAGTGGAGGAATTACAAGTAGAATGAGGGCCCGGCATGAAAGTCACAAAGCACTTACCTATGAATTACAGAAAACTTAAAGTTGAACTTTGTGTATGGCATAGGGTGAATGAAAATGATCCCAGGACTGCTGACATAAAACACAGCGCATCACAGAGACTTGTGTTTTGATCTGCCTGCATCACAGTGAGCAAAAGCCCCAGCCATCATTTTTTTTTCCAGCGAGTTGTTTTGTGGCCAAGGAGAAGCACATACTCAAAGACAGTTATTAAAGGAAATATTACGAATTTACTTTGAAATATTTCAAGGAGACATTTGTTTTTAACTCCAGGCACATCAATCCTTCAGTGTCTCCATCCTTAATTTGCATAAACACTGTAATTGACAGCTTGTTAACAGTTCATTAAGGACACTAAAACCTTGTGATAAACAACAGCCTGTCAAAGGCACACTGGACGGAAGATCTAGCCATGCATTTTATCCACCTTCGGAATCAACCCACTTCACCAACCGTCCGTCCAAGAGGAGGCTTTGCCAATCGATATGTTCACACGCAAGCACTCAAACAAGGCACTGGAAAGCACTTATTAAGTCCTGATTAGCAGCTAATTTGTGTCTCTCAGCTGACTAACTTCTATGAGTAAATGCAGCCATGACCCCGATTTTTTAAATGCTAGCATAATATTGTTCCAGCAACTGCAAAGATCAGGAAGAGAGGGGCAACTCATAACAAGAAACAGAAAGAGTGAAAAAAAAATGGTAAGTTCTGACAATCTGTAACTCCTTGTTTCAGAGAGAGAGACAGACAGAGAGAGAGGAGAGAGAGAGAGAGAGAGAGAGAGAGAGAGAGAGAGAGAGACAGAGAGAGAGACAGAGAGAGAGACAGAGAGAGAGAGAAAGAGGAGAGAGAGGATTAGAGTAGAGGGAGGGAGGGAAGGAGGGAGGGATGGGGGAACGAAAAGGAAACACAAGCATCCAGTGTCATGCATGGCCCTTCTTCTTAGCAGTCTGAAATGGAATATTTTCGTGATTGCAGTTTGAAATATGCGGTAGAGATGATGAAGCTGCACAACACAGAGAAATCCATTTGTGATCCCCTGGCAAGATGCATTATACAACTACTGGATGTTGTGTCTCTCCCCATTTTTGGATGAAAGCCTGATTATAAGCTCATTTCATTTGAACAAATCTTCCTGGGCTCCCCGCTGAGCAGGGTGTTTCCATTGAAAGCAGAGAGGTCTTCAATTTTCCTACCTCCAGTGTGGGATCCTTGCTGCAAGGGTATCTGGGTTCACAGGGATACTACAGGGTTAGTCCAGGCATTTACGTTCAGTGTTTAGACAGTTCACTTTACAGCACTCTAGACAGGGCCAGCGGTCCGTAACCCTATTCTTCCTACCCGTCTTGTCTTCTTACAGAGAAGGGAAATGTGAAATCACTCAGGAGCCTTTCCAATCACTGCATTAGGAACTATAATGTCAGCACCCAGAAGGCTGGGGCAGAAGAATTGGAAATTCAAGTTCTTTCTCAGCTTTGTGCTGAATTTGCAGTCAGCTCTGGCTACCTTAGACCTTTTCTCAGAACAAAACCAAAAGTCTTAAAAAATGCTCAAATAGGGACAGAGGTACGACCTGATGAATTATTTCTTCAAATACTTTTGAAATACACCAAGAGTATTTGAAAACTGTTTGAAGCGTTAGGTATAGATAGACCGTTTTACCTGTTAAATCCAGGCACTAAGATCCCTAAAAGCTCAAACTTAACACAAATGTGTGGATTTGCTCATATAAATGCATGTTGTAAGATGCCAATCGGATAGATTGAAAATTGTTTTTTA
Organism: Microtus ochrogaster; assembly: GCF_000317375.1. NCBI lineage: Eukaryota > Metazoa > Chordata > Mammalia > Rodentia > Cricetidae > Microtus > Microtus ochrogaster. The sequence goes on from NC_022014.1 coordinate 58,263,933, forward strand.
AATGTTGAACTGCATTTTGGAAATCTCAAAAATATTTTTGATCCTTGTATAATTGTTATCTATAAAATTTATTTTTAACTAGAGTTCGGTATCCATCCAACTAAAATAGAATGCTCTTCTCTGTTCTTTCTGTCCAGCAATCATTATCACAACCAAACAAGTCAGTGATATTTACCTACTAAATCCACTGAGCACACTTTGTGTGAAGACTGAGTATATATGCAAATATAAATTATATATTTTAAAGTTATATTTTCTATAAATGCTGTCATTGATAGTGTTCTTAAATAGAACTTTGACAGTATTTTTACAATTTGGTGGCTTTACTTTGTTAATCTGTGCTAAATCTTTTCCTCATAAATCTTCAAAATTGTCTCTTCCCTGACTTACTTAGTTCAGGTATGCTTTGTACACCAAAAATATATTCATATTTTCTGTGTTCTTATTTTTTATTTTTTTCAGGCAGGGGTTCACTCTGTAGCCTAGGCTGACACTGAACTCATAAGCTTCCTGTCTCAGCTCCTCCAGTTTTACAGGCATGAGAAACACTCCAAGCTCTGTCTTGGCCTTGAAATCAAAGACGAAAGTAGAATCAAGCAGGCCCATTTCTTAGTGAGTAAGGAAGGAAAGACCTCACCCTGACATTCATACTCCAAGGGGGAAAAACAAATACCCAAAGGTAGTGATAAAAAGTAAATTATGTAACATTTTGGAGGGTGGTTGAATCCCAAAGTTACACATGGTATCATTAAATAAGTGCAAGGGTAAAGCAAAACAAAATATTAAGTATTCACCTTTCCCACTTAGAAAAGATATTAGGCCTTGTCCATAGCTGAAGAGCTACTGGCAGTGGGTTGTTGCTCCTGGGGCGAGGGGTGTCATTCTGTAGCGGTGTCGTCACTAGTAGGTTGCCCATGCTCTAGTGGCTAGCCCTATACTCGTGCACATATGGATAGCACAAATTAAACTTAGCAGGTTAGCTTTTTTTTTTTTCTTAAAAGGACATGAACTTTGGAGAGGGACATATGGGGAATGATCCCGGAAAAGTTGGAGGGGGTAGGACATGATTACATTTATTATGTCCAAGTATGAAATTTTCAAAAAAAATAAATAAAAGGAAAAATACATGGCTCTTAAAGTGCTATTAAAATATAAAAGAAATATTAAAACAGCTTAGAATACTTTGTGGAAAAAAACTGTTTATCCAGTATTATCTACATGCTGGTTTGGAAGTGAACAGAACTCCATGTCTTTCAATTGGTCATGCTCCTGTATCATGCATGCCTTGATCATTGTTCTGAAGATAGCCAGATGGCCAGGAGTATGTCTGTAACACTTTATTTCCTTAGGTCACATAAGCTAAGTTCATGCAGCTTTTCAGAAACATACAAAACTAATACAACAGCAAACTCACCTCACCCATACCAAGCACCACAGTTGGTACGTTTGATGTTAGTATGTTGTCAGTTACTATAGGGGCAAAATACTGCATTGTAGAATGCAAAATATTTTGATTCTATTTATTTCTGCAAAGCAGTTCATTTGATTGGGGTCTTGGTGAAGAAGTATGAGTGCAAGCCTTAAGTGATACATTATTCAACGCAAATTAATGCAGTCAAGTGAATATATAAAGGCCAAGCAAAAGGTAGGGTTAGTCTCTGAGTGTACACAAAGGAAGACAAGGGTCATGAATTGCCCGAACAATTAATACTGATTCAGTACACACCTGGGGAACAGCAGCACAGCCATGTCCAGCGAGTGCCTGTGTTGCGTGGTGGTTGATGGCTTCCTTGTGGAGTCATATGGGGCATGTGGGGGGGGGACTCCTCGGATGCTAGCTCTCATTTATACTGGTGGGCAAGTTTTCTCACACTTATGATTCATCAGTTACGAAAAGGGAATCATGCTGCATATGCCACACAAATTAGGGAAGATAATGTATGAAAACCACTTAGCACAGTGCTTGGCACGGAGTTTAATACATGACAGCTTATACCCAACGAATCCCATGTGCCAGGGAAGAACAACAGAGAGAGAGAGAGAGAGAGAGAGAGAGAGAGAGAGAGAGAGAGAGAGAGAGAGAGACAAACAGCACATGCACTTTGTGGGCTGAAATATGAATAAGCAAAAGGCCCCATGCCACGGGGAGGCAACAGGAACGGATGTAATCCAAATTTCAAATATCTGCCTGGCAGCTTGGTATATATAGGTTTGGCATGGAGCTGGAGGTGGCTCGGAGATGGACTAGAGGAGGGCATTTCACTCCAGGAGCAGAAGGATGAAAGGAGATGGGGATGGAGGTGGTGGCGACCGAAGGAGGTCTGATCTAAGGGACTGCTGGGAAAGAGGCAGCAGGTGCTGGTGATAAATTGGATGTGGAGGATGAAGGAGGAGAATCAAAAATAACTCCAGGATGGGAGCTCTGGGGAGGTGGAGAACAGCAGAGACAGTGACGGGGAGGTGGAAAGGGATGGATGTGCGGTGTGGCGTGCCCACCCGTAGGGGAACGGATGATGTGCCTCCAACAGGATGATTCTGAGTAGTCTGCGTTGGAAGCAACGGGAAGTGGCTAAGACAGAAAGTAAGGCCTGATTGGAATACTTTCTCATCGGTTCAAGGTTAGAACTTTGAGACCGCCTTATGATTCGATGAAAGCAAACCCCTGCTTTGGGATCTGGCAACAGATCCTAATGGAAAGAAAAAGGGGTCGGCTATATACAGCATATTTTTCTAAGTGGCTAAAAGGAAAAGAAGGTTCCCCCGTGATTCTGCTTCAGAGCAATGCTGCACCCATGTTCCTCATGCTTACAACTCTTATTGCAGCCCAGCAATCCTAAAAAAAAAAAAAAAGTGAGGAACAGAAAGGGGATGATTCTCCTACAGGAGTTGTGGTGAGGTGAGGTGACTTCACATCTATACATGGTTTGGTAATTTTGCAATAGATTTGGTTTAATGTGGTCTTTTGCCCGAGTTTATATTGCTAGCCACGGTCATCACCAGGCTCTTAGAGGCATCTGACAGTCTGTTTATCTTGTAAATAGTTGCAATGAAAAGAGGGGAAGCAAAAAAGATTGTTACGTTTTGTGTTGCTTAAAAACTACTGGTAATTAGGAGGCCCACATGTACCTAAATCAAAACAAGCCAAGCAATGTTTTCAGGATCCCTGTAATGCAATCCGTAGATGAGAATTTACAGAGAAGCTGTGATACCAGATTGTATTAACTTTTATCTTACCTAAAGCACAATTATCGTCGGCAACAATAACAACATGGTGCTATCACATAAACCTATATAAAAGAATTGGCGAGGCTGCAATAATGACGTCCATGCTATTTGGATTATTCCTTGAAAATTATCCAAATTCCAGTGGCTGAGAAGAGGGACTTTTTGATTTCCTTCTAAACTGCCATGGCCTGCCGCCCCACCCCGTTCCATGGCACACACATGCGCTCTTACACACATACTCTGTCATAAAGCAGGAACACGTTTCCTAACCCAAACTGAAAAGTCCTTGGCTCTCCAAATGACTATAAATTGCATGGCTAAGTGCATATGGCCCCAGGGCTGTCACAATTACTTCTCCTGACAATTCATCATAGCATACTAATTCTATAATATCATTACGGCGTCTCTTCTCACTGTACTGATCCAGCCAGCTAATTTAATCAACTAATAATAGATTCAGAAATGGATGCAAGGGGCCCTAGCACTTCAAATTACATTACTAGAGACATACCGTGGTGCAGAAAATACATTCCCTGCAAGTCCAGCTTAACTCCACAAGTTACTTTGGCCAGGGGCATGGGGGTCATTGCCACAGTGAATTGTAAGGGAAGCATTATAGCCATGGAGTTTTCTTTCAAAACCAATACATTTTTACTTGCTTAAAATATATTAATCGCACCAGTAGGGGAACAACTTGGTTCTGTCTATATACAGGGTCTTTGGGCTTATTAATAAGACATAGAACTCAGAAGATCTCCTAAGAGTAGCAGAAAACCCAGAGTTTTATGGTGAGGTGTGGAGTGGGTCATCCAGCAAGAACAATTAATTTTATTAAATTTTAATCTGTTCTGAAAATATCAATGATAATTAGAAAACATATTATTTTTTAACATCTTAGTCCATCTTGCATGCCACAAGAAGGAATAACTTAATTTATTATGAAGAAAAAAAAGAACCCCAAACAAAATACCTCCCCAAATACCCTATCAGGTAAAATACATGTTACAAATAGTTGTGGGTCTCTTGCTTAACTGTAGTGTTAGAAGTTTAGTATTCCTTTTGCAGTTCTATTTACTTATTAAAATATTTATATAATTCCATGTTTTGGTGTTTCTATAGAGATTTACCTATCTATTCTGAAGTTTCAACAGAGGCAGAAAGAGCAGCCATGTGCAAAGGGCCTAACAGCTGGCTTCCAACATATATTGTTTGTTAAACTAACAGGTAGATTCTTTTTTGCTTCTCCTGGGGTCTTGGCAACCTACTTCACCTGCATACAATTGCAAGCACCTAGAATCCCGCAGTTATTACCCGCCTGATGGTAACTTAAACTAGAACAGGGTCCATTTAGTAAAACGTTAACAGATATTTAACTCAGCTGGTGTTTCCCATGCATGTTTCTAAAGCCCGAATACCCATGCCTTTTCCCGAATTTCCTGCTACAGGCATCTTAAGGCTTCCGTTCTCAGCTTGGCCTGAGAAACCTGTAACCAGCAGTGGGTGCCACTGAAAACTGTATTAGCATTGGTTAAACTTAGTGGGCATATTGGTTTCTATTTCGTCATGCTAGAACACTTGACAAAGAGACCTCAGAGCAGAACCTGTATTTCTATCATCCACGGGAAACTCAGCTCCGCTGGTACCTTCATCCACCCAGACATAGCAATACGACATGTGACGCCTGGCAGGGGGAAGCTTCCAGCGAGATAACACGGACCCTAGCATTCTCATAGGTCACCAAGGGCCACCAACTCTCACCTAGCATTTTTTTTTTTAATCTCAGACAGACCAACTTTACCCATTTTAAGTCTGCGGTCCTAGACACCTGTGGCTCTTTGAGTGTCCAAATCTCCTGAAGTCATGGAATGTTTTTAAGCAAAAGGTCTTTAAAAACAGGACATTTATATAGCATGTTTATCGTAAGATTTAGCTTTTAAATATGCTTTTCGATAGTCTGATTAATAAGTTTACAATATTGCCTCGTTGTTTTTATTCATGGTTCACAGCAATGTGTATTTCCACAAATGTGCCTACCTTGTATGAATCTCTTCTATTAAAAAAGGGCGAAAACTCTCATCTAGATAATGTTTCTGTTAGTTATTTTGAGACTCAAGTGTAAATTCAGTAAAATGTCCGTGCAATGTCACCCTTTGCTAAATGTGATTCGAATCGTGTTTACTTAGCCTAAATGCAAGACATCTCCGTGAGCAGTGTAATATAACAAAACAAATAATTTTCCTTCCATCAATAAACAAGAGCTTTGTTCATCACTAAGAGACGTTGGGTGGTAAAGCATTGAGTGCTATGCATTTTATGCCTAAATCAATGTAGTGTCTTGCAGTTATACCACCTAATGTGTTTTTAAGTCATCCGCTACAGAGATCAATGTGATTCTTATTTGATATTCAGTGTTAAGTTAAGCCTCATAAATTTAGAATTGCACTCTGTTATTTTGATGGTTATATATTAACCACGTACTGAAAGTTTTATGATTTTAGACTCAGCCTGGCTGTAAATCATACTGGTTCCATACGTGAGTCATAGGGTCTTGCTTGATTTTTATTGCTCTGCTCAGAAAGAAACGGATGGATGGATGGATGAATGGATGGATGGGTGTGTGAGGGAGGTAAACCTATAGTGTGTTTGGATAAATATTTCGGGTATGTGAGCAGTGACTGCATGCTTCAGAAAATTCAAATTAGACAATGCACGGAAGACCGCTTTGTAGGCTCTGGTGATAATACAACATCGAGGTATCAAACTGACAATCTTTTATATTAGTACCCTCGGGGGTATGGACCTTGACCTCACCCTCACCAGAGTTCACCTGTGTACACTCTGTGGCTAGTAAGTCTGACAAGCATACCTCTACCTGGGTGAAAAGTGTGTGTGTGTCTGTGTGTGTGTGTGTCTGTGTGTGTGTGCATGCTTTTATCAGTACTCAATCTGAGATGTATACTATCTTCAGAGTCTGAATGGAAACAAGGATACACATTGACACAATTCCTCAAACTGATAAATTGGGAAATGACACTGGACTCTACCTAGGCTCACATAGAAAAATTAATGTATGAAGATGACAATAATTGTCTTCTTAATTGTCATTCATAATGACTATTACACACAGCTAAGAAAATCAAAACCAATGAACCAACCAAACAAGCAAAAACAGCAGAGCAACAGCTTTTGCAAATAATGGCTCAAATTAGATGTACTAAAACACATCTTCCCTCTACGAGGCATCCCTTGGCTAAATTTTAGATAGATGGCAAGAATAGATTTGTAACCCTTAGCTCCAGCACAAGGGAAACTTTGGCAAGCTATCAAACAGCCTTGAGCCCTGAAGATTCTAAATTAGTCCCTGTACTAAATATATATTTTAAAATTATAACTGAAGTCACGTTTTATGACATATTTTCAGATTCTTCACGCTTCTCTCGATAGTTAAAGATGCATCATCTTAGGGTATGACTAAACTGACAGACATGACAACATTTCAAAGGGGATTATGCAAGATTGGGCCAAAATTTTGATCAGTTTTGATTGAGCAGCCTTTAGCAGTAAGTCAACAGTTACTGTTTTGTTTTTTTCCTTCTTTGCTTTTCCCAACTATTTAGTAGCATAAACTGCCTAACCTTTCTATTTCCTCTGGTATATTATTTACTATCATTATTGATTTACAGGGCTATTGCTTAAAAACCAGTTCACATTTTCTTTCTCTACTTTTAAGAGTCCTGAACAGGAACCTTCATGACAAAATGTAAACAAATAAAATTATCTCATCTATAAACATAGGCAGTAACAAATTTGTAGAATTCAGCTTTTCTCACAGAAAGATATTCTGTGATGAGTTTCTTCCCAAATGTTCCTGAAAAAAAAAATAATGTTTTCAAAGTTTGTACTTGGTTTGCAAGATTGGCCATACACTAGTCAGTAGTCGCTATATTAGTAGGCTATACTCTGAGGTCACTCACCTGGGAAGCTAACTGATGTGGGAAGTGCACCCTAACTTACTGATTTCGAAGTCTTGGGAGTGGAGCCTGGGGATGTGATCCACCTCTATCTTCCCCATCCTACCTTCCATTCATCCTCCTTGACAATGGTGTCAGGGCTGTGGAGACACCGCCTCAAGAAACATTGTTCAAATGATTTTTTAGTCACTCCCTGTTGCGTTGCTGCTCTGTGTCTGTTGTGTAGGAGAAGCTTTGGTCCAGGTGTCGGGGCTTTCAGGATTCTAAATGCCCCCTGGACTCAGAGTCACGTAAGAGCTAAGTGAAATGGCAATATAACCCCAAGTGAACTTTCTAGTTATCTATACCCAGTGTGGCAGCTTGAGATTTAAGTACCAGTTGGGCACGTAGAAAGCATTTCAATGGGCAGCCTTAACAATGCCTCCTATGAAGGTATGTCCATGTAAGTAGGAAATGTTCTGCCGGGATTTACACTTTTGTCTTGTATTCCTTTACACACACACACACACACACACACACACACACACACACACACACACACACTTTGATCAGTAATTCAATCAAAACAGATGTATGGCAGGTGAACATGCTATTGTGAGAATGTAAAATACTATAAACAGAGCATGTAGTAACTGAGGGACGGAAATGGGAAGTCTGGATTATTTCAGGAACACTCTGTGCTTGGGGGAGTCTTCTGGGGCAAATTCCTAGAGCTTTAATAACAAGCCTGACACTCCTTCATAGCGTTCTACTAATTTAGAATATTGTATAACTCAGATTTCTTCAAGTCTCCCAGGATCTAGTGGTAATATTTTAAGCTGTTATTCAGTTACTTTTCATTATCAACACACCTTTGTGCTCAGAGATAATGAGGTATCAAACACTGTATTTTGGAATGTGATAATGTAGACCATGCTCCTGAACTCTGAGAATAATGGCCCATTTATTTCAGTGAAGGTCTCAATGTGCCCAGCTAAGGTGATGTAAATTTGTAAGTGTAAGCCAACTTTTGGGTCTTTTTTTTTTTTTTTAAATTTACTGTAGCAGTTCCTGCGAGTTTCTTCCTGCTCTCTGCATCTGGCCTCTGCCTTCTAGCCACTTCCCTCGTGTCATGGCCCCTAAACGGCAATCTGCGCTTCTGCCTCAGTCCAAGAAACCCAAATCGGCTCCGTCCCCGAAACTGGAGGACAAGTCTGCCTCTCCCGGCCTGCCGAAGGGAGAAAAAGAACAGCAAGAAGCAATTGAACACATTGACGAAGTACAAAATGAAATAGACAGACTTAATGAACAAGCAAGTGAGGAAATACTAAAAGTAGAACAAAAATATAACAAACTCCGCCAACCGTTTTTTCAGAAGAGGTCAGAATTGATCGCTAAAATCCCAAATTTTTGGGTAACCACATTTGTCAACCATCCACAAGTGTCTGCACTGCTTGGGGAGGAAGACGAAGAGGCTCTGCATTATTTAACCAGAGTTGAAGTAACAGAATTTGAAGACATTAAATCAGGTTACAGAATAGATTTTTATTTTGATGAAAATCCCTACTTCGAAAATAAAGTTCTCTCCAAAGAATTTCATCTGAATGAGAGTGGTGACCCATCCTCAAAGTCCACTGAAATCAAATGGAAATCTGGAAAGGATTTGACAAAACGCTCGAGTCAAACACAGAATAAGGCCAGCAGGAAGAGACAACACGAAGAGCCAGAGAGCTTCTTTACCTGGTTTACTGACCACTCTGATGCAGGTGCAGATGAGTTAGGAGAAGTCATCAAAGATGACATTTGGCCAAACCCCTTGCAGTACTATTTGGTTCCTGATATGGACGATGAAGAGGGAGAGGCAGAAGATGATGACGATGATGATGAAGAAGAAGAAGGCTTGGAAGATATTGATGAAGAAGGAGATGAAGGTGAAGAAGATGAAGATGAAGATGATGATGAAGGGGAAGAAGGAGAGGAGGATGAAGGCGAGGATGACTAGCAGAGAAGACTGATGGATTCCGACTCTCTTTTTTATTTTCTTTTTATTAAATTTCTCCAGTCCCTGGGAGCAAGTTGCAGTCATTTCCCTCCCATCCCCAATCCCTCTTGTGCTCAGTCGCCCTGTTTCTGAGGTCTCGCTTCTCAATACCATGGTTCTCAACTTATTTTGGGGGAAATGTCTTGAGCAAAATACAATGGGAAAAGAAAAAAAAAAAAAAAAAAGATTTACTGTAGTTTTGATTATAGTTCATCATGCTCTCCTACCTTCTCCTAACATTTAAGTGACCTGTCCCACGCCTCCCAAGTAAGCAAATCCCCAAATTCAGTTTGGAGTGTGCCTCACTTAAACATAAAACTCATGAATTTTTTTCAGAGAATTTGCACTATTCTGGGATTTCTAAAATGACTACAATCATTAGAAATGAAACAAAACAAAACAAAACAAAACAAAAAATTCCCATTCAACTTTGAGCCTTATCTTCTGGATCACCTTCTGGACCAAGTTTATAGGTTGGATATCCACTGCATTATGTACACAGGACTTAAAGATTAACTCAATATTGAATGTTCTTTGCAGTACTAGATTCAATGTACTGACATATGCCTTATATGTATAAAAGTTTAAGAAGACTCTCTCAAATATATAATTAAAAAGTAGCACCCAGAATCCTGTACATTTCTGCCAGTCTCATGGTCAGTCTCTAACTTAAGTAAATAAGAACAGCAGGGAAGTTGCCTTGCTCTGAGGAATACTTTCTGCAATAATTTTAGATCTGCTTTATGTACACCAAGGAGGCTGTCAGTTTATCTGATCTTCAAACACTAGATGAACTCTATAGGGACAGTTGCTGGGAAATCAGAGGCTGTTTGTTTAAATACATTTAATGTTTCTTTTTTTCAATCTGAATGCCGAATTCTCTGTCTCAATGTATCCCTTGTTTGGAAGTATTTGTTAATTTTCATAAATGAGTCGCCAAGAAGGCAGATATGGTAAGGACATTGCAGAAAAGCAGTCTGTGTCTATACCAGGCTACAGAATAAAGCAATTCATTGAGCATATGGCTTTATTAGGCTTAAATAGCTCTTCTCCAAGATGATTCTGAGCACCATATTTTGAAAGATAAGGTAGTGGGTTGTTGTTTTTGGATATTTGCCTTCATAAAGATAGGCCATCTGTCTCAACAAGTGAGAAGATTCGAATGCTTTGATTGCTATTTTCCTAATCAGGATAAATCCTAATGTATTTTCACATGCTGATGAACTCGATCTGACATTCTATCTTGGAGAGGCTGGCTGGTATCATCGCTGTCAGGGTTGCATGCTGTCCACAAATATCCCTGCACAGTGTCGGGTGAACACGCAGGTCTTCTGTTTTCCAAAGTCGGACAGAAAGTCATAAAAAAATAGAGAGATGGTACGGTGAGATAACAGGACTTATCCTTTGTTTGTCTGAGCAAGGAAATTAATATTAAATATAAAATTGTGCCACTCCATTTTATTGAGATTGTAGTTATGATATAATTATTCCCACCTAAGATTTTTCAAATCTGTAAAAAAATTTTACCATGGAAGACCCAAAATCATTTTTAAGAATCCCTCTAAGTATTAGTCATATGGTCAGTAACTTCCCATTACCAATGTGCTGAACAATTTTTTTAAAAAGCTCATAAAAACAAACTAAAAATTGCCTGAGTACATCTGATGTAACTAAAAATTATATTTTAATTATTTAATAAATCGGAAAGCTAGAATAATGTGCAGTATCTTCTGTACCCTCATTATGTATGCATACCACTGTCAAGGCTTCTAAGCACACACTTCCAGTCTGCTTTCTATGTAAGTTTATCTTTTCCTCAAAAGCATAATTGGTTCTATAATGTGCAGACCAAGCTTTAGACTGCTTATTAACGGAACAATAGATGAATAGTACTTCCCTATATTATTAAAACTTCACAGTTCCTTTAACAATTGCCCCTTTTGGATACCCAAGTTTCTTGAAGGATTTCATGACTTTTTTTGGTAAGTTTATTTATTCTGTTGGGACTAGACACTCACATCATGCTTCCTTGATGACTATGAGAGAATAGAAACTCCCACATAGTGTTCCAATAAGTCCCATCTTACCATACATGGCTTTGACTTATTGGCACAGGGTAGGTCACTGTTTGAAATACATTGGCTTTGTTTCTCCTTCTAGTTGCCTGATTCTTTTCAAAAGGATTTTCAATCCTTTCGAAACTCTGAGTTCCTATGCAGGTAAACCTGAATTTGTTTGGTGAACAGCTTGACCTGGGAGACATTTTCCAAATAACCAAGTCCAAGGTGTCTTTCAGGTCTTTGTCAGTGAAGTTGCTCCAATATTTTACGTGACAGTGCATGCTTTCAGATGATTGCACATATGTTTGTATTTTCTAAGTTGTATATAAGTGTTCGCTGGATTTGGAGGGAAAATACACAGAAAACATACTGGGCTGAAATGCTATTTCTTGGCTGGTACCTGGCCCAAAAGTAAGTGCTTTAGCACATCTCTAACACACTCAATAAACTTGCTATTATTAACTAAAGACTGCATTTCAAGTACATTATGGCATCACTCGAAGTAATAGCAACTGAAATGTACCTACTTAATGGAATCGATCTTTCATAAAGACTGCAGTAAAGTATTATCAGAAGTCACTTATTGAACTTTATTTCTCAATGATATAATAAAAAGTAGCATGTCAGGAATAAAAATGTCATTTGTCATCTGAATCTCTGGCACCTCAGAAATGGTATCAAGAAGCAGGGGTGGGCACTCCTTGAACATCACAATGAGAGTAAGGATTAGCCATTTCCTCTAGCCATTTCCTCAAGCCTCGGGCGGCAAGAATCTCGGTGTGTTCAGTGTCTACCGTCAAGCACTGGTTAAGCCACAGATATGCGTAGTACTGTATTCCTGGGATAGACTGTTTATGGCATTGTTTTTCCAAATAAATCAATTCATTCCTCTGGTCCCAAGCTGCCCCATACTTTTAAGACTCCAAATGATTTGAGAGATCGCACTTGATTTTTTTTTTTTTTATTTTTCTGTGTTTCTCTGGTTTGTCTCCAATATGTTTGGTTTTCATGGTATGTTTGCTAGCTCTGATGCCTTCGAGTAGATTACAACAGCCGCACTAGACCGTAAGTGAACTGGAGACACGCTGGAGATTAGGCATTGCTCCAGAAATAGAATCGGTTTGGGGAAGTGAGTTTCCTCAGACACAGTATATGAGTACTAATGCAGCCAGAAGGTAAACATTCAGAACTCTTTCTCACCTCTTGTCCCTCAATATTAAATGGAGATTTTTTTTTCCTATGTGGGAAGAAAGGCAAGAAGAAAAATAGCCTGTGGGCAAGCGCATGATTTTTGCTCGCCCTTTAAAAGATTCTATTTCACTCAAATTAATTAAGTCAGATATTAAGAGACAACCTTACTAACTGGCTGTGTGTAATTTGGAATAGATTAATTTGGGGTTGTTTAGCTTCTCAATAGTGTGAAAACAAGACACACTTATTAGAAATTATACTTCATGTTTGGGTTTTCTTCCTTTGCTGCATTAGCAACACATGTTACAACACTCTTGTGGTGTTTGCTGTAATAGCAAGCAAGCTGCTGGTCCCAGTCCATCACTTGATCAAAAGAAGAATATTCTGGTGCCCTACAAACTTTTTAGATATAATGTAGTGAGTTGGGTTGGAAATGCCTCTCGTCGGCTTATGCATTGGAACACTTGGTCCCCAGTCAGTGCTGCTCTTTGGGGAGCTTCTGCAAATTTCAACGTGGAGCCTTGCTAGAGGGAGTAGGCCCCTGGGGACTTGAAGGCTGTTCTTTCTGTTCCTGTGTGAGAAGTTAAGGTCGCTTAGCTCCCAGGTGCAAATGGCTAGAGCCACATTTCCCTCTTTGTTAGAGAAGCTTCCTTTGAAGCCAGATACTAAAATGCTCTTTCCTACCTAGACTGCTCTCGGTCATGGTATTTCAGTAGAGTGACAAGAGAGTAACTCATAGGCATGCTCAACCTGTGGCCCAGCTATCCCCAAACTATCACAAGGTAGTTTGGCTCAACACATTTGTAGATGATAATGCTGTAGCACTACATCAAACAGCTGGGCACTGTAAATGGTCCTGGGTGGACAAGCTGATGCTCACTTAGGTTAACTGCGGTGCATCTTTTACTTCTGAAGCTTTTAACTTTGGATAAGTTCATTGGGTTTTAACTCTTGTATAAAATGAGACACATCTGTATTGGTTTCTGCCCTGATACGAAAAAGCAGAAGATTAGAACAAAGTAGTAGCAACTGGCACAGGCTTATTCCTTCCCCTTTGAATCTTGTGCATGTCCCAACCTTGTAGGACCTACTGACTGCCGAGCATGGACACGGTCCACACAATACAGCTGCTGTATACACAATCATCTCTACTCTCTCTATTGCATTCCTGTAAGCATTTGAGCTGGAGGTCGTTGCTCTTAAGGTCTCTGTTTCAAAAACCACAATAGTCCACCCAATGACAAGCATCCTGAAAAGCAATAAACTTGTATGCCCTAGATGCAAGGACAAAGCATGTGGCCTACTTCAAATGCCTATAGAGTTAACCTATTCTTATTTCTTCTCTTTTTCTCTTTGTATTCAGTGTTTTCTCAAATGAATTGCTGGCATGTGCTTTCCTTAAGTATTTAATTAATCCTGTAAATAAACACCTTATTTTTTATTAAATTATTAATCAGGAATAGCATTCATCCCAGCACCTGGAAATATGTATCCAAGTGGCTCAGTGATCAGACAATTGAGCCGACAGTATTATGAGATATCTTCAAGCCTAAAAGAGACCAAAAGATACAGAAACAAATGATTCCCCTGGGAAGGAACTGGATATAGTAATAAAACACTGAAATTTAGACATCTCTAGATTCCAATCTGGTTTCAGTGGTACGTACTGCAGTTTTAGTGAGCACATTCTTCTTGCATGGCAGTCAGTTTCCTCATCCGTAACATGATTTTTTTTGTTCTTCTCAGAGTTTGGGAGGAAAAAGATACGCTCATTATAATGGAAGGCATTTCATGAACTACAAATCATGTGATGATATTGATGGTAATTGTCTTAAAAGTCCAACTGATAAAACAAGGCTGCTGGTTCCCTGCCGAGGCTTTCTTCACGTTTTATATTTCAAGGATCGGATCAGGCCCTGAAATATTCAATCTACTTTACTCCAGCATATGCAACTAAGCATGCAATTGCAAAAATAATTGAGCTCTTTAAGTCCATCGATAACACTTAATTCTATGAATATGCATGCGGGGAAGAATGCAATTCCCACAAGGTGCCGAATGTCAGCTTGTAAGGAGGGAGAGGCTGATTTTGATCTGGAAAGTAAAGCTAACCCATCATTAAACATCGTGGATGAGAAGTGACAAGGTGAATTAGTACAGACTCTGAGTAAACTTTACAAGTGAGTTCAATTAAACACAAGTCTATGTGTCCTTTGCAAACTCATTTGGAAGTAGCATCAGGTGCGTAGTTCTTCTACGGAGATGCTTGGCTAGTTTCTTTCTTTGACTCAGTTTCCACCAGACTCAGAGCAATGTCCTCTGACTTCTCCAAGGACCTGTTTATATATGCTGTGCACTCTTCCCTGGTTGAGATGAAAAGGAGAAACTTTACACCCAATAAGCATGACACTTGAAGTCGAAGGACATAAAAATACGTCGTTTTGTGGTTTGTGAACTTCTGGGTTTCCTGGTGAGCCAATTACATTATCTTTGCCTCGACACAGAATACTAGGAAATGGGAAGCCTCGTGCCAGTTCGTCTTTGGGGATGGCTGCAGGCACTGATTGGGGTTTTTTGAATTGTGCTATAGCTAAAGCACAGGTTTGTGGGGTGTACTTCCTGAGATTACAGGGTGAGAATGTGTTAGGTAAGGATGAACAGAAACAATTCTCATGGAGATTTGCTGGATCTCTTGCAGAGCACACTGTCAATACAAGAAGATATCTCTGAAGTCTTCACTTGCTTGATTTAGAGTGTAATAGCCTGTCATTACCCCGATTACTGTTATGTATAAGACAGAAGAGCTCCATGGGCAGGCTCATGTGATCTGACTGTCTTTTCAAGAACTAGAAAATTGTTTAGCTGTTATCTCATTTAATCCTTACACTAAACCAAGGAGCAACACAGGATACCCATTTATAGAAAAGACAAACTCAAAGGATTGCAACAGTTAATATGAGTAGACCAGAGGCTCATGTTAATCAGTACTGAACCTGAGGATTGTACTCAGACACAGATGCCTCCAAAGCCTATTTTCTTTATACTAGATCATTCCAAAATCATCCAGGACAGTAAGGGGACAATAGAGTAAGCATACCCAACTGAGGGTCTTTAATTGATGGATGAAAAGTTAAACACAACAGGATAATATTTGTCCATAAGAAGGAATGAAGTACCACTCTGTTGTGTAGGATGGCAAACTTTGCAAAACTCACGCTAAGTGAAAAGACAGTGTGAAAAGTTCAAGCACTGCATGACCGGCTCCATTGAAATGAAGTGTCCAGAACAGGCAAATCCAGAGAGGTGAAGTCGATTTCATGGTTGCCGCGGAGGAGCAAAGACTGTGATGGAGGTATAGGAAATGTCATCTACAGGGTTCTCAGTTTCAGACGGGAACGGGAAAATGTTCTAACAGTAGTTGTGCTGATGGTTGTGCAATCCCACGCACATACTTGAAACCATGCATTGTGTTGAAAGCTCTCTTTAAAGACGTGAGCTACATACTGTGTAAATTGCATCTCAACTACAGCACAACAAATAGTCAAGTCATAGGCGTAAATTTAAGGAGCTCAAGCAAAGGGCGTTTAGACATTGTTTGAACTAAGCAACACTCACTCACGGGAAGATAAGGGGTCAGTAGCACCGTGCCACTTCCACTGAGGAATGTGAGGGAAAATAGTTTCGTGCGGGAAGAATTGTTACACTCCCTGAAGGACATGCTTGCTTACGGCTCTGATGAAAGGGTTTTCTTCAACGATACCTTTCTTGCCTTATCCGTTTCAAAAGTTTGTGGTCACATTGCATGGGCTCAACGGATAGTCAATGGTAATATTTGCTTTGGGGAACTTTGCATACATTATAATGTTAGGTTTGCTGACCTTCACCTAAGCAGATGGGCAGTCACTTTTATAACGCAAACTGACATCATTAATACTTAGGGGGATGCACTGGAAGTTCTCCTGGGCCCAAAGCCTATCTCAGTGCCTCTCACCACCCTCTTCTGCTGTCACTTCCCTTTTCTCTCCATCCTCAAGGGTAATAACTTCCCTTGGCCTAGAGGCTGGAGGAGAGGCACGGATACTACACACTGAGCGTTAAATTGGCTGAAAATTTAGGTGTCATTTTCTTCATCAAAGAGAAGTAAGGGATGGAAAGTGTTTCTAAGGCTCCAGGAAGCCATTCTTTTCATATGGAAGGGAACTGGTGAGGGCTTTGGATCATGTGTTTAAAGCACACAGTGCTTCTTCTGCATACCACTTACTAGTGAGATGAAAAATCTTTTGATGATAAGAAAATTACTTTAAAAAATAATAGTAGCTGACCAAAAATAAAATAAAATCTTGGCCAAGGATGGAAGAAGGTTCGCGTTATGTCTACACTAATTTCAAAGTCACCACCAACTTTCTGTGTTATTCCCTGGTGCAAGTTTGTACATCTTTATAATGCCTTCAGAATAATTTATCACATAGTAAAGATTTTAAAAAATCATTATCCTTTTGATCTAAAAATCCTTATACTTCAACTTTAATAAGTTCTTTCTGAAGAGTTGCCATGTACTTTTTTACTCCTAGGAGAAATCAACAGCAGAGCATTCTAGCAAGGTTTTAGGATCTTCTAATCCTACTTTTAAAATTTTCATATAGTTCTTTATATTTTTTCTTGTTGTTGGGCCTATCCACCATGACACATACTTTGGTGTTCAAATGGAAATTAGTGTGAAAATCAGAGACAAGACCTAAGCTTGCAGAACTATGGGGAAGAACACCCAGACATTTTTCTTGGTTGTTTAAAGTTAGCTTACTGTTTAGAAGGGTTTTTTTTTTTTTGTTTTTTTGTTTTGGCTATGACAGACATATCAGCATAGACCAAGCAAGTTGTTAACAACTATCTGTGCTTCTGCCCATCAGTTACTTTATATGGTTCTTATCTTTCTATCAAAACTCAAGGGTAGCACATTTCAACTTAGTTTGACACCCTAAAAATGACTATATGCAATGTAGTTTCAAAGCACTCTGACCTATTAAATTATATTTTATAATATGGACATGTATTAAAGTTTCATCAACCCATAGTTTAAAAAATGCTTGCTCTTGTATACACACACACACACACACACACACACACACACACACACACACACACTTCCTAAGCTGGTAAATCCTCTTTGAGGAAACAAACTAGAACCCTAACCAAATCTTTTCTCCCTTGTTCCTTGTAAAGGCTTACCTCAAATCCGCCAAAAGCTGTACAATTTGGAGCTGTTAGGCCTTCCTATGCATTAGCTTTAAGCATATGTTCCTTTTATAAAGTTCTCAGAGGAGTATAGAGAGAAACGAAAATGAACTCAAATGCTCACACTGTATCATTGCTTCATCTAAGCGTTGGTCACCCAGGGGTGGATTAAGGAACGTGGCTGTGTAAGTCTTGAAGTTTTGTTGCTGCTGCTCCAAAGCAGGCTCTTTAGACACTGCTTAATCTATAGAACATGCGTTTTAAAATTCCTCACAATGAGAGAAGAAAGGGCATTGAAAGTCCACAGCTATTTGTCAAATGCTTGTTATAGCATAAGAACTAGGGTGTGCATTTAGCATATCAAAGCATCCCGTTCTAAATATAATGGGGTATAATTCTTTTACATTAAGAGATGGGGGAAGGAGAGAGAGCCCTTCCACATCTTCGTGTGAGTGAGGGATGAAAAATTGATCCTGTTCATAAGGAAGGCAACCATTTGACCAATTCTTTAGTATGCATGTCTACATGCATGTCTAAAATATTAATTCCATCCACAATTCATACATACTTACATTCGGTTCTGTGTGTACAGCCAGCACCCAGTCTTTCTACAGACATTCACTGTGTCATGTTGTGGGCATAGAATGATCCATTCTCTACTCTTTGTTCATTTATTTTTGAGATAGTGTCTTACTATGTAGGTGGGTCTGGAACTTGCTGGGTATACCAAGCTGGCCTTGACATCAAAGACACTCACCTGCTTCTTCCTCCTGAGGGCCTGGATGAAAAGTGAGCACCACCATACCTGACCACATTCTCTACTTTAAAGCTTGAGGCAATTTTCAGAGGCGGTTCTTCTCATTTGTGATTGTATTTTCACATCTTGTTTAGCACAGAACCCAAGAAAGATGCAAGGCGAATATTATGCACTCGCTCACATAATCCCACAGCAACCTGTCAGAGTGAGTATTTAGACTCTCTTTTGTCCTTTTACTGGCGACAAAAAGAAGCCTGGAAACTTTAAGAAACTGGCTGGCTACCCAGCTTTTAAATTGAAAAGATGGGATTCAAATCCAAGTCTGTCTGAATCCCAAACCTAAGCTTCAATGGCTTCTTTTATTTTACAAAAGAAAAAAAATGGTATTCACAATCATCTTATTTCACAGGGATTATTAAAAAGCGGTTGGACTATATGACATGTTCTATTAAGTAATCAAAAGAAATAAAGATGGGCCATTAGCCACGCATTTGCTGGATCGGGATGTGAAGTGGGGTGGGAAGGAGAATACATCCTCTACTGTTCTGATTTCCTTCCTGGATTCTCCTTTCACAGTGGGGAAATGACAGTGAGGGACCGAAGCCTCAACAGCCCAAACCAACAAACTACCATCAACACTGACCTGATCTAGGAGGCAGATGACACTCCCTAAGTTGAGAGTATTACAGTTCTAGCACAGAAATTCACGCCTCCTTTGCTCAATTTGTAAGACATTGGGTTGTTTACTTTAACATGGATTATCGAAGCCTATTTGTCCTAAAAATTCTAGTTGTCCTTGGGACAGCACAGATGGCCTGGGAGTTAAGAGCACTTGCAGAGGACCCATGTTTGGTTCTCAGCACCTATGTTTGTTGGTTTACAACTGCCCGTAACTCTAGCTCCAAGGGATCAGACACCTCTGGTCTCTGTGACTACTCCACTTCCACACATGGGTGCCTATGGACACACACACATATACACAACTAAAAATCATAAAAGCAAAGCTTTTTGAATTTCTATATGACTGCTTTGCTATGAGGTGGTAGTTTGATTAGAAATTAAACTAGCTTCATTTTCAAGTAAGTTAGCCTTATCCATACTATTTTATACTCTGTCCATTTAAGAGATTAAAACTCCCTGATTTACATTAATTTTCCAATGCCACGGAAGCCACAAGCTCTTCCTGACCACCCATGACCACCAGAAGGCACAATCCATGGAGCTCAATTCAACACTTTCAATTGACAGCTCCTCTCCATCATGCAACCTTGCTCTGAACTGTGGTCCCCTTGAATGGCATATAATGAGTATTTTCACTGACTATCACAACTTAAGGATTTTAATTTCCAAGTACTAAGAAAGCTCTACTGTGCAGAAAGGGATCACTTTAAGAGAGGCAGGGAGGCAGAAGGCCAACTTTGGGCTCCCAGATAGTTCCTCTCCTCTCCATTAACCATTTTAAATAAACATCAGCAATCGCCACACTCTGGCGTGCTCCAGCAACCATGATCAATATTAAATCCAAAGGGTTCTCCTTATTCTTCATCCTAGTTAATAATTTGGCCACGTGTGGGATGGTTAGCCATCTTCTAGCTCTTCCCTTCTTCCGGGTGAAGGAAAAATACTTCTCCCTGCCTTGCAGTGTCCTCCGGTCCTACTGTCTCCCACCTTGCTTGCAGTTTCACCTTCCCTAGATTGCCTGCTATCAGACAACTTTTCTAGAAGCCTGTCCTTGACTTGATCACTCTGTGTCCCTCTGCAGGACAGCTCGCCTGCTGACACCGTTCCCATTCCATGTTATGGGTGATGATTCCGCATCTGCTTTTGGAGGCTCACACCACACCTTGTTTCACCCCAAGTGTCTGTAGCTTTTCACCGTCTATTTTTACACTGAGTTCAAAAATACCTGCACTCAATACTTCCCCAAACTGAAATGCTTCTCTGTACCATTTTTTTTTTTCTCCTCACTTCTCCCGTGTTGACCGTCTTCTAAGCTGGGTCTCCCATTTCCCTCCTTAGTATCACTTGGCATCCTGCATCTGTGTATGTGCCCTCCTGGTCCACTTGTAGATGTTACTACCCCCTGCCAAGTGACCGACAAACCTCCGTACCACATTCTTTTCATTGCTATTATCTGTTAACCTTCCAATTCTTCCCTTTAGTTCTCTGTCTCCTAACAGAGATCCCAGTTAGAATGTTCCCCTGGAAGTAAATGCCATCAACCCATTCCTTTGTTGATGACCTTTAACGACCTTGTGCTTTTCTTGGGAAGTCAAAAATGCATTTGCATGCAATTGATATTAAGTTTCCAGCTGACTGTGTCAACTCTCATCTTCTTCCTCCTCTAGCCATGCCAACAAATTGACACCTCCGAATCTGCGGCATTACTGTCCCTTTCATCATAATGAACCACCTGTTCTCTACTACCGTCCACAATCTCCCTCTAGTTTAAGGCCCTGCCCAAACTGTGACTTCTTTATGTCATCCTTAATTATAAGATAATGTGTGCAGTGTATCAAACCCAGTTCAAATATTCAGTTCATTCACTCATATTTATGTGTATGCACTTCCATTTTGCTGAAGGAAAAAAAAAAACGCAGCCTCAGAGGTGATGCGATTTCATGTGTTCTGCACACAGGCTGGGGAGAGACAAAGCTAAAGCCCTACCTAATGGTCTCATTCCACAGTAATGGACTTAATTACTCTGCTGTTCCCTTTCCCACCGCCACGCAGCTCTCTTTCTTCCTGCTAGGATATGAGTTACTGGAGGGCAGGGATTATGTGAAATTTATCTTTGTATTTCCAGTTCTCAGCGTGTAGTAGATATTCAATAAATGTTTGATGACTTGTGTTCAGCATGAGAGCCGCTGCCGTGCTCTCCCAGACTGAACAACATTCTGGGCCGCAGACCATGATGGGTTTCCTGCATATTTTGTTTCCCTTTCTCACTCTGCTCATCCTGGCTCAGTGTGGGCTTTGAGGCCTCCTCAACTCCTTTTCCCATAAACCGTGATTCTGGAATGGTTGCGTTTCTCTAGTTCCAGGATTAGACTTCTTAATTAATATTTAACTTCCTTTCCTTGAAGAGCAAAATGAAAGCAAAAAAATGAAAGCACCTTCTAGAATTCATGTTTGATATACAAGGCTGACCCCCTACTTGAGGCAGGTTCCCAGAAAGAGGACAGCCACCCTACGTGAAAATGATCTAATCTCCATTGCCTTGAGTGTTGGATCAATTCAAGAGCAGGGATTTACATTTTCTGCCCAAAGGACTTGATGGCCAAGGGTTATGAAAGAGACTCAGAAATCAAATTGAATCACTTGCACGTGATAAATCTATAACCTTTAAAGCAGTCTAAAATGATTAACTACAGCAACAAAGAAAATTATTTTAAAACGGCAAATATAAAAAATAACCATGCCATGCAGAGAGTGCTCGCTGTGTGAACGACACTGTGCTTGAAATGTTTCTTTTCAATAATCAGAAAAAGAAGAGAGAAGAGCAGGTTCAAGACCTCCTCATTATATAGACAAGAAAACTAAGAGTTTCAAAATCGGCTTACTATTTCAGGTTCATGAGGCTGGTGGCAAATAGACTTCACTCTCAAATACTGACATCATTTACTCTAAAATCCACACACCATGCACCATATGACGTGATATATTATATCAGTAACTTCAGCCCTTGGGATGTGGAGACAGGAGGATCAGGAATTCAAAGTCACCCTTGGCTACGCAGTAAGTTGGAGGGCAGCCTGAGCTACAGGAGTTGTATCTCAAACAATAACAAAGAAACAAGACCCTTATAGTTACTCACCACCCTGCCTTGCCTCCCTCATTTTCATATCAGGGAAAGTGGTACTGCCATCCAGAGATGCATTCAGTTACCCCTGCAATTGGCTAGGTACCGGGAAACTATAGGAAGGACCATGTTGCCTGCTTTTTTTTTTCCCACTTAAACCCCTCAGCCTCTCTCACTCAGAAGTTACACAGTCATGGAGTGATTATACTTATTAGATTCTCTTCATAGGAACAAATTGGAAGCCGAAAGGAGGTCATGGGTGCAGGTAGCACAGTTTATCTAGGGGAGACAGTGATAATGAAATCTTTGATGTTTTGAAAGCACGGAAGCTCACTTAATGGATTCTAGAGAAAATGATCCTGAGTCATGCTTTGGAGTCTACATTTTCTTGATTCAAATGTCAGAGAAGCAAAGGTGTAGGAGATCAACTTGGCATTCTGCATGTTCTAAGAACCGATACTGTGTCTTACCTACTGTTGCAGCAGAGATAAAACCACGATCTCATACCTTATTACAGGAGATGTGGCATTTTTCAGAAGGTGAGAAATGATCGTGTCATTGTTCCCTGTATTTTCCTGCACGTGCTAATTCACAGGGCTATTACCTGTCTTCAAAATGAGAAGGATTGGTGGTCTTATCTTGAAGCATAGGCACATGTAACTCAGTTGCTACAATTGTAACATCTTGTTTCTCCTGGCTCCACATTTGCCTTTACACAGTGAGCAGAAAATACTTCTGGCGCATGCTCACTCACTCTGTCTTTTGCAGGCTTAGAATATTGTTGCAGTCTAAAGGTAGCCCTAAAAATTCATGTGCTGGAAACAAAATGTGCAAAATCAGAGTTTGGGGTGCCGGACCTGGTAAGGGCCCGTTAGCACTTAGCTATGTGAGCAGTTTACAAAACAGAGCTGGCACCTCTTGCCCGTTTACCTCTGTGCGGGAACTCTCTGACTTCTGCCTGGGAATGAAAGAGCAAGAGGGCTTGGGCCAGGTGTGCTTTCCTCAGACGTGCACTTTTCACCTCTAAAGTTGTTAGAAATATTTTAGATTAAGTAGCCTGTGTTATTTTGTTATAGTAACAGGGAAGATATGGAAATATGTATGTGCTGTAACTATTTAAATTCTCACAGTACCATAACAAATAGATAAAGGACTAGCGCCTCCCAACCCTAACCCTAATGCTAAAAACCCCTAACCCTAACAAACCAGAACCCCAACTCTAATCCTAACAAACCCTAACCTTGCTGAGCCTTGCCTGGTCTTCTATCCTTTTTAGTTTCCATATGCATCTTCCCTTCCATCATTCCTTCATCTTACTGTTCACTCTCATATTATTCTTCTCTGCCACAGTTTGGCAAACCAATGTGCTAGATATTATACTTCACAATTTCTTTCCATTTTCTAAGAAGCCAACTCCTTGTGCTTAAGGAACTTCTCTAGTCTAACAGGCCAATTAATGCTTTAAACACCAGAAATGGGTTGGGACTATTTTTCCAGGCTCATTAATACAACCAAATAAACAATTAAAGCACACTAGAGAGAATGTCCTTTTATTCTCATCCTCAAATATCCAGAGGGGATCCACACAGCCATGTTTCTCTGTCTGCTTATATTCAGCACCTTTGTTTCTGGTCTGCCTCTTTTCCTTGTCATTCCTATTGTGCGTGCACACCAATAATTGATATATATCTCAGCCACATGTCTGGGTGCACACACAGCGTTCCTGCTGCTCCTCCCAAGGTCATCACTGACTGCACATTCCTGTCAAGTAGTGTCAAACTTTTCCATCCTGTGCCCTCCTACCGCTGGTACTATCTCTTGTTTATGCAAGGATCTAGGGACACCCTCAACTTTGCGGTCCTCACTACCAAAGGATGTTACTCATATCTTCTCCACACAGCTGTCACTCACTCCCACTGCAACTCTACTGTTAGATTTCATCTGGGCATAATTTCCACTTCCAGCTCGCTTATCAGTCTCTTGGGTCAGGAATTTCTTGTATCTGTAGTTGTGTCTATTTTGATATTGATATATGTTGCGGGAGGTCCTTCCGCTCCTCCAGCCTATAGCCGCTGAGATACCAGCCCATTGGGGCGTGGTCTCTCTCCCTTTAAAAAAGCAGCCACTTTTTTCTCCCGCTCTCTTCACTTCCTGCTCCGCCGGCGACTAGACTCCCTTCCTGGTTGCGCAGAGGGCTGACGGTGATCTGTAAGTTTTTTCCCTTTTAAATAAATACTACCCTATTAATCATAATTCCAAACTGCTGTGGCATTGTTTGTGACTTACGCCTTCAGATATAGGCATTTTTTCAAGACCTACTAATTTCTTTGAACTGCTTTAGACAGCTGATCTTATCTTCCACCAGGTCCCAGTGATTCATACGTTGTCATCATACCTTGTCATTGCTCTTAGCTACACGACATCTTCCATGTCAGTCTAGGGCACACCTTAGTTCGTATATTTCTTATAGCCTGACCCTATCAGATTTTACTGTCATCTATTGGTATCCCCAGCCATAGGATTTTTTCCCCATCATCAGACTGAATGATGGTATAGTCTTCTTCTCTTCTTTGTTGGGCTTAACTTTCATGGTGGATCATTATATAATCACCTACCTATCTGCTGCTGCATGGTCTCTAACACCTCAACTGGCAAAAGCATAGCTATTATTAAATCAATCTCTGCTTATTCTTTTACCTCCATTTGTTGGTAGAGTGCTAATCTAAATATATGCACCCATGGAAAATAGCATCCTCCCTTCTCCTACAACCCTTCACACTTCTCTCTTTACATTTTTAATACCTCCTCCATGTTCTCCCAGTTGATGGCGATAATTTCCACTGCACTGCAGTGACATATAAACATCTGTGGCTGTCACCACATGCCTACACAGCTACTGGAGTTTGTCTTATGTCTTCTCCCTTTGTCATAGATTACTACCTGTGCTTTGTTCTCATAATAGCTCCCTCCTGTAGCTAACCATAATTTGGTTTCTGTCCCTTCTTTCTCTCTCTCTTTCTCTACACACACACACACCACCACCACCACCACCACCACCACCACCACCACCACCACCACCACCACCAAAGCATCACATGTTTGAAGGTCAACCATTTTATTTGACCCATCAACTTAAATAGTAATCTCCACTAGATACAACCACAAATAATCTTTAGTCAGCTATGTGGACATCCTGTAGCCCGAAAAGTGGACATGAAATAACCATCATACCATATTATAAGTTCAAGAAGAAACCTGTCAGATATATTAATGTTCCTGAATAATATGTCCCTTCTTAATTTCTTTCTCTCTCTTATTTTCTATAATTATTAGATTTTTCTGGTTTAATCTCCTTTGAAATCAGAAAAGATAAGAAGAGTAAAGAAATGAGAGACCTTGGACAGAGAAATTATAGAGCCATATCAATACAGATGGTCACCAGGAGCCCTCACAAAATCAGATAGACAACAATGACAAAGAGAGCTGCAATATACATAGCATAGTTTCCACTGTTCCTGGGTGTTCTTTCTCTCCTACCCAATGTTTAATGACTTCTCAATGTTTGCTTCCAGGCTGTCCTCCAGCTTTTTCCTTTGCTTAACTCATCCGCCTCCATGAGCATATAGAGATACTGTTATGCTATTGATTCTCAAACTAACTGGTCTGGCCCTAATCTATTTTCCAGTTTTTATTCTTCATAATAATACCTTACTTTTCAACTTTGTTGTCTTGCTTCATGAGTAAAATTATGACTGAGTCCCCCAAATCCCATCCTTTATAGACATTCACTAGTGCTTTACAATCTAATAATGAAAGTTAAAATCCTTGGCATTTCCTTTTCATCTGCTCCTATATCCTTACCACTGTTGTTTTCTATATTCTCCCTTCAAAGTATATCTCAAATCATTTATTTATTTGTTGTGGTGAAGGCTACCCTACCATGCCCTCCCCCCAAAGAAGCCTAGAAGAAATGGGTCAATTACATGGTAAAGAATTCAAAAGGATAACAGTTCTGCATGTAGCCAGGTATTTCCCATGATTTCATAGAGAATCTGGAAGGTTTGGAAATTCTTTCATGATGACCGGGAACGTTATGGATATGCAGGTGTAAATCCAGTTGCATACATTAAAGAAATCAGACAAACAGGAAGGAGTAAAGAGTATTCTCTAGAAAGAATAAATATCCCAGTTGGGTTGCAGCTGAACCGAAAATACATTTAGAAGAGAGGTAGGAACAAGGTCTAAAATCATAAATTGGACTATATTGTGGAGGAACTAAAATACCACAGTGGGGCAGATAAAGTTGATTTGTGGACTTCCTGCCTTCCCAACATACCTTGTTGTTCCTAGTCATAAATGTGTATCAGCGGAAATGGAAGACAAGCTGTATTCTCTTAATTGTGTTGTATTTCACTGGGGTCTTTTCCATTCTCAATGTACAGAGGGATGCCCTGGAATATAGAGGTTTTTCTGTATGTTTTCCCCCTATAATATCAATTATTAAGCAGTGCAGTATATTAACACAGCCATATGCTCATCATAATAGTAATTGATTCCACATGATTATTTTCAGAGTATTTCCTTATGCAGTGAGATATTTATCTTGCATGTAGAACACGTATTTAAAAAAAAAGTACCAGTCACAGGAACACCACTGTGTTTATGATTACTAACCTCATTGAATCAAAGGCACCATAGATGGAGAAAGTTTTAAGAATATTTAATACATCATTTGCTGAATTCTATCTCTTCAAGGTGCCCGGCAGGTTATCTTGGTAGATGTGAATTTCCTTCATTGTGAGGCATGCAATTCTATTCTTGTGTAGTTATAAATTAACAATCTGAAATGAAGTCCTGCATTCTAAACAACCACTGAAATATTTAATATGAAAACAAAACCCCCAGTCTACTCAGGGCTAACTCGTCTTCCTTGGTTAACACAGCCATCTTACGCAGTTTCTCAATATCAATCTTTCTCTCCCTCCTTCACTCCCTCCCTGCCCTCTCTCTCCTTCCTCTTTCTCTCTTTCCTCTCCTTTCCCTCCCTACCCTTTGGGTTCCATGCCTATAAATGAGTATTTAAAGCACCTAAATAGATAAGGAGGAGCAACAGGACTCTCTGGGGTCACTGTAAAAAGTTACTACAAAATAAAAACAAATGAGAAGATTCATTCTCATCCTCCTCCCCCCCCCCATGGAGAATTACAAGTAATAAGAGACAAATTCACACAGTGTGCACACAGACAGTTGTTCGGCCTCACTCATTAATAAATGACAAACAGAATTAAAACATTGTTATGTGCAAAGTGAAAAGATGCCGGCGTCATTTTCTTGGGACTCACACCCGCAATGACGCGTGCAGCAGGTGGCTCTCACAGAGCGCCAGTGCAAGAATTTGTGTTCTTGTTGGGAAAGTGATCGAAAGAGTGTTAGCCAGGCATACCTGTGTGTTCTAACTCTTTTAGGATTTACCCCCCCCCAAAAAAAATAATCAAGACTGCTTTTGATTGTGTCTAAAATAGACTCAAGCTGAAAGTTTGATGAAGGAAATTAGGAAAACATACTAGCCTAAAGGGATACTATGTGTTCTTTAATTTCTACACGAAAAAAAAAATGATGCCAGGAAAAATGTTTAGAGTACATTTGCTGGGGACAAAGGACTATGTGAGGGTTTGAAAACTGCTCAGAAAACATTTCAGTACTCAACTTTTTTTAAGGTGCTGGAGAGTGAATGAAAATCCTTGAGCATGATATGCCAATGTTTTACCACTGAGCTACACTGTGAGTTCTCAAACTTTACACAGAAATACAGACTGAAAAACACATCCATGAATTCATGAGCTATGGTTATTTCTGATATAAGATGATTTGTTCTCATTATTCATCATATATTTGTACATATTTGTTTTCATACATGTATTTTAAATGTACTTTTCATGCTAACATATCACACATTTTCTAAACATGTCTGTGTAGTCCATATGCATATATGTATCATAAAAATGTAATAATAAAAAGTGGCCTCTACAACTTGTTAAATTCTTACCAACACAAGCATTTGGTAGCAATCTGGTTCTGCTTTACCTTATAGTCTAGATTGTACTGAGACACTTTAGAAACTGAAGGGAGATATGCTTTCAATTGGGTTATACAGGACATGATACACATAGTCTTATTAAATAAGAAAGGTTAAAAGTACCAAACATAATTGTTCCTCTTACAGTTAGAAAAAGAAGAAAAAAAAATAGACTCCAAATATAAAACAGAGGGAGTTGAAAAATAATAAAGATCAACTTAATGAGGAAGAAACAAATAGTAAAGGCAAAGGAAAAAGCTTATAAGAAACATAAATAGATTCCTTTCAAGCCTGATTAAAAAACATGAGAGATAAAAATATCAAAGATTAGTGATGAGAAGGGAGACATAACTATAGTTACAGGAGCAATTAAGCAAATTGCATGAGAGATTACTCATGAAGCAACAGCAAAGCTAATCTTGAAGAAACTATGATTCACCTGGAATAGATGTAGCCAGTGTTCACCTACAACACACTACATACTCCCATGAAAAATAATAGCCTGCTCATTCTCCTTGATAGAGCCATATTTGATATTATTAACCATTCGAATAATGACTGTAAGCACAGGTCTGGTTGTTATCGTAATACTGTTTTGAGAACATAAGCAAATAAGGACCCATCATCAGTCATGTTCCCTAGTCATGAGTACAGGCATAGGCACCTACTCTGGTGTTCTTATAACTTATCTTCAAACCACCTACTTCTCCAATATTACTCTATTAATTACAAATACCTGCAGCACTACTGGATTTTAATTTCTCCCAGTTCAAATGCTAAAAAGTGGGTGTATTCATTAATGAAGGATTCCTTGCTTCCTCCTACCTGGATTACTGCTTTTCTTTCTGATGCTAATTCAAACGACTGTACGTTCCTAGTCATGCACATGAATACAGGTACGTCACATACACATGGAATGTGTGTGTGTGATGTATGTATGTTCCTCTCTAAAAGGATGAAACAGACTTCAGTTACTTGTTTTCTTTTTCTTGTACTCATGAACTGATGTATTTCTGCAGCCTTCCAAAAAAGTCACTATGTCTCCATTAATCTGACAAGTTTGCAGCTGCTGGAGACTGACTCCTCCAAAGGCATCATGGTCTTCACTCTAATGCCCGACTCTAATCACCTGACTCAGCCGCGTTTGCTCATCTACAATACCCATTATCCCATTTTCACTCATGCAATTCCTAATTGCATTTTAACCTGCTTGAAACATAGTGTCAAAGCTATGTTACTCCAATCAAATACAGAGACAAAAATTCCAGATAATTGTATGTGGGAAATTGGTTTCTTTAACAAGCAACAATGTGTAAACTTTGTACCTTTCTGTATAATTGTTAAATGTGTGATCAACTTATATTACCATAAACCACATAAAAGGGAGTCTAATGTGTCGCAGAGAGATAAGGGATTGTCCAAGTATTTCAATGACTGATTGGCTGCCAAGACACCAATTCACAGGAAACATAGTATCTAACCTGTCTCAACACTTTGTCCTACATCTAAAGAAACATATATCAACATCTACCTGCTTGCAACACTTACCTTTTATGCTTATATAATCTGTCACATATATGTAATATGTTCAAATAAGATGTGTGCTGTAAAACATACTCAAAGCTGGGAATTTCATGAATTTTAAGAGTAGAGAATGGAATACAAAACCCAGTTAATTTTAAGGTAGAGTCTTACTGTTTTCAAGGTTGGGTTCAAACATCCCCAGAGAAAAAAAGAATTGCATGACCCTTACTGTTTAGTACAAGCAGAAATACTGCTATCCTGTCAGTCCTCTAGGGTGAGTATAAACCTTCCACAAAGACAAACCTTTATTCCTTCTCCCAAGAACGCTAATGCAACGATTCCATCACTGTCTCATTTGTCAATGTCCCTGTATTTTGTTATCCTTTCCCCATCACACAGACCCCCGGAATGGAGAGGCAATTGGGTGTTTACTGCAGAGGAGAGGAGACCCACCCAGGACTAACCCTGGGTGAACACTACTGAGAACCTTCTTAGCTTGAGAAACATCATTTCCCTCCACCATTTGCTCACAACTCTGCATTAGCCAGCTTCCTCCTATGTCCTCTATCTGTAGAATGCTTGAGGTTTGATGATGACCAAGGCATTTTCCTTTCTATTCTTGACCTTGTAGCCTTTCACTTCGTCTTACCAGACGCTATAAATATTGCTGAAAATAATTAGTACTCAGGCATTTTCTTCCTCTTTAAGTGGTATTCTCCTGAAAAGCCCTGGGATTTTCTTGAACCTACTAGGACAGATAACTTTTAAAGTAAGGATTCTGTTCATCTCATTGCTAAATCCCCACCTATGTATGCTTTCATATTAAAGTAAATTTAAGTACATGTGTTGCCAATTCCTAAACTTGACATCTCAAAACTTCAGAGCATCCACGTTAGAAGATGGATATAACAGAGTTGCCAGCATGCATTCATTGTGACACAATTATATTAGCACTTCTAAATTAAACAGATATTTAAATTCTATTTGATCTGAAGCACTTTATTCAAAATACCTTACAACTAATTTAGAAACATGGTATAAAACCAGGTGGTGCTAAAGCACGCCTTTAATCCAGCACTTGGGAGGTAGAGGCAGGAGGATCTCTGTGCGTTTAAGGCCAGCCTGGTCTACAAGAGCTAGTCCAAGGACAGGCTCCAAAGCTACAGAGAAACCCTGTCTCAAAAAAAAAAAAACAAAAGATAGATAGATAGATAGATAGATAGATAGATAGATAGATAGATAGATAAACAGGGTATACCAACATCAAACCTACCATGCTGAGGAGCCTAACATATAAAACATAATAACCTCTGTTCTAATCATATTTCTAATGGAGCTAAAATTTCTGGTCTCTAGTTTGCTTTTTTTTTTTTTTTTGGTTTTTCGAGACAGGGTTTCTCTGTGGCTTTGGAGCCTGTCCTGGAACTAGCTCTGTAGACCAGGCTCGTCTGGAACTCACAGAGATCCGCCTGCCTCTGCCTCCCTCCCGAGTGCTGGGATTAAAGGCGTGCGCCACCACCGCCTGGCTCTAGTTTGCTTTTACAGTTTTGATTATCTCTGATATGCATAAGGTTTGTACTTAGGTCAAGGTTGTTAACTCAACTATGTACAATCATTAAGGAAAGCCTTAAATTGTGGAGAAGCCTCCAGAAAGCTCAAGTAGGCTCAACATCTTGGGTCCTGCTTACATCAGCTTCCCCTATTATGTCTAACCCCGAGTTTTTCAGAGAGAATCCCAGAACCAAATTATTCATATTTTGAGAGAAGTTAAAAACAAATTCCAAACCTTTTTCTTTGCAAAAGTAAAAAATTCTAATATATCATATCTCACTTGTACAATGTCACTAATCTATTTTTTTAAACACTGCATTGATCAAATACAATCATGACATGAGCTATATCCATCCTGAAGACCACAGCTCACCATCCCTGTTGTTGATGACTCTCCCATGAACCACTTATTTCTGTCTTCTGACTTCTTTGACCACAATTTAAGCCCAGGTTAGGAAAACCATGCAAGGATAATTTTCTAGGCAGGTCCTCCAGCTAGCATTAAATAGTACTCAAAATTAAATGCCCACCTGTCTGCAATTTCTATTCTATTTACAAATCTATTAGTTGGACGTTTCTCCTTCCAGTCGCTGTGCCCCAGTTTCAGAATGGCTAATTGAAAGATCTCATTATGTGTCCAGTGTTCTCAGATCCCTTTAGTTTGATATTATTTTTAATGCAGGTTCATCCTGATTTATTTGTCTGTAGGAAATTCATATGCTCTTAGCTTTGACTCATTTTATTTATGACGCTAATACTTGATGTGTGGTCATCTTTCCCTTCTCTTAATTTAATTTGATTCCTGACAAACAACTGAACAAAACCATGACAAACAATGGGTGGCTGGGGCAGGGCAGAGAGGTTAGATTCTTTGGATTCTTCCATTTGTGCTCTGCCAGAAACATCCTCCCCATACACCTTCAGATCCTTCCCCAGTCCAGTGAAAGTCACAGCCCTGATCCCAGAACTTCAAACCCAATAATTACCAACTCTGCCCAATGTCTCCCTGAAGGCCTGGAGGTTGCAGTCACCCAAAGCATCAATCCTTCCATTTCTTCCAACTGCCCAGCCTTGGGACCATGGACAGCTCCCGATTTTATTTCTGGCTATCAGAACTTTTATCAACTTCGAATTAGCCTTGCAATAATCATGTATTTCAAGCTTCCTTAAAAACTTTTAGACCCCAAGAGGTCTCTAAAATCTCTGCTAAAGACCTTCCTAGAATCGGGCCAGTCATTAAAGAGGATCATCCATTCATTCAAGAATTTCAGTACTGTAGACCAGAGACATTTATTCCCATGTCCTTGAGTTTTCAACCTATTTTTAGCCCACTCAGGGCATCTCTTTGTAAATACTACTTTCACAAATTTGTAAATAGAAGAAAAAGATCTAAAACAAATTTAATTAATTGCCATCAAATATCTTGAAAGGTATTCTTATTTTTTCTCTGTGTGTGTGCTCGCATGTGTGTGAGACTTTGTTTTAAAGAATTAAAATATATTCTTTATGCTCTGTGGACAAATTTCTTGCTTTATTCTTTGACAGTTTTGCATGTGTATGGATTATACTTCAGTAATTTGTACCTGTAGCCATTTCTCTCATGCCCTCCTTCATCTGATGAGACCTAACTTCCTCTCAAGAAGTCTCCATCTAACTTTCATAGTGTGTGTGTGTGTGTGTGTGTGTGTATGTGTGTGTGTGTGTGCGTGAATGCCTATGTGTGTCTCCCTTTAATCCGTGTTGTTGGTAAACACATGGGCATGAGATGATTTACTGAAGCACAAGCTACTTTCCAGAGTGTACAACAGTGAAGAAAAAGACTCCCTCACCTTCATCAAACTCTAACTGCTAATAGTTCCCTCAGAAAGGGGTGGGGCCTCAGGTGTCCCTCCAGGATCCCCATCATGGAAATTTTTGCTACAATTGCATTGTTTTTCTTAAGAGTGAAGTTATGGGTCTTTGTGATGTCTGAAGCTAATAGAAAATTTTTCCATGTGACGTAGGCATCCTCTGTAAATGCCACTGTGACAGGAGGGATAAGAAATGAATAGAATGGGTCATAAATTACAAAACAAGTGTTTGTGATGGACAGATTAATAATGTAGGGGTGGAAACTAGACTCAGTGGGTCTTATGTGTGCTAACTTAACTAAAGAGGTAACATTTTACAATAAATGAATGAATTTTGTTTAACGGTAACCTCCTAAATTGTCCCCGCATTAAAGAAGACTCTTCCTTGCCTTGGAATTCATATTTCCAGTCATAGTTCACAACAGGAAGTACCTGCACACGTGGTACTCTACTGAAGGCACGGATGCACTACCATCCTTTGCCAAGAGGGCTCACATGCTAACATATCAGTGTCCCGCACATCCACTCCATATAGCTTTATGTACCAAGATCCAGGTTTCTGACATATAATAAAATTAACTTAACATTCCTGTCTTCAAACTCAAAGTGCATTATAAAAATTATAAATCCCCTAACTGATCAGAGGAAACAACTATTATTCTCATTTATTTTTGGTGCAAGTGGAGGGGGACATGCATTTCTTAATGTCTTTACTAATGCTAGGTTAAGTTTTCTATAATTTCTGTCTTTCTATTTCATAGACAAGCTTTTCTTTTCTTTTCTTTTCTTTTCTTTTCTTTTCTTTTCTTTCTTTTCTTTTCTTCCTTTCTGGATTTCCAACAAAGTAACTGCAACTAGGATTATTCTGAAGAAAAAAAAAAAAGGAAAAGAAAAGAAACCCCATGGATATTTTTATGTCCCCAAGGTGAAGAAACTGCCTAAGGGAGTCAAGAATACAGATACCAGATTTTTCCAGTGTGTGCTGCGCTGCATCCTTAAGGAGGCAATTAGTTATTCTTGTGTATTAGTGACTGTCCCATTTTCTCTACAACTCAGGTGACACAAAGAGCCTTCAAGAAGCCATATTTTAAGTGGGACATTTATTATTTAAAAAAAAAGTAGGATTCTAATTTAAAGTCTTTGGGAGAGTCCTTTGTACAGATGCCGTCAAATTTCACACAGTACCAGCTGTTCTCAAGTCTCATTGTCATTTCTAGCCAAGACGTCATTAGCTGCAAGCTAGAGTTAAAGAGCCTGATAAGTGTCCCTCAACCTGAGGGTTTTATCTATTTAAAGCAACCCTGCTCAACCTAGCACAATGCTAACTACAGTCACAATACAGAGCTGAGAGTAGTGCAAACTCCATAGCACCTATACCTCAAAAAATATCACGATAAATAAATAACATTAGGGATGGTTTTTCAGTGTGCTTGGGACCGCCAGGCTTTTCTGGGGCTATTTGTGTCTCAATGGCATGTGGGAAACAACCAACACTCTTCTAAGAAAGACAACTGACAAACTCAGGGGTTTTTATCACATGGTTTTGAAGGTTAGATTCACACGTGGGAATCAAGAGAAGGATGTGGGGGTCTCGGAAGCTGTCATTCCTTGTTTACTATGCTTAACGAAATTACAATTATGGTATTAAAAAGAGGCTTTTAAGTAAACTTGAAATATCTTTATAGTGCAAGATCACACCTTACAAAAGAGATTACAATGCAATTTGTAGCACCCTGGAAAAATATTTTTGCTCACGCATCCTTACCATGTAAAAGAGAACTGGAGGGCTTCCTCCTCAAAGCTCAGATTTTTGTGACTTGCCTTCAAGAGAGGCATACCTGAGAGAGTATTGATTTGGTTCTGAAGGACACCGTGTTTATTATGGAGGAAGCCATTGCTGGGTCCAAGTGTGAGAAGTTAATGATGGCTTTGTGAGTATCCACGCTGTGGTGTGGAACCGGTGGGTAACTGTCAATCTATATGATAATACATTCCCAAACTTCATAAAGTCGGTGATGTGAAAAAGCATTGATTTCTCTGTGAGCTAAACAGAAAGTGTCAGAGAGAAAGAGCGAGAAGTTCCGTGGAGTTAACATCCCAGCCTTCAGGTTTCCTTGCGCCTCAACTTGTGTATCTTGAAAAATTTATGCTTATAGCATATGCAATTTTTTTGTCCAAAAATTAGAGGGAAAAAGGAGCATTAAATATATATTTAGCATATATGAAATTTGTAATGATTCCTTGAAAGGGGAAAGAAAAGGCCATTCATTTATATATTTTAAAACATCATTGTTTAGCTCGAGGTCTAGCTTCAGTACTACCGTTAGAATTTGCCGAGTGCACTCTTCTACAGAAATAAATAGTGTCTCTCAGTAGATTTTTCTTTATGAAATTCTCATTGCATTATAACTGGCATCAAAGGGAAAGAATCAAGATATGTACCAAAAAGTTTTAGTTGCCATTAGTATTCGGGGACATGGGGAGACTTGCCCTGAGTATAAAATGCTCAGATGTCTTGGGTTCCAACAATACTGATTAAAGGATGTCTCCATGTCTATCAAATATGTAATTATTAATTACAAAAACTTCCACAGTAGTTCTAGTTAATTCAAGACAAGTAGGGTTTTTTTTTTTTTTTTATTTTTGTTGTTGTTCACACGGCTTCAGCAGAAATCTCCTCCTTTTGCTTGAGGAGATTTTCAAGAACTATGTATAAATAACTTAAGAGGGTGGCGAGTCTATAAATACAAGCAAAGGGCACAATGTGGATGCTTCCCTGTATAGCTCTGAGAATGCCAACCAAGGGAGCTTTGCACAAATGCCTTACTTAAAACACGCCGCCATGTCTTAGATTTGCAGTAATTTTGTGTAGTAGACAACCAAACTGCTTCCATTTAAACAGTACCTGACACAACCGAAGTTTAAAAGGGACATCAGTAAATGGGTTTGATGTATATCTTCATGGAAGCTTCTCAGAATAATCTCCTAGCAGATAAGGAGTGTTGGATGTGCCAAAACAAGGATTCCGCTAAGAATTCGGAAGGAGTCAAGTGCAAATTTTCCATGAGTTTTCGCACTGACGAGCTACAGGCTCGGGGCAGTAAACACACATCATCTCATCTCCAATGTAGAATCAATTATTTTGAAATAAAAAGCAAACTTCAGTGCAACAAAGTCACATCTTTTTTAATACGTGTGAATCACCCAGGAAATGGTATACTTCCAACAAAGTTGTGAGAGTTAATGGTATTTTAGCTATGCGTTTACATTCACAATCAGCTGCCCGCCTGAAAATTTCTTTTTTTTTCTTTTCAATGAAAGAAGACACTTAAGCCTTCTCTAACAGAAGTTTCCGAGATTTCACACAAACATTCTTAACTGATATGTTTGTAAACATTTTAATGGCAATTCTTTTAGCAAAGAGGCTTTCTATTCATAACACAGAGAACATTTGAGATTTCCTTCAGAAGTCAGCTGTACCTAAAGTAATTTATCTTCTCCTTACAAAATGTTTTCGAGTAAGCGCAGTTATGAGTGGTGTAGAAATCCACAAATAAACACCTTATCTCTTTAATGGCTTCGTGCAGGTTTCCCTGTATTCGCTGCTTAATGACCAGAAGCATTTAGTTCTCAAGGTTTCATTAAAAGTCACCCACAAAGCTGATGGATGGCCACGGTGATTTGTGATGGAAGATGCGGGAAGCCATTAACCTATATAGATACCAAGAGGGAAAGGAAAGACAGAGGAGAAAGCCTGCTTGGAAGACAAGACACTTCCTATCTGTCATTATTAAACCCCAGATTATGGGCTCCAAGTTCGATCTTCAATAAGGATATGAGGCACTGTCTGGAAATGAAAGGCGAAGATAAGGTAGGGTTCTTCACTGACCATCTTGGGGGGAAAAAAAGCAAAAACACAAATATATCAAAACAAACCTAGATTGATATTCCTGGGAAAGGGAATCAATACCAAGACCTAGAAATTTGGGGAAGTGGACATTTTTAAAGTTTATCAGGCCTCTTCGCTTGCCCTGTTATTTTCTTGATAATAAGAACCAAATGACCACACCTGAATACTGGATTACCATCAAAATGTCCTTTAAAAAAAAAAAAATCTCATCTCATTTGTGGTCTGGAAGGTACCTCGTTTATTTTGTTCCCGCCTCGGCCTGGAGAGACAAGGTTGATTAAACCTCTTACAAACAAACGCAAGCAAGAAGGAACCCCAAGCCCCCAAACCACGATGTACAGAGCATGCCAAGGTAGTTCAGAACCGGCCTACCGTTGTCGTCATCCGACTTGTTTTCATTGTCCGAGTCAGTCAGAGTAAGGGCTGAGTTCTCACGGCTGGACAGACCGGAGCTGCGCCTGGACTTGATCCCTCGTCCCCACAGTCTGATGGCGTGTTCTGGAGACATTCCTCCCTCGGTGTCCGAGTCGGCATCAGACCCAGTGCTCAGGGAGTAGCCCTGGTGGAGGATCCCCATGTCGGAACAGTAACCAGTTCGGTGAGGGGAGGGCTCGCAAATCCCCAACTCCGCCAGGGTGAAGTTAGTCCCTAGAGCGACAGCGACACAGAGAGGGTTTTACTCTGTGGGAATGCTGGACAAGCTTGAAGTGCATCCCACAAGTCCAACAGATGTATCTGACTCTTTATAAGGAACCTGAAACGACCCTATCCTATAGCAATACTGACGAATATCTTGCATAGCACCATAGAACCTTCATCTGGTGATGGATGGAGATAGAGACAGAGACCCACACTGGAGCACTGGAGTGAGCTCCCAAGGTCCCAATGAGGAGCAGAAGGAGGGAGAAGATGAGCAAGGAAGTCAGGACCACGAGGGGTGCACCCACCCACTGAGACAGTGGGGCTGATCTATTGGGAGCTCACCAAGGCCAGCTGGACTGTGACTGAGAAAGCATGGGATAAAACCGGACTCTCTGAACATGGTGAACAATGAGGGCTGATGAGAAGCCAAGGACAATGGCACAGGGTTTTGATCCTACTTAATGTTCTGGCTTTGTGGGAGCCTAGCCAGTTTGGATGTTCACCTTCCTAGACATGGACGGAGGGGGGAGGACTTTGGACTTTCCACAGAGCAGGGAACCCTGACTGCTCTTTGGACTGGAGAGGGAGGGGAAGAGGAGTGGAGGAAGGGGAGAAGGGTGGGAGGAGGGGGAGGGAAATGGGAGGCTGGGAGGAGGGGGAAACTTTTTTTTCATTTTCTCAATAAAAAAAAGATACAAATAAAGGCTTGGACAGGGGTACTCAGTGGCTATTAGGATGCATTGGAAACAAACAAAAAGCAGGAATCAACTTAGCACAGCACTCTCAGACGTGATTTCAGGGATCGTTTGTCATCTAACACCACTGTGAGCCATCCGAGCACTGCTTGCTACAACTAATATATTTCAAATATTTACTTGTGTACCTTTTATTTGGTAAATTTTGTTTGCATTGAAAAATCCTAACTTTTACAGATAATATTGAGATTTACTTTATATTATATACAAGGAAACTAAGAACAGAGAGTTTAAATGACTCATTCAATGTCAATCACTTCCATGGCAACAAAACCCAAATCTGATCCCCAAGCAATGTGACTCTATGCCATCAAGGTCTTTCTCTAATAAATATGTGTGCTGGCTTGAAGACCTTGGTGGTCCTCTGGTTACTGCTTCTTCAGGTGGTCACTGCTTCTTCTTTGCCAGCTGTAGGCAACACACCCATATTTGGGTGTTAGCGCCTAAAATTCCTTTCAGGAACACGATGTTACTCAAAGGATAGCATGTTTATTTGCTCATTTGTTCCATGTGTTTCATCATTGGTTCCTTATTTTAAAAACGTGTTACTGTTAGAACCTGAAAGGGAGAGAGGCGGAACCGCCATTCCTAAATCATATTACAAAATTTCTGTTTGATAATATAGCTCAAAAGCACCAGCAGGCTTCACCATGGAAGACAAATGGGTGTTCATGTCAGGAGTGTGAGGATGGGGATACAGGCTGATGAGACGCGAAGAGCAGGGGTGTTGGTTGAACATGTGCATTACGATCCACTGGGAAACAGGCCAGGTGGTTTGTAAGTCTTATCTCGTGTAAAAGTAAAACAGGCCAGTTGTTTGTCTTCTCACAAGCACACAAAGAGAAAGGCTGTGGATAAAGTTGTCACATGTACCTGTGTTCTGAATTTTTACTTTCCTTTCTCCGCTACACAATGCTGCTATGGGATTCCCTTCTGTATGCTGTGAATATGTTTTATTTTCATTAGTTAATAAAGAAGCTCCTTTGGCTTATAGCAGGGCAGAATATAGCCAGGCTGGAAGAGATATATAGAGAAAGTAGGCAGAGTCAGGGAGATGCCATGTAGCTGCCAAAGGAGAAAGATGCAAGCCAGAACCTTATTGGTAAACCACGACCTTTGTGTAAAATACAAAATAATAGAAGTAAGTTAATTTTAGATACAGGAGTTAGCTAGCAATATGCCTAAGTAATTGGCTAAGCATTGCTTAATTAATACAGTTTCTGTGCGATTATTTTGGGTCTGGGTGGCTGGGAAATGAACAAGCAGCCTCCGACTACACAATGCTCTTCCAATAGGTATATTTGACTGTGTGAAGGAAATGAAACACAATTCTATCCATAACTGTCTCTGCAGGGTGAGTCTTGATCCCTGGAGAAGTATCCAAGTACAAATTCCTGCCACATAGGGTGAGCATCCATTACTCATGAGGGAAGGTGGCAGCTCTTACTTACAGGTCTGAGGGTTGCAATCTTCTCTAAGGCTATTTGTCAGCTGTTGTGAAGTTCTCTGCCAAGTGTTTCCTATCCCACTTTTCAACAGTGATTAGGTATTTCCTTGTCACTGGATGGTAGCATGCAAGTTTTAGTCTCACAGTGCATGAAAGAGAAAGTAGTGACTTCATCTACATCCAAATGTTACAAGACCCCCCCTCCTCTGTTGTTGCATTCCACACTCTGGAGTAACTGGAGTTGGCTGTTTACATTACCCGCCTTCCATCTTGTCTTTAGAGCTAATGAAATACATTCCTCCATGTTCCCCGAAGAAATGAAAACAACCTAAACTCAAATACACCTCTGTGTGTGTGTGTGTGTGTGTGTGTGTGTGTGTGTGTGTGTGTTTATATTTAGCAGTCTGTTCCCGTCTTTAAAAACTTTAAATAGAGAATGTATTAGGGAAACTTTGTATATAATTCTATTTAGGCTGAGAAAAAAAAGCTCTTTGAAGTAAAAGAAACAACTATTCAAGAAAATGATGCCTGCATTGACAGCCGCACATGTACACTGTGGGCTTAGTGCTAGTGTACCAAATGTAAGCAAGCCCAGGCCAAGAGTAATAGTGGGGAAATCACAGCATCCCTTCTTGGCTTATAAAGCATATCAGAAAACAAATTAAGATTATTCTTTCTTACACTCTACTGAACTTGGGGTCATCATGGGTCTTCTATAAATTTTAAAAGATCTA
Source organism: Microtus ochrogaster (assembly GCF_000317375.1). Lineage (NCBI taxonomy): Eukaryota > Metazoa > Chordata > Mammalia > Rodentia > Cricetidae > Microtus > Microtus ochrogaster. The sequence goes on from NC_022014.1 coordinate 58,304,680, forward strand.
AAGTAGTCATAAATGGTAGCAAAGAGAAAGCCTATTTTTATGCTTTCATTGTCGAGCTTGAAGCTTCTTACAGATGAATTCCATTGCAGACAATTGCATTGCCATATTCAACTCAGAAGGAAAAGGCATATGAATAACTCCATAGTGTATTAGGAGGACTGAAGATTTTCTTCTAAAAAGCAGAGTATTTCCTCAATAAATTACCCCCTAGAGAAATAGTCTTCCTCAGGGAAGAATAAACCAATTGTCTGTCCAATACAAAATGGCCAACCCTGAAATCATACGTACAAGTAACATTACGTACACAGAGTAGCTATAATTAGGAATATACGTATATGCATGTACCAAAAATTAACAAGAAAAGGGGACATGGATTTGAAAGAGGGAAAAGAAAGGTTTGTGGAAGGATTTGAAGGGAGAAAATGGAATGGAGAAATTATGTAATTATATTAAAATTCAAAATAAAAGAGAAGTCAACAAAATCACACCCTAAACTTCTCTTTGACTATCCTCCCTCTCCAATGTCAGTTTCCACATAATCCCTAGGTTGTTATCTTTCTGTTTACAAATTAATTCACAAATAAGGGTTTCATTCTAGTTATCAGAGGCAGACTCTGGGCCAAGCCTCTCTCAGAATCCTTGGCTTACCACATGAAGCCGGTGAGCCCCACATAGTAGAATGAGGGGGACAAAACCTGCTTTATCATTTATTAAATGATTATTTATTGTTCCTTCTGCTATGGTAGACATTGGGGACATAACACTGAGCACTGATAAAATAGAGTTCTTTGACATTTATAGTCTAATCGGGAAAGAGACATTAATCAAAGAATCACATAAAATGCAATTTATGCAGTAATAAACACCCTACAGAGGAAGGGCAGAGAACCATGAAAGGTCACCTAGGGTCCAGTTCTTCTTTTCTTCACAGTTTGTTTGGTTAGATGCTCATGTATGTGGAGTGAAGGCTTGGAGAGATAAGCATCTCTTTACTGAGGAGTTATCTAGATGCCTTCAGCCTGCTCTGTCCGTACCCAAGTTTTCTGTACATTGTTCTGTAGGTGTTGATATTAGACAGCCATGTTTCATGTCATTCATCTTATAGCGTGCAATCCCATGTTATGTACTCTTTCTGAGAACTGGAAAGGCTATGGGGGATTATTAAAATAATATCAACTTGTTACTTTGATATCCTTTGCTCATTGATAGAAGGGTGATTTTGCTCTAATTCATCTTGTGTGATTATGCTTTTCTTAAACTCCAAGGTAACTTTGAATGCAAGAGAGAGACCAGTCATTGTGTGTCTCTCTGAGCTAAGTTTTGGTTGGAAATAGTCAATCTTTCATTCCTTTTTATAACCTTGTAGAAAGAGAAAGTGGATGCACACTCCCTCCATATTCATAGAACACATGTTTTGCCTACATCTGCTTCTGGCTTTCCTAGTGTTATTAAATAAACCAGATATGCAGGATCTGACCAGCTCATTTCATCTCACATATGCATTTCATAGATTGACCATTAAATTCACCAGTACGGCCCCACATGATCAAAGACTAGACTCAACATTTTCCCAGATGAATGGTGAAGAAGTACCTACGATACTTATATTTGACAATTTGGGTAAAATTTAAAATACAGGGATTAAAAATTGTGTAAGACCTATTAGTTCATCATAGTAAAGAAACACAAGGTTTTCAAATAGCCTTCTTAATGAGATGCTTGGGCCTTTTAGTGACTTCTTTTTAAAATCATAACCCAGCTCTTCACAACACTTTCAGAGAGAAATCTAGTAACAGGTACTGACAGCTGTCCTTTGACCTACTAATCACACTCAAGGATGCAAGCTGGAGGAAGGATATGTCCACGCATTATGGTCGTGGCTTGATTTTCTAAGTTTTCGCCAATTTCTCACGCTTCAAAATAACCTTTAACGCGGAGAAGCACATGCGTAGCTAAGTCAGAATTATCATGCCATGGTAATACCAGAGTATACAAATAGCACTGGAAATGTCAGCATTGGAACAGATTTTTTACTATGAGGGGCAAGGATATAAAAGTTAACTGTGGCAATGGAGGGACTGCAATATAGAAAATAGGGTTATCATTTAAATGCTATATTTTAAGGCCCTGGATGTGAACAAGTAAAGTTACCTCAGCAAACAGAGCTGTTATTATATCAGAAAAATCTCTAAAGACCACTTGTAAAATTTCATCTTCCCCTGTTCATTTACTATAAGGGTCTTTTCATATATCTATGGGTAGCTACACCATCAGCTGCATGCTGGTGTCAGAAAAGAAGACAATGCCGATTAGAAATTAAGTCATGGAGCTTGGAAAAAGTGAAGAATTTCATGCAGTCAATAAGTAAGAAAGCTCTGAACTTCCAGAGAAGACCACAGAATCAAAGTGAAGCCAACTAATCAAGAGCAACCAGAAATGGTACGGTTGGTGGGTTCATAGGAACTTGCAAAGGTGAGTTCAGCACTTTCTGGCTGAGGGCCTAGATGGTACCTAAATGGTATCTAAGCCCATTTATCTCTGCTGCAACCACCAAGGACAGATGCATTCCTAGACATTGCATAGAAAGCCATATGCTATGGTTTGAAAGTGGAGTGGAAGGTTTGTGCGTTAAAATGCTGGATTCCTGTTATTGGCACTGCTGAGAAGTAATTGGATACAAAGAGTGCTTAGTTTGTCAACTCCAATTCCTATTGAATGGTGTATTAGGATGGAGTGCCAAGTTGGAAGAAGTGGTCACGATAGCATGAGTTTGAAGTGTGCATCTTATCCTCAGACCTCCCCTTTTCATTCCTGTCTTCCCACCCCTTCCCTCTCTGTGTCTGGTCCCCATGAAGTCAGCAGTATTTTCTCCGACCCCCACTTCTACCATGATTTTCTGTCTTTCTACAGGCAGGCCCAGAGACAGCACACCCAATCAGTTACAGACAGAAACTACTAAAGTCCTGTGCCCAAGCAAATCATCTGTAAACGGGGCCTGCACTTTCATTCCACCCCCTCCCCACACACACCTTGTTAATAGTTTTTCTAGGGCATTTTTACCACAACAGAAAACTGACATCCAACACGTGAGATTCTGGAATGGGGAAACAAGAGCGTAGACCTATCCATGTGCTTAGATCTGAGGCATTCCATTGTAGTTGAGATCCCTGGAATTTCTTTTCCCTTCATGCACCACAGACCTGGCAGTAGAGAAATGTGCCAGTTGCTACCACTAACAGGAACAGACAGAAAAAAGCCACAAATACGTGCTGTGTAAGGAGCGCTGTACGCTTCCACACACACAACAGCGGGCATCAGGAACAAGTGGGAGGCAGCACAGTTCTCTGTGATGGGGGCAGCTAGCCTTTCCTTGCTCTGCATGGTGGTGCCAGTGGAGCCATGGGGGAATCCTGAACTCTATCTATGACTATCATTTCACTGTGTGTCTCTGTGTGTGTATGCACATGTATGTTAAGTCATCATTACCATCAAAAGAAGCCTTGTTGGGAAATCATAGGAGCTAGGCTTCCCCTGCTTAGCTAACTGGTAGATACTGAGGCCCAGGAGGAGTCCAAAGATCCGGCTCACAGTGTGCAGTGTTGAGATAGCTCTCCCTTGTTCCAGACTCAGCGTCTGCCTTATCGACAGAGGGAAACTGAGACATTCTCCTTCACTTGTCATTCAAGCCTTTCCCACAGGCTTAGGACCTGAGGCGAGCCACTCAAAGAAGATGATGTTTATAACACTGTCGGCCAATGAAGCAGCATAGCATGTAATAAAAATAGCACTAATAATACCAGAATCAGAAAAAAATGAGTAACGATAATTGTTTATATATGAAAGGTTAATAAGAAGTCCCTACAAAAAATTAATAAAATTATAAAATATTTTTTATTAAAATGGAGTCTTTCTAAGGTGAAGGATAAACATACTGCAATTAGACAATTATGTGATATTAAATTCCCATGTAACAGTTTTAGGTGATTTTTCTTAAAGTGTGGTACAGAACTGGAAGATTAAATACCATACAACCTAAACTAAAATATACTCCCAATTGTTATTGATTTGTTTTCTGTTTGACTGGTTGATTGATTTAGACAAAGTCTCACGTAATCTGGACTGGGCACAAACTTAAGATTCTCCCATCTCTACTTCCCACACGTGCAGGGGTGGGGTATGGTATGTGCAGTTTTACTTATTCAACTGTAAATAAATTGTGTTTACTACTTAATATGGACTCTTGGTTCTTTTAGACGTTAATTCCATTTTAAGTAGAATTTTCTGTGGTTGTTTATCTTAAACAAAGAGAATCTCATGTAAATAAACATGGGTCACTTCTCTTGAGCAAATGTTACGGTCCACATTTTAAATTCAGGAATAAGCATGGGTTCTAAATTTTTCTAGGAAGCATTTAAGAAAAAGATCAAAACCATAATGTTGTAATTCTTTTTAATCATAGTAATGCAAATAATTTACCCTGATGCCTTATTTATTGCCAGACAATAAGAAAAATATAACAATCACAAGTGATAAAATATAATTTTACTTTTTTTGATTAATCACAATGAATTGCCGATTTTTTTACTTTGTATAAAATAAATATGATTAAATATGAGTGGTTGTAGATATGCCTGAGTTATCAGTATAATTCGATTATAAACATTATGTGAAACTTTGTGCTCATACGGATCTAAACAGCTATGCATTTGAGAAGGCTGTGATGGTGATTTTGAAAGACACTAAAGACTCTGCTGATGAATTCTAATGTTGTATGCTTGCATACACTAAGACTCTTCTCGTAAACTCTCTCTTAATGCTCTTCTAAAGTTCACACATTCAGATATTTTCCCAAATGTTGACAAAACTGTTCACCGTGATCCCATAGCTTAAAGCAGAGAGTAGGTGTTCTTGCATTACTTGTCAGAAAAAATTTAAGCCAAATATTTATGTTTCAAAAAACACACAGCAAACTTTGCTGTTTGTTTCACAAGTAACGCCTGAAAGGGTAAGGCTTTGTTTTACCTCAAATTTTGAACTAATTGTTTTAAGCTTTATGCATATGTATTGCCCACAGTTTTTATAATTTGTAACTGGACACTTTCTAATAGTCCAAACCAAAGACAAACGAGGGTGGCTAAGGAAGGCTGGGGGCTTCAGCACCCGAGGTTTCCTGGTGAGCAGAACTCGCAATGGGAAAGAGGAAAGTGGTGTTCTGCTCAAAGGTGCTGGCATTTTCCTGTTTCAACCCGAACAAGGCCCAAACTGGAGAACCCCCAAACAGTTACAGCCCAAGGTCTTTACAAGTGGCATTTCGTCATTAGAAATTAAATGGCCAGGACTAGCTAGGATTCCCACAGATAAGACCTTCCACATTGAAACGCCACTGTTTAGTCAAACTCTGTACCAATCAGTATCATGTGTGAAGCCGTGGTAATGCAAGCCTTCACTGAAACACACAGGATGCTGCTGCCTCTCCGATCAGAGATCTGGAGATGAGGTGGGGGGTGGAAAAACGAAAGAAAACAGGACCGATCAAGTTGGCTGTGATGGTCTGGGTGTTCCTTGTTTGAAGGCTGCTACTAGATCAGATACATTTAGTGTGGGCTACCTTACACGTCAAGCGGGCTCATACATACATTAGCATGTAGTTTTCCAATTAATCAGGACAGCAGTTTAATGAACTAGTCAGCAAGCAGAGCCTGGGGTTATGAGAGAGGGAGTCGAAATTTGTCTGTTTTAAAAATACTTTTCAACTATAATATAGTCTCAGAATTATCCACTCAGCCGAGTCTCTATTCACTTATTTATTTATACAGCATATATAAAACAATTCCTCCTTCATAGGGTCATGCTGAATTACATTGTGCAGGTAAAAAACTTACAAGATTGTCATAGAGTAACTGTAAGCCATGTGTATCTGTTCTAATAATCACCTTTCAGATGATGGCAAGTTCTCTGTTCCTTTATCATAAAGTTACTATTATTATTTTTCTTTCACTGACTAAAAATGTATCCAAGAAATGTGATGAGAAGGTGGCCATTTCATTTGTGTCTAATAGATTTTAACAAAGTTACATGGCCGGGCGGTGGTGGCGCACGCCTTTAATCCCAGCACTCGGGAGGCAGAGGCAGGCGGATCTCTGTGAGTTCGAGACCAGCCTGGTCTAC
>NC_022014.1:58310947-58378918 GCF_000317375.1 Microtus ochrogaster
AAAAAACAAAGTTACATGTTACTTATGACTTTTGCAGGGTTTTTTTTTTTCCACATTAGAATAATGCCCTGTGGGTTAACCTGTCTTATTACTTTTTTGTTCCTTCCTTCTTTTCACTGGATTTGTTCCACTGATAGCTTCTTTTGCAACTAAGCAAATTCTCCTTTGCTAATGGTATCTGTTTTTCCGTATGCTTCTTAGTTTATTAATCCATGCCCTTATATATAGAAATTTTCCTATTGAGTTCTTCATTGTGTTAGAATCTCTAAGCAGTCCTGACTGGCTTGGAATTCACTATGAAAACCAGACTGGCTTAGAACTCATAAAGATCCCCATGCCTTTGTGTTGCCATGATGGGAATTAAAGACTTGTACAGGCCACAGTTATAATTGTTACTCCTTGCTACTACCTTGCCATTTGTTTGCTTACTATTCTGGAAAGGCATACGTTAGAATTTCCCACTGAATTTCTTCCTAGAATTTATTAATATATACTTTCCATTCAACTATGACTTTACGATAGGAACTTATACATTGAGTATTATTCCAGATGTCTGATTGATGGAACAGTGTATCAGTGTATAATGGCTAGCTGTCAAGAAGACATTTGAGGTCATTGAAGTTTTATATTATTTATCATGGCTTATAGGACATTTACTTATTGCTGTAAGTAACAACTTGCTATGCTGTGACAATGGCTTCCTTTAATGAATTTTCATATTCTTTTATATTCCTGGTAGGTCTTTATCAATAACTGTGCACCAACCTCTATTATCTGTTTCCTGAATTAATTAATGTCTCCCTTCTTTACATCTTGTTGGCCCACCTTTTCAAGGTTTTTGTGGTGGATTTGTCAACCTTTGATCTGAGAAACAACTTGTTTTTAACCCTTACATAAGCATGCAAATCTGTAATGCGCCCTTTATCGGTTGCTCTGTTCCACCAGTGACCAAGCAGAGAAAATATTCTGGAATTGTGGACTTTGCTGTTAATCATTATCATTTTGTTTTTATTCTTATGCTCTGCCCCCTTTCCCATGCTCCTCCTCCTCTCTCAACTTTGTTACTGGCACAAAATTTCATATCTCTAGGACCAGTAGAAATACAAGTATTTCCATTATGCCCACATTTCCTATGTTTTCATATTTAACTTGTCCTTTTTTTTGTTGTTTTTTGAGACAGGGTTTCTGTGTTTAACAGTTCTAGCTCTCCTGGAACTAGCTCTTCTGGACCAGGCTGGCCTTGAACTCACAGAGATCTGCCTGCCTCTGCCTCCAGAGTTCTGGGATTAAAGATGTATGCCACCACCACGCGGATAACCTGTCTTTTGTTCGTCAATAACTAAAACTTGATATTTAAGAATTTAACAATCTGCTTCTTTCAATTGATATGATAATTCACTTATATTTAATTTAATGTAATCATTGACATGGCTAGAATTAGGTTTATTATGTTTAATATATCTTATTATACTTCTATTCATAGCTTCTTGTGGATTAATATATTTTCTAAAATTTATTCCTGTTTTTCTGTTGTCCTTTTGGTTATCCACTTAAATATGTGAAGGTGCTGCTCCAGGGATTATAATGTGTGTAAATATATATATATATATATATATATATATATATATATATATATATATATATTTCTTCTACTTACAACTGTCTTACTTTACCAACTGTGACTTCAATGTCTCTGAATTTATGATTTCTTAGTTTTAAAGTTTCTCTGCTGTCACCTTTCTTAAAGATTTTACACCTACATTCTCTATTCTCTGTGCTAATGACAGTGGTTGTTGTGCTTTTTTCTGTGTGTGCTATATCTTTCTGAATTCTTTTTCTTATTCTATAGTTGACTAATTCTCCTTTGTGTTGCTACATCCATGTTTTTTTGTAGAGTAAATAACTTTTTGCTAATTTCAATGGTTTCTATTTCTAAAATTCATATTGCTTTGCAATGTGGATTAGTTTTTTCCTATGATAATAGGTAATAGTATGCATGTCATCTATTCTATTTTTCTATGACTTTAAAGGTCAAAATCAATCTTTTATCGCATCTCTAATTTTTAATGCTAAAGTATAATTTTTTTTAGTCTTAATTTGTATCTTAGCTCACACTGGCTAATTTTAATATTCAAAACCATATCAACAAAAACATCGTTTGAATTTGCTTATGGCCAAGCCATGTGGGCCTGTTTTCACCTACCTCTTTTCAGTAACTGTGTGAGTATAAATATCACTGTTTCATAAACTCTTCGAACTTTTAGCTCAAGTCCCAGGTTCTCTATTGTCATTTTTACAGCAGCCTTTGGCCTCAAAGAAAACCTACTGTTGACTTGCAATCCAATACTTAGACATTTATTTATTTTTATTTTACTGTTAGTAAAATTTATTTTACTTCTGTGTGTGTGTGTGTGTTTGTGTGTGTGTGTGTGTGTGTGTGTGTATGCCATTTGTGTACAGGAGTCAGAAGAGGGCATGAGATCTCCTGGAGCTTGAGTTATAAGCAGTGTTTGAGTCACCTTATAGGGGAATTGAGGATAGAAACTCTTGTCCTCTGGAAAAACAGTAAGCACTCTTAACCAGCAAGTCATCTTTCTATCCCCACTACTTAGATTTTAGAATTCAGCTTGGTATTTATTTGGTTTTATTCAGTTGTCTCTTATTGTGGAGACTATTTGGTACCAAACTACTTATTACTATTATGTTTCAACTGTCACACTTATAAAATGGAAGACTAGTTATACCTGCAGCATGAAGTCATTGTGTAGTATACACACATATGTAAGTTTAGAATAGCTCTGAATACAAAAAGCCATTTATCTTAGCTTTTATTATTAATATTATTACTATTATCTCATTAGTAAATATAAAGGTATAAAACTATGGGCAATAAAATGGAATCCCATTGTCAAATTTATTCCATCATAATCTAAGCCAAACCTAGTTCCAAATAAGTTGCATTCATTTCACAAGCACTTAACGTTTATTTCATCAAATCTTACAATGGCCTCTCTTCCTCAGTATAATACAAAGAATATTTGATATGTCAGGAGAGAAGCTACCTACATCACATGGAATTTTAACAAAGGCAAATGACATTTGCATTCCCAGCACTTACCCAGGTCCCTGTTTCCATTATGTACTTGATGTTTTGAAAACATTTTGACTTTCTCATCAGTGAAGGATTATTCTAGATCTCAAGAGTTAATTACCTCATCTACAACCTGACATCTAGTGAGATGGATGATCGCAGTCTATCGCCAGGTGAATATATGTGTGGCAGATATTGAACCTCAGCAGCTAATCAGACTCCTTGCTGTGGTGGCAAATATTTGGAGGGGGGGGAACACTAATGCTATATGCTCCTGTTTGTAAAACAATTGCTCTAAGTCTGTATCTGAATCCCCAGTTACTGCGAGGGCTTGGGTAGGTGTCTAAGGCCATGGAAAGCATCCAGTCATAGGGTTTATAGAAAATGGCAAGTCCATAGTTTCCTACTGACTGCTCGTCACCATTAAACTAGAGAATAATTGAAACTGAGTCCAGAGATTTCCTTTGCTCCCTTGCCCACCTTGCTTCCTGTGTTGCAACACATGCTGTAGGTTGCAAATACATGTAAAGCCTTAATTACCGTTAGCATCTGGCAGCTGTTGACTTACTGTGAGCTGTTGAGTCACACAAAACTGAAGTCAGAAAAAGGAACGCAGGAACAGAAAACAAAAGCTAAATAGGGTAAAAAGGAAGCTACAGCCACCGCATCACAGCTGAAATACCACACCGTCAGCACAGCGCCACCCACAGTGTGAATGACAGTCGAATTAATGGCTGCCAACAATCCCACAGCCTAATTCGCCACAAAAACCCATCATTCCCAAATGTTGCCAGTGCCATAGAGCAAAGTCCTTATACCCATTTCTATCAACATATCATGGATGGCCTCTCCTTTTCCGGAGGCAATAGCTTCAGGAGTTATTGGCATGTGCACAGGAGTCAAAGGACACGTTTTCAAAAGAAGATGTCTGGATGTTATCTGCTTAGAACTGGTACCAACATCAGATGTGTTAAATATTTTTTATTTTTGTATTGCTGTATTGCTTACCATAATAGATTATTAGAAAGGAAAGTGTCCTACAAAGAAGAACGAGAAGAGGAAGAAGAAGAGGGAGTAGAAGCAGAAGCAAGAATAATAGACCTTTCGTAAGCATGGAAATAATTAGCATAATACCTCGGTCTTTCTAAACACATCTCAAGTTACAAATGGTGAGGTTTAAGCCACAAGTAAGGGAATCAAACGAGAGCTACACACTATTTATCAAAACATATATGGTAGAATGGGAAATTGGGTTGGAAAGGCATGTCAAACTCTTACAAGTATTTGGGGCAACAGAAGCAGATGAATGCAACTGGCGAGAGAAAAAGACTCCAAGCGAATGAGACAAGCAGTTGTTCTTTACACTGGATGTGATGAGCTTTGCTAACTTTCCCCTCTGTATGTCTGCTTTGTGCCTTTAAAATAACATCAGTTAGTGTGGATGTGTGTGGAAGTTTGTGAGGGGGTACACATGCACACAGAACCCAGTAACCCCTGTTGTCCTTCGTCAGGCTCCAGTCATTGCTTTAAAGACGAGACCTGTTATCAGTCTGCTAGTCACTACATAGGCTAGATGGATGGCCAGCAAGACCCAAGGATATACCTGTGCTACCTTCCAGTTCAGGATTACATGCAGATACCACAGTGCCCAGCTTTTAAAATTATACTAATTTAATCAATTAAAATGAATACTTAATTTAATTTAATCAATTAAAAACCACACTTCAACATACCTCTGACATAATTTTTTTCCTAGGATGTCACATTCCTTACCAGGTCTACCCTTGGCATTTTCACGTTCATATATCAAATTAAGCTCCAGAGGGTATCATGTTTGTGTCTTTTTAAAGTTCCAGTCTGTGTTGTAAAGTAAGGTATTTTTTATCAGAATCATTAAGACGGTCATTGCCAGGACATGCATCCAGTTTTTTTGTTTTCCTTTAGGAGTGTGAGTTTGCCTATGTGGGTTCAAGTACAACTTCAGATTCCTGCTTCAGTAGATATGATGTGCAATTTACTCAACCTTTTTAATCCCATTCTTCAGTCCTGGCACACCCATCTTTATAAACTTTAATGCCAAGTATGGTGACATACTTCTGTAACTCATCAGATAGAAGACAGGGGCAAAAGTGCCAGAGTTTAGAAGATGCTTAGCTACATAGTGAGTTCAAGGCCAGTCTGGGCCACATGAGCCTCCTCAAAACACCACCAGCACTACCACAACAACTTTCATGGCACCTGTATTTCTAAGCTATGCAGAAATACACACATTTAACACCACTGTAGTTAAAATATAATGGAGACAAAAGATATTTTAGAACAGAAAACAAAGAAGAAGCAGCAGCAGCAGTGATGGATATGTGCAGACCCTCATTCCTGATAATCAACGCGCCATTATAAGGTACACAGTTAGTTCCTTGTCCGTGGAATAAATGAGGATTACTACGAAAGGAAAGACAGCAAAGAACACAAGACGAGACATATATTAAGTAAAGCATGAGACCTAAAACTAAATGACTATGGGACGAGAGCCGTGGTGAAGAGCCAGGCTCATTGCTGCGTCCATTCATCCCTCCAACCAGCCTCGACTGATAGGATTTTAAGTGCTGATACTCATGGCTTGAAATGTCAGTCAACAAAAGTGATCAGGATTTCTGTCTTTTTGGAGCCTACATTTTTAGCTGAAAAGATAGACAATAAAGAGTTGATGTAATGTAAAAAGGATAATGTAGGTTCATAACTGGTGATAAATTCTTGAAAGCATAAATAGTGGAAGACGCTATTGCGGGAATCCATTCAGCCAATAGCTTTTGGGGCACCAGCCCCTAGGGCGTGGTCTGAGGTGCTCCATATGGACTGATAAACTGATAAAGAGAAGAAGCATGCTTGTGCTCTTGGGAGGTCAGAGCAGAAGCAAGCTTGTGTGGTTGTTCATATCTCCCTGGGGCAGAGCGGCGAGACACAGCGGTTTTCACCTTGTCCCCTATTCTGTGAGTCTGTGATTCCCTTTGAATTCTATTTCCTTTGTATCCCCATAAAAAAGAAAATTTGTAACTCTTGCAATACCTCTTGCATTAAGAGGCCAAGATCATTAATGGGGAATTTGATCTCAAAAGCTCAAGGAAGTGGTTACATTTAAGGAAAATCCCTTTAGCAACTAGGGCTTGCAAGTGACCTCCCAGTGAGCTACCTTCTCAACTTTCTGCCGAGACTTCATAAATTGGAGGAAGGCCTTCCATCAATGCCAAAGGTTCACAAAGGACTGCACCTGGTTTAGTATAAAGACTGCATGGATAATTTTGAGGCTCCTCAAGTCATCTTACAAGGAGGGATCTGAGTGAGAGGACTGGGCATGGTAGGGCTATGAGTCTGACCTTGCTGTGCCTCCAAATCTGACTTTTAAAAAGCATGTATATATACACATTTCTGTGGGTATGGCATTCCAACTTACTTTGCCAACCTCAGAGGACTACCACATGTGCCGGTCATTGACTTTCCACTTGTAGAGTCTCTTGTGTGATGCTGTGTAAATTAGGCCAGCTGCCTGACAGCATCCAGGGATTCTCCTGTCTCCACTTCCCATCTCACCATAGGAGCACCGGGTTAAAGACGGGCACGGCAGAAGTCAGCTTTGTGTGTTCTCTGGAGCACTATGCGTGTGTGGTCCATGTTTCACCTACTGGGTCTTCTCCCCATCCGACACTAGGCATTTTAGTTCATGTGGAAGAGAAAGCCATTGGGTAGAACTGATAAGGACTGCTCTGATAATTGCTTTTAAATATTATGGGAGCGTGGATAAGAAAGGAGTCTCAGAGATGACAGAGAATGAATTGGCAGAGAATCATTACAGTCTACCGGCAAGGAAACTTCCTAGTTGTGGACAATAGAACACTGTGCTTTGCACTGTGGTAGACGGGCATGGCTACTTTTATATAGGACCGGAAAAGAGTTGCTATCAATGAGAAGAGGAGAACTACAAAAAGACCAGGGGTGTGTACGTGTGTGGTATGCACACACATGCAAAAAAAAAAAAAGGCTGATATACATGGACTTAATGCTGAGTTTAAGCTGTGTATTTGACTTCCAAGTGGAGACGCTGATCTCCGAGCTAAATACATTGTAGAGAGCGCTGATATAAAAGACGTAGACTTGGGAGTCACTGACAGCTAGACTCTATTTAATGCTACAGGAATGGACAGCATCGCCAGAATGGAGGAAGTGCAGACAGAAAGTCTTACAAAGAGCTGAGCTGCTCTTCATTCCAACATGCTCAGATGTGGTTTGAGCACTTCTTCCGTTAAGTGTTTAGAGCAAGGAGGACGAGGCGAAAACGTGTGTAGAAACAGCAGCAGGGAGAGTGGAAGGAAAGCCATGAGTGTGTGGAAGATTATTCATTAGGTGGACAAAGAGGACCCAAGCCAGGGACCGGAGCTGGGAAAGTGACTCTCAGTGAAGTGGCAGCCTTGGAAGTGTGAACACCTGACTTCACAACCTCAGCACCCACGGAAAAAGTCAGGCGTGGTGACTCATACTTATAACCCCTGGAGTTTTCTACCCAGTCTGGCTCAGGGAACTTGAAGTTCATTGAGAAACCTGGTTTTAAAAAATGAGGAGGAGAGCAATTGAGGAAAGCTCCAGGTAACAACGTCTAGCCTCCTCGAGTACACTCACAAATGCCCATGCCCGCCTATGCACAAGGAGTGTTGAATGCTTTGTGTTACTGATGCATTACTAAGATAAGACCCAAAAAAACTGGCCACAGTGCTTTCTTACTCTTTGCTGGTGAGTTTAGGAAGAGTAATGGCATGGAGGGAAATATGTGACAGTGTGTATAGCAGTTATGATGAATTTGGTAGGACTCGAAACAATAGGATAAGTCAGGAAAACACATGGCACTATGTGGGGAACCTCCTTCTGCCAATTGTCTTTGAGAGGCTGAACCATGTTGGGCATGGCCATGGGTACCAAAAAGTCCATGAGCCCCCCCCCCTCTCTCTCCCTGCTTGTCACACATGGATGTTGGATTCTGTTCCTGTTCCCTGCTGAGTTCCCCTTTCCTAAAAATAAATAAATAAATAAATAAATAAATAAATAAATAAATAAATAAATAAACCCTTATCAGACCCTATTTGGAGCTAGGGTGGGATTATTTGATTCACGTTCCCCTTCTTCTGCTGCACAGTAATTCTTGGAAGATGTGGATACTAGATAGTTTTATGTCAACTTGATGCACGCTAGAGTCATTTGGGGGGAAGGAACCTCAATTGAAAAGTTATCTCTGCCATATTGGCTCCTGAGCAAACCTGGAGGTGCATTTTCTTGATTAATGGTTGATATAGCTCTGTGTGGTATGATATGGTCCTGTATGGTAGAAAAAAAGCAGGCTGAATAAGACATGCGAATCAAGGTAGTAGGAAGAACACCTCCTCTGTGGCCGGCCTCAGTTCCTGCCTCCAGGTTCCTGCCTTCAATTCCTCTCCTGACTCTACTCTGGATGATGGACTACAAGCTGTAGTATGAAATAAATGAATCATTTCTTTCTTTCTTTCTTTCTTTCTTTCTTTCTTTCTTTCTTTCTAAAATTGTTCTTTTTTTTGTTTTTTTTTTGAGACAAGATTTCCCAGAATTAGCTCTTGTAGACCAGGTTTGCCTCAAACTCACAGAGATATGCCTGCCTCTGCCTCCCCAGTTCTGGGCTTAAAGGCATGCGCCACTACCACCCGACAGCTCAAATTGTTCTTGGTCATGGTGTTTTATCATAGTGATAGAAACCCTAACTGAGACAGTGTGCTAGAGAAAATAGCAGCATGGTTTTTTGTTACGTGTTGTTTGGTTAACAGAACAGCTCACCTCGCAGTCAGGTTGGACATCTCTGTGCTTTACTGATAGCAGACCGAAGGGACTGCACAAACTGGGGTGGCACCTGACTCTGAGAGGTACCTGCTCCTTCACAGCAGTAGGTGAGGTGGCAGCCTGCATAGGTGCCCTTGCTGGGCAGTGTGGAAGGCAGATGCCATCGAATAACATGTTCTGAGTGAAGGCAGATGGAAGCTCTGGGATGGAGGAGAAACAAAGCTGGGATCAGGACAGGTGACAGACCCCACACTCCAGACAATGTTGTACAGCTGCAGGACATAGCAGGGGACTGGGGAAAGGTTTAGACATTCTAAAAACTGTTAAGCACCAAGTCGTATAGAACTTATAATTCATGTGGAAAAAAACAAATTATCAGACATACTCTGGATTTAAAAAAGAGGACAGGAAATGCAGGCTTGCTCAGTGTGTAAAGAGGTTTCCCCCAAGTCTGACAGCCTGGGTTTCATCTCTCTAACACACATGGTAGAAGGGGAAAACAGACTCCTACAGATGTTTTGCTGACCTCCACACGCATGCCACAGAACAGCTGTGATTATATCTGTATGCACACATACACTCACAAAGAAAATAAATAAATAGAATAATAAAAATCGAAATGCAATGTGGGGCCATTTTGCTTCAGACAGTGAGGGTCTATATCAGGAAAAGGACAAGCACACGCAGGGTCATAGGCGACATATGGGCTACACTGTTCTCCCATGTAACCAAACTATCCGTCCACAATAACTAATTAGTATTGTGCCAGAGATTTCTGCTTTGCTTCAGATAAAACAGACACTTTTAGAGACGGGGTCATTATCTTCCAACAGCGAAACTGACATTTTGAGATCCACAACAAAATACCACTT
The DNA here is from genome assembly GCF_000317375.1 of Microtus ochrogaster. Lineage (NCBI taxonomy): Eukaryota > Metazoa > Chordata > Mammalia > Rodentia > Cricetidae > Microtus > Microtus ochrogaster. Next base: position 58,320,764 of record NC_022014.1, read on the forward strand.
TCAATGGAACGTCTGTCAAACCTAAAACCCACCCACTGGGTACAAAATACACAGAATTAAGTTGTCCATGGTTCTTTGGGGGAAGCTAAGAAAAAGTTTTAAATTATTTTTTATAGCATTAGAAAAAAATTTAGGCTAGAAAAAGTGTTTCAGATCTAACAATGATACTTTTTTATAGCAATACAGCTGCAGAATATTTTATTTTAAATCTTCAGGACCAGGAACTAGAACCCAGGGCCCTTTGCAAGCCCTGCAAGTATTTTTACCACTGAAAAGGTGACCTGGAACTTTAAATGCTTTCATAGAGGATGTAGCTAGCAAGGAGAAAAGTGCCTAGGACCCCACACAGGAGAAATACAGCCCAGCGCAGTTTCTCCTGTGAAATCTTCACCAGAATGCAAGATTCCAAGCAGCAGAAATCAATTTAGGGGATTAAAAGAGGGAAATGAAACCCATAACAGCTTTTAGAAGACATTCCTAAAGGGTTTTAAAAACATCCTTGGTCTGTGTTCTAGGACTATTGCTAACAGCGTTCTGGATAGGAGATGAGTGACATAGCCCTGTGGCTTTTTCAGGGTCCAGGAACAGTGCCTGCTCTCTATTGTGGAGTGTCCAGACACGGCTTGTCCCCTGCTGCTGTAACCCTGCCTCTTCCAATTAGCACAACAACTGCTCTGCCATTATAGGCATTCTCAAAGTATCTCCCAGGATCCATTCACGTCTACTATTTGAGATTCAGAGAGAACATATATCTGATTTCTTTTTCTTCAAAGGACTCCGCAGCAGCCCCTAAAAAGAGGAAAGAAGCAGGGAGACCCCGTACTGTCTATAAGTCACCAGGCACAAGCAAGTGGGATATCTAGCTCTACGTGTCCATGTTGTTTCTTTTGTTTAAATTGGGGGTCACCTCTTGTCATTTTGTTATTTCCTCTCCCGCCAGCTTCTCCAACAAAACAGCCAGATGTCTGGAATGATGAGGAATTAAATCCAGGGTGACAATTGTTTTCTATAGAGATACTTCTCCTTGCTGAGGGCTTCTAGGTGTTTTATGAAAACATTTGTGCTGTCTGGCGCATTAGGAGACTTCACCTGCGAGCCAATATCTCCCCTTATTAAGCTTGCTCACTCTTCAAAGGGGACAATGGTTTTGTTTGTCCCCTCGCCTCTTGTGTTCAGACCACCACGGAAATTGCTCTGTGTCTGGGCCAAGTCCGATATTCCCGTGTCACGAGGGGTTAGGAGCCTCATTAATTCTTGTGCTCTCATTTCAGGTTGGTTAGGGATCAACAGCAGATTATTATTTCAAACATTTATTTCTTGCTTCAATTTCCTCTCTTCGAATTGCCTCAAAATCACTTTCTCTTGTGTATGGTGTGCTCAATCTCCATTCGGATAAGGAAATCAAAATGGCCCTTTCAGCGAACCTATCCATCAGCATTATCAGGAACACATCCCACAAAGGCTTTGCTTGGCTTTCCTGCCTATCTGCCAGGTTTTGTACTTTTTTGTACTTAAGTCCCCCCCCAAGAATAGCTGCCATTATACTGTGCACACAGCCCCAAGGGCACCCACTGTTCGTGTTTCAAACTGATTAGTTCACTTCAGTTCTACAAAGAGACAAAGGGGGTAGGCTAAGATCCAGCTAGGGATGCAGGGTTGGGAGACCTACATTTCAGCTTGTGGGCATCTCGCAGGTTAATAAACACAATAAACATATACAATTACAATATCATCTCATGTTCCTGATAAGCTTATTTTCTACGCTATTCACATCAGCCTGAGAGCCGGGGCCGATGGAGGTAGAGCGAACTCTTTTGTCCTTTACGAAACAGATGCTACATGACAAACATGTAACCTTAGAGAAGTCACTTAGTCCCCCTGAGTCCTTCAGAAAACATTAAAAAGCAGAGCTGGGCCATTCATTCACTGATTCATCCAGCAAACACTTGTGACTTAATATCCAGTGACGGTCTGCAGGGTGTAAAGACTGAATTATAAACACTTATGAAATATCATATGACCCTCAATGTAGTGAGCTGCGTAGTGTCACACCTGATGGAGATGTATAATCAACTCCTGAGATGGCTAAGGCCTGACCTATGCTATGATCACACAATGATTATCAGCTGCCTGCATATGCGTGAACCTATGGGCCGTGCCCACCTGGCAGTTTGGGGTTGGCAGCCCATGCCTACTTAAGGGCTGGGAGAAGTTTGCCCAGAGAGAGAGAGAGAGAGGGAAAGAGAGAGGGGAAAAGAGAGAGTAAGTGAATCAAGTCCTGGAATAAACTGCAGTGAAAAGAGCTCCGGTGGTTGCGTCATCCTTGCAGGACAAGGGTGGCCGTGACACCTCAAGAGAAAATTACAGGGATAGCACAGGTCTCAAAAGGAAGAAAAGAACATCCCTCAGGCTGTAGAGAGAGGAGGTGGAGAAACCTTCATTCACATGTTCCCCTTTTCTTCTCTTCAAAAGCCAGGCTTTCTAGTTGGGCCTAAAAGCTCTCTATGGTGTTCTGTTTCTGGAGAGAAATCAAGAAAGACTCAAAGACAAAGTGCATGGACAGTTCTTCCAATTAAATCTTAGCAGGTAGGAGGAGCCAGGAAGAAGTCCCCAGAGCCTGCAACAGAGGGCAAAGAAAATGAAAATCTTCACCAAATGACTAATGGGCCCAACTTTGTTTTCTTCTCAACTTCCTAATTCAAGGAAATAATTTATTGGTTATTAAAGTGATTCAGTTTTTAATTCTTTTCTCAGGGTGATTTTGGGATTGAACCCAGGTCTCAGCATTCAAGGTAAGTGCCTGACTGGTAAACTCTAGTCCTAGCCCCTGAAGTGTGAACAAATAACCTTAGAATTCCACTGAGGAGAAATTTAAAACGACTATACAGTAAATAATAGGGAAAAAATAAGTCCGCCTAATCCCACTGTTTGGAGTGATGTCATTATGGAAATATAAACAAACAGAAAGGATCATATTGAGCATGTTAATCTCTTCCCTTTTTTAACAGATGTTACCTGGTAAGATGGTACGTTTGAATCACTTGCTCTTTCTCTTCCCCTCTGTTCTTCTTTCTCTTCCCTTCTCTGTCTCCCGTCTCTCACCTCTCATTTCTCCCCCCTCCTCTCTTTTCTATCCTCCACCTCAGTACTGGACATGGCGATGGAACACTAGGATTTCCATCTGCTAGCCAAGTGCTTGACTTTCCAGCCTTAGGATTATTTCGACAGCCATAGTTTGTTTGTGTTTTGAATAGTCAAGACTCGAGCAAAGATACGTGGGTCTAATATGATGAACAGATTTGAGCATCCTTTGTTTTCAGTAGAGAACTGTGTGCATCGCTGACACTAACTTGCTTAAGTACTCCCCTCCCTCTGCTCTGCCAGCCCTTCCCAGACAGTTTTTTTTAGCTGTTTTAAACCATTGCAAGTCTGGGGTCTAGTGGAGGGGGGGATATACAAGCATTTCCTGAATTAATCACATTATAAAGACTAAAAATAGGAAGATTGTCAAGATTCTGTGTACCATAAATTTAAAACTTTTAAATTACTGTGTGTTTTTCTTCATCTTTCCTCTTCTGCAGGTTTTATTTGTCTTAAGTATACATGAGGTCCTCATACAGATAGAAATAGTCAAATGGTTTTGATTTAGGAGTTTAAACATCTTGGCAAGGGGACTTCCTCAACCTATTTGAGAATTACATCTTCAAAAGAGAAAACAATTGACATAGCAAACAAAACAACAAAAATCCACTTAATATAATTTAGTGCAATCATACAGCAACTTCCAAGGACCAGAGCCTCTGACCAAATGAAAAATCTATGTCGGTGTGGTTTTCTTTCTCTGCATGATAGCAGGTTTTATTTCAAACAGGAAATTATCGGTCCCTCCCTTTGCACATCACAGAGTCAATTTTCCTATGCTACACCAACTTATCCCTGTTTTTATAGTTCATATAAAGACATAGTTCCAAGACCTCCAATAACAAAAAGTTTATTTATGTATTTATTTTCGCATGGCATGTGCTGATGAGCTGGCCTGCTCAGCAAGCATTTCACAGATTAGAGCAGGAGTATGGTTTCAGGCAAGCCTCCCTCATGCTCCTGCGCAGTGGCTGATAAACACTTCAAAGTAAACCGCTCATAAATATGAAATGAAAAGCCAGGGAGTCGTTATGCGGAGCTTTGAGATACAAATCTCTTTATTCCCTTCTGAAGTGGGGTTTGATTGACATAATGAGTCATAGATCCTGTCCAGGGACACACTGCCTTTTCCCCCTTTTCTCTGGAGACAGGGAGACTTTAAAGAAATCCACTTCAGAACTTGGTGACAGACAGCTTACTTGAAAAAAAAAATAATAAAGTGGAATCCTATATTAAATAACTTATTATTTTAAGTTAATGCCGACTATGACAAACAGGACATATGTCAAAGTTTGGCTATCCAACCTCACAAAGACATTATTAGTTACAAATCTAAGAAAATAATCACGCTGTCGTCTTCCTTCTCAAATGTATCATTGCTATCTAGACCTTTGTCTGTGAGTGGGAAAGGCGCTACATGAACTAAGGCTGAGCAAGAGCCTGAAATTCTAGAACCTAAAAGGCCACAAGAAGCCTAGGCAGCAGGGAAATGACGGTTGTAGAAATCCATTTTTTTTTTAAATCACTGTTTCCCAAAGGGGAAGGATCATACAGCTAAACGTGCTATGAAAAATAGCTTTCAGAACAATGCAAGATAGAGGCTTGATTCTCAAGCACCGGTTTTCAAGACCTGCTCCCCTAAAAGAGCCCAACATCTTACTTGAGTCACCCAGTCTTACATTAGATCACATCTGGCAGATTCAACACAAAGCTGGGTGAGCCACTGTGAAAGCTACGAGGATTAGAGAGATCTGCTTCAAAATGACAAGGGGTGGGAACCCCTTCTGGAGAAAGGCTCCTGTCTTCAGCTGCCATAGGCATCTGCCTTTGAAGAACATGGAACTTCACATTGCTGGCCTTTTTCATTTTTCTAGAAAGTCTGAAATCTAGATTTGATGTGGTATCTTCCATTGGTGGGGTGGGAGAAAGGTGTGGCTAAAATCAAGTAGGCGGTGCAGTTGGTGGTCTTCCGTCTCTGCTTTGGACCCCGAGAAGAGATTACTCAAAGATGTTTTTGTAAGAAAAGAAAGAGGCGGTAAAGGAATAATAACTTCAGATCAGACAATGTGGAGAGAGGGAGTTAGAAATAAACCGTTTCAGTATTTCCAATCCCCTTTTCCTGGCTCCTTGGGGATTCTACTGAGGCCTTCCATGAGTCGGAAGCTGTCCCCCAAGGCCTCTTCTAGCAGAGCAAATGGATGCTTTAACTAAAGTAACGACTGTGGGGCAGAAAACGGTTTTGTCATTTCCTAAGAATCACACTAGGTAGCCAGGGCTGACCTCGAACTTCAGATTTTCGCATCTCAGTCTTCCAGATGCTGGCCAGAAACTTCTGTAAACAGCTAATTAGGACCATATTGACACCAAGTAATTCAGAGGGCATTTAGACAGGACAAAAATGTTGGAAATAGTGGCACACGCCTAGACTTCCAGCACTGCGTGAGCTAAGACAAAAGGATCTTAGTTTCAAGGTCTGTCTTGGATAGACATGAGAACCAATAAACAATTAAATGACAAAGCACCCAAGAAACCAAATTGTTTTAATTACCACCTTACTCTAAGTAACTGAGTAGTGCAAGGCTTCATTTACCAAGTTCACGTTACCTCTAATCGTTTGCCTACAGACTTGGCCAGAGTGCCAAAGATAATTTCAACTAAAATTACTCTTTGCCCACCTCTGACATAGATTTGTTACTGCATAGTGGCATCCAAACCATGAGCCATTATACTGTCTCTTTTTTAAATCCAGGGGAGGCCATATACCTAGTTCTTATAAACCAAGTTAAGTTGAGGCAATGAATACCATTTAAAATCCAGAGAGCTGAAAACAAATGGAGCATCCTCCAGTCATTCCCTTATTAAGGGGAGACAGCAGCAAACATGTCTTAAAGTGATGACATCACAGGGAAATTAGTCCATTTTCCCAGTGGTGCCACACATAGCAAAGGCTCAATTATACTACTAATTTTAGTTGTAGACAGTATGTCATACATAAGGATTTGCTAGTTTCATTTTCTCAATTTAGACAAAATAAGTCCATCAATAATAGACTGTTGGATGATAGATTTTATAGAAAAGATATACAACAAAGTCATCCAAAATAAGACATTATTTTCCTACTATGAATTGCCAGTCTATCTAATAAGGGTAAGTATAGAACAGATAATATGGATTCTGTGGCCCACTGAGAAGTGTAAAACTCTTCAATACAAAGGGAAAGACTCAAACCCTGGCTCAAACTGGGGATATATCTCAGTAGTAGAATTGGTGGATAGCAATCTGTACTGGCACCAAAACCTGCAAAAGCAAAAAACAGTCACTACCCTATTCTCCTATTTATCATAGTATAAAGAGTTGGTGACTGAATGCTTATGAAAATCCTTCTTAGTCCAACTTGTTAGGATGCTGTTCCATTTTTAAGCTGTTATATCTCTAATTATTTAAACATAAAACAACTCTGAATAGGAAAAGTATCCTACATAATATTTATTTTATATACATTAGCAAGGTGGCTAATATTTAAAATTATATTTCAATATAAGTACTATTCTTCTATTAGCAGGTAAATTGTATGAGATGCTATACAAAAAGATGCCACCATTTTACATATGAGGGGTAATATTTATTCTATATGCTAAAATCATAAAACTACAAGAAAGCAAAGCCTAGCAAGTCACCAATAAGACATAGGAGTCAGCCGGGCAGTGGTGGCGCACGCCTGTAATCCCAGCACTCGGGAGGCAGAGGCAGGCGGATCTCTGTGAGTTCAAGGCCAGCCTGGTCTACAAAGGGAGTTCCAGGACAGGCTCCAAAGCTACAGAGAAACCCTGTCTCGAAAAAAAAAACCCCCCCCAAAAAAACCATAAGAGTCATACATACATTTCTGTGTATATTGAATACTTGTATGCATGAAATATACATGACTATAAGTACATATATAGGAATAACAATAAGGATCTAAGTAAAGAAAATACAACATATGTATGTGAGACAGTAAGCAGAAGCCCTCCATAGCCTTTGTACCAGCTCCCGACTCCAGGTTCCAGCCCTGCTTGAGTGTCCATCCTGGTCTACAGTCTGGTAGTGAATGACTTTGTCACGTTTTGCCAGTTGGCTTAGAAAAGATTTAAGCACGAAATGATTAGAACTAACATTTCTCAAAGGAAGTTATTATCTCATAAGGAAAACAGAGACAAGAAATATGAATGAAAGAGGCACTCCGACTGGAAAGATCTCAACAATCCACTGGAAGGTACAGATCTTGATAATATGCCTGAACTGTCTCAATACCTTACTCCAGAAAAGGCCAGAAGCAAATGAAGTCAGAGAATTTAGTTATGAGTGTCAAACGGAAAGCCCTCCTCCAAAAATACAAGGAAAAAAAGCTGCTTCAAAAATTGAAAGAACAAAGAGAGAAACCAAAAGAATGAGCGCTTAAGGTGTGGCTCTCCAGACCTGCTTCATCTATCTTTCTCTTCTCAGAACTGAAGACTGTAAGACCTGAGCCTGAAGACACTGATAATAGGAATATTCTTCAGGCAACACAATCTGCTCCAAAATAAACTTCTAAAAAGAAGATATTGGACAAAGAGAAAAAAAATGTGCGGCCCATGGTGTCCTCAGGGAAAGTGAACAGATCTGCCGCTACTCATAGGACAGAGCAGATGGCCCAAACAGTCACCCTGCCACGAGAGAGCCATTCACAAGAGTTACTGATGAGAGTGGATCAAAAGATTGGTGCCAAGCAGAGGAAGACCTGCCAAAAACACGGAAACCCAGCCTGACAAGGATGCAGTGACCTATGATGATGTGCTCGTCAACTTCAGTTGGGAAGAGTGGGCTTGGCTGCATCCTTCCCAACAGAATGTCTACAAAGATGTGATGCTGGAGACCTGTGAGAACCTCGCTGCTATAGGCTACAAATTGGAAGATCATAATATTGGAGAACATTGCCAAAGTTCTAGAAGACATGGAAGAAGGATGATCCTGATTTCATCTTACCTCAGCCCTGATCACCCAAAAGAAATACATGACCAATAGCATCCAAAACTCACTTAAGACATGTTTCTTAAAGATGTCTCCAAACCCAAATAACCACAAAATAAGAGAAGAGAACAAAAAAAAAATGATCAGGAGAGGAACTGAGAGTACATTTCTTTAAAAATTGACTTCTTGACCAAAGCCACAAGACTGAGTTTATCTCCAATGTCATAAATAAGTTGGAATGCTATCCCATGAGAACACATGTCATGTATATTCCTGCTTGATTTTATACCAACTGAAAGGCGAGAACAGGGCATGGAAGACAAAGGCAAGATGGAAGAGATGTTCAGAATGTTTTAGAGCCATTAACTCCTTCTGCCTAAGGAGGCTGAAATGGCCTCATCTGTGAGCATCTGACATAGACCAGCAGCAGCAGCAGCAGCACCTAAAACCTTCTAAAGGTGATGGTTAGCACCTACCAACAGGCAAAGAGGGTTTAGGCTTTTGGACTCTCAGAAGTAGCCTAAGAAGGAGTCAAGCCACAAGGCAATCAGGATGGTCCCTGGACCAGATGAGCTTCCTAATGTAAAATTAGGAGGGTAGAGTAGAAAGCCATTACTAGAAAGAGTGTCTTGCTCCCAGCAGGCCTGGAGCTGCGATGATCCGGACTTTGAGGCCTAGGAGGATGACGAGGATGACGATGAAGACAACGATGGTGAGGTGGAGGGGGAGGAAGGAAAAAAATCTAACTGTCCCTCTGGGTCTCCCCTTTGGACCACACTCACAGAAAGACTGAGCCTAGACTCCAAACCTGGTGGCGCCCCCTCTCTTTTTAGATGCCCTCTATTCAGCAGCTGGAGCTAGAGGGGCTCTGCACCTGAAGACCAGATGAGAGGCGGAGTCCCAGGCTTATCTTTCCCACAGCTGACGCTCAAGGTGAGGCCACCTCCAGCGGCTCCCAAGCCTTTCAAGGTTAAACGTGAGGCTAGCTGGGAACAGGTGCTATTGCTGCTCAGGCTTCCTATCTTGAATCCGGGTGTAGCTAGGATTACCACTAAAGGAGCCAAAGCCGGAGGGGGCGAGCGACAGCCCAGGGTCAAGGGGTCAAAGAGCAGCACCAGAACTGGAGTTGGAGCTGGAGCTAGAGGGCAGCTGTCCCCTCAGAAAGGCAAGAGTAAGACGTTGGACAATAGTGACTTGCACCCAGGACCCACTGCCAACCCTCGTCTTCTCATTGTGCCAGCAACCCCAGTTCCAGCCACTTCTGTCACCACCACCTTCATGCAACTCCTAGGGCCTGCACCCCCTGGGGCTGAATGGGGTGGGGAGTGTTGCGACTCAGCCTCACCCCCCCCCCCCCCCCGGGCACTGGGGGAAAACACACCCACTGAGTCAGGAGTCAGTCAAAGCAGGAACTCTTTTAATGGTATCAGGCAGGAACTTCTATAGGGTTGTGATGGGGATGGAAAAGCTTGGGACGGGTTGAGGTGGAGCAAGGAACAAGGGCCAATAATATTCTGCCACGCTAGTGGTGGCTGGTCAGAGGTGGTAGGGTGGAGTAACCAAGAGACAGGTCTCCAAACTCTAGCTAGGCTCAGGAAATTACACGAGGCCCCATGCCAACTCAAGTTAGGCTCAAGAAGTTACACTGGGCCTCTTGAGGCCCAACATATCCCCCTTTTGTTTTTATGAAGGAGAATTGCCTTGCCCTGGGGTCCCTCTGAACTGCAGGGGGCCCGGGGATGTGTGGGTCTGCAAGGAAAAGAAATCAAGGGAACTATTAAGCCAAGCAGCTACAAGAGAAGTGCTTAAAACACTGAACTAAAGCTACCTTCAAGTCTCTGCCCCCCAACTCCTAGGACATTTGTCTTACAGGAGAAGCCTAAGGACAGGGCTCGGAAGACAAATACATAGTACATAGATGTGTTTGTATACAGATGTGTACTTGAATATGCATGTGTTCATATATACAGGTATGTATTATACACATACACTTTCATATACACTCAAGAGTAATAGGAATAACTCCGAACAATCTATAACTGGCTCAGTTTCACAGTAGGAATGATTGTGTGGCACAGTGCAAAGGGGCTTTGGAATTAGATTAAACAAAGTTCAACCCCTTCAGCTATTAGCTTTGGGACCCTAGATACATTTTCTGGCCTTTCTGAATCTCAATTTCCTTATTTATGAAATAAGGATCACAATATCAACTATATTAAAAGATACACACTAGAGGTCACATCTGAGAAAGGAAAACGAGACCTGTCTGGGGATGAATGAAAACCATCATGATGTGGAGTTGAAATCAAAGCAGTTGTTGCTCAGAGGTAGAAGTTGGGGGAGAAAGGGCGTGAGAAGGAGCATGAACAGAGTGTTTTGTGGGTGAAGAGATTATGTTTCTACCAGGTTGGGGTGATGGTGTGCAACCCAGACATTTACTAATACTCCATTCATATCAGTATCCCAAATGGGCAATTTTCTGGTCTATAAAATAGATTTCAATAAACCTGTTGAAAAATGGAATGGTTATAGGTAAGAACTTCCCTGTATACACACAGAAGAATCAGAAAACCAACCATTGGGTCAGTATTCAAGGTGTGCAGAACATCTGACCAACCAGCCAGCTGTGGTTCCTCTATTGCCTGTTCCCCCGTCATGAACTGAAAGGAAGCTGGAAATCTTGCGGTGCTGGTAGCAGTAATACTGCAGCGTTACGACGTTGATTGTGATGAGACCACCAACTTCTGTGGCTAAAAGACCCCTAGAACAATAGATCTTAATAAATTTGGCCTTGACTATCATAAAGGAACAGATTTTGGGCTTCAAACATTCCGTGTTAACCACCGGAATAAAAAGAATAGTCTTTCTGAGAACAAATCTAGACCATTTCCATCTCATGGAGTTTTTTAAATCCTACAGACTGAAAATAGTTTGATTAGAAAGGCAGCGCCAGGTTCATGCATGCAGTCTCAGTCTACGAAGAAACAGCTGTCAGTCACATCACTGGCCTCCTCCCACTGTCCCGGGGGGACAACTTAGGCAAGCTGTCGCCAGGATAAGCACTCCTTGGGGAATTGCCAGCTTGTCATGGCCTGCAGCAGCAAGGCAGCCCGTCTCTCCGCTTGGTCTATTAGCCCTTTGACTTCCTTCCTTCGCGCACAAATATAAATATAATGCTTAAGTGAACGATTACTACTGTCCCCAAAGAAATTTCAATTAAACACTTGGAATCCTTAGGAATGATACCTAGGGGGATTCTAAGCAGAGCTATAATTCGTTATGTATTATTAAGTCTGGTCTCAGATTGTAAATCTCCTTTTTTTTCTCTCTTAATATTAGCTGGGGCTTTCAGAGAACCACCTCTCCTATGATCTGAACAGTTCTTTCTCAAACCCTTAGTGGAACTGGTATCATGGAACTGTCCCTGAACCAAAACAACCAGGGGATCTGTTTGTATCGTGGATGGCCACAATGCATTGCCCAATGTTAAAGTTTTGCATTAGGTCACTTTTCTGCTTAGATCAAAGGGCCTCTAGTCATGTCTCATGGTTATCCCTGGCAGATAGTTCCAAGTAGCACCATCCTGTCCATCATGGCCTTGTGATATCACAAGCACGAAAGCCAATGACCTGTCAATCTCTGTGAAGGGTATGGTTTTGTCTAATTAGCAAGTGTGGTTGTGGTGCCTGGAGCAGTGTTGAGCACACAGATAGAAGGATTGCTATAAATAAGTTCAATCACATTGACAGAGGAGAGCAAAAAAGAGTAAGCCAGAAGCATGGAAATATTTTCCCTTTGTATCCCAGGATGCTGTTGCCGTGCATCTCTGGCGCCCAACAATGCACCTGACACACAGTAGGCCACAGGACCACTATTTCCCAGTCTTCTCACACTGTGTTTCCTGTATGAATGAAAAGATTTGCCGTTGTGAACTGTGTTTACTGATATGGAAGCTGCAGCAGACAATTCCCCGGGGATCTCCTCACAGCCTACAAGTGGAGATAGTGAATGTCTTTGCTCTGGACTGGTGTTTCACAGATGTTTGCACAGCAAACAGCTTTCAAGGATAGAGAAAGTGCCTTCTACCATAGCAAGGAACAGTTTTTAGTACAGACTTTGATGATTGGGACCATAATTCCCCATGGAGCAGAGGAGCCTGCAGTGACCCATTGTAAGTGTTTTGTTCCCCTAAGCTCTGGATTTTGTCCTGTGATCTGCTCCCCTACCCCACCCTGTGCTTGTAGCTATAATCTGATTTTCCTCATGTTTTTCTATGGAGCTGAGGCTCGAGAATCATGCATGTTTGTCTTCTGGCTAGAATGGTTGCTGTGGGTTAAAGCTTTCATGTGCTCTGAGAAGGTATCCATGATTTCTGCCTCCCATCCCTGGAATCAGCACCAAGTTCCCCAAATACCAGTGAAGAATAATTCCACAGCCCACAGGGGGCTCATCAGAAGCTCCATGAGCAACCTAGCCCTGGGTTTCCAGAGAGAAATGACCTAGAAACAATGCCCATTGTCTGTCTTCTCATCCCTACCACAAGGGAAAAAAAATGTGTCAAAAAGTCCAAGAGAAAACAAATGCCTATCAAAGCCATCTCCTGGACAATCCATGTGCTCACCAATGAAGTGAATAATGCAGATTAAATATGGTAGCACAGCACTTTCCCACTCTCCTGCACGGCAGCAGCCTCTCGTGTGAATTTAAATCATCGTACACTGACAAGCAATTCGGACTGGCAGTTACATTTACCCATCACTGATATCTTCAAATGGGAAAGTGAGCTGACTAGAATTTGATATGCATTCTCTTTGGGGTGGTCCTTTGAAAGATATTTGTCTTGAGAAATTAAATTAAATTAAAAAAAATTAAACAAAACAATCAAACAAACAAAAACCACGTTGGTTTTTTTTCTTCAAGCGGAGTCCCTTTTGGAAAGATTCTGCCCAAAGGAAGGCTCCCAGGTGACTTGCTGTTTGGCAGAGCTGAGCAGAGGATTCTCCACCATGAGGCTAGGTCCTTCTGTTCTCGAGGCGGCAAATTTTCATACAGTATTTCCTTAGGCGACATTTACTGGTGCATTATTTTGGAAGGATTTACTTAGGATTCAGATATTCGGCAAAACACACATTCTGCTTTCCCTCGGTTGATGAGATGTTTTCTGCTTCTGTTATCCAGCTGAATTAAATGATGAGGCCTAATCAGATTATATTCAGACAGAAGAAGAAAAAAGTTTCTTTACAGAAAAAAAAATTCACTCAGGTCAATGGGTTACCAAATAATATTCCCTTCTATGCTGAGATTCTGTGATTCATCCTCTTTTGATTACCCAAATATAGTTTTTAACGAAATCAGGAATATTAGCTCCTTTCCAGTACTGGGGCCTTTGCCAATTACTTAAAGCAAAATTAATTTTTTTAAAAAAAAAAAAAACCTTAATGCCACTAAAAACGCTATTTCTACCAAAAGTAAGGTCTGTATTTATATCTTAAAGTAGCATTTTTCTCAGGAAAGAAGAGGGTTCAAATCTTCAGCAAGTGATAGAATAGCCATACAGAAATAAATTAGAGGAAATTTCCTCCCTTTGAAACCAGTCTACTGTCTGTCTGCTGCCCCTCTATGCCACCGCCCTGCTACACACCAGATGCACAGATACGAAATGACTGGGAATGAATTCAAACACACCTTAAACACAGTGTCTCCTGATGCCCAAAGCCCTGTGTTCCTCCAGACTCAGACATAAAATGATAGTCACACTCAGGATTGATTGCAAAGGGGATTTGTAAGCACTGGCTTTCTCTTATACTGGCTGTCACACTTACTCATACTCTTTTCATCACCAAATAACTCTGCCATCTTTGCCTTCCCAAATTCATAATGGTGCATGCTTTTGTATGAACTACCACAAAGCCAAGTGAAAGGGTTCCGGGAAAAGTAGACTTGAGGCAGAGGACTGGTTCTACAAGTCCCTTAAAAGCTGCTGATTGGCCGGGCAGTGGTGGGGCACGCCTTTAATCCCAGCACTCGGGAGGAAGAGGCAGGTGGACCTCTGTGAGTTCAAGACCAGCCAGAACTACAAGAGCTAGTTCCATGACAGGCTCCAAAACCAAACCCAACCAAACCAAACCAAAAAAAAAAAAAAAAATCTGCTGATTGGCACCTCTGTGCTGATTGGCACCTCTGGGACTTTACCTTGACCTCTCTAGGTGACTCTCTGGCCATCCTCCTGATTTCTTGGTATCCTTGCAGAATCCTTCTTAGGTGGGACACTGAGAGGAATCTTGTGACTTACTGATTTTGAGAATTCAAAAGCGACCTTCATCTATAGATGTCATCATACACCTACAACACTTCTCTCTCTGCTGGCTCAATGTCCTGGGGAAAGATCGTCCAAGAACTTAAATGGCCAGGTATGCCCTTCTGTTCTCTTTCTGTCCACTAGCTTCCATGAAGCGATCCCTTGCCATTAATGTCAAGAGCCAGGAAGAAAAGACAGCTAAGAATATTTAAGGCGTAAGCTTCATACTTCTGACTGATGGAATGAAAGGGTTAAGGCAACTAATTTTTCTCCCATTGCTGTGATAAAGCATCATGACCAAAAGTAACTTGGGAAAGACAGAGTAGATGACTTGGAGTTGGAGCTTATCCTAAAGAGGAGTCAGAACAAGAACTCAAGGCAGGAACCCGGAGGAGGCAGGAACTGATGAAGAAACGATGGAGGAAGCTGCTTACTGCCTTGATGTCCGTGATCGCTAAGCCCACTCTCTTTTACCACGTAGGACAAGCTGTGCAGGCATGACTCTGCTCACAGTGGCCTGGGCCCTCACCTATCAATCACAGATCAAGAAAACGCCCACAGACTTGCCACATGCCAATCTGATGGGGGCGTTTTCTCATTTGAGGTTTCTTCTTCTAGCTTGAGTCAAATTGACAGAAAATGATCCGGTGCAGCAAGATGATCATACTGAATTTCTTCAGAGACCGTTATTGCCATTTTATGTATTATTTGTGGAGATTACTTTCTTGATTAACTGTCGATTACAAAAATGCCCAGTTATCTGTGTTTTTGTTTATGTCAATGAGCTATTTTTTTCCAACTACAATTGGTTTTAAGCAGGAATTGATTTCTTGTCAAAATTTCTTGGGTCTATCTAATGAATCTTAAACAAAAATAGGAAAAGTAATTCTGAGGGCCAGACATTTATGCCCACAGCATCAAACTGCTTTACTAATTCAATGTTCCCCAACTCTCTTTCTGTAACTACATATACTAAAGATACTTGAAAGGGATAAACATATCCTTATCTGGAGAGGATCCCCTTTTTGGGAACCTTGAATTCTGGCTCTAGTTATATACAAAAATGAGTATATGCAAGTCATTTAGGCAAAATTAAAGTGATGAAGTGGGAAGGAAAAGTTTTAGGATTGTACCTATCTAGAACAAATATGGAGAGATCGCTCAGTGGTAAAGAGTGCATGTTGATCTTTCAGAAGACCTGAGTTCGGTTCCCATCACTCAGGGTGGCTCGCAAACACATGCAACTCTCCCTCTAGAGGGAAGGATCCCATGTTTCTGGCCTCCATCAACACCAGCTCCCCACCCACACACTGACACTCGTGTGTACCTACCCACACACTGACACTTGTGTGCACCTACCCATGCAAGACACTCATTTTTAGCTACCCACACGCAGATACTCATATGCACCTACCCACACAAAAAGAATTGAAGTTAAAATAAACAGTTTATAGAATTTTTCACAGTGTAATCAGTACTATTTAACATAATGGAATTATCAATTAAATGCCAGCTGCCTTCCACTATAGTATGATACTTCTCAGACAGGCTTGCTAAGATGGAGAACATCATATTTTAGCATTTAAAAACCACAAGTGAAGGGCTGAAGAGTTTGTCTGGTGGTTAAGAGCCCTGGGTCCTGTTCCGGAGGACTTAGGTTCAATACCAGCACTTACATGACAGCTAACAACTATCTGCAACCCCAGTCCCAGAGAACATGTCACCCTTTTCAGGTCTCTGTGGGCACAGGGCATGCACATGCTTCACAGATACAGATGTGGGGGAAAGACCTATACACATAAAAATAAATCAGAAATTTAAAAAGAACCAGAAGTACTCAAATGAACACTATTGCCTCAGAGAAGTTAATTTAACTATTAATGATCTTAAGGAAAATATTGTGTTAGCTTGTTTTTTAAATTTATCGTTGAATTGGCTTCTTGCTGTGTTGCTAGGCTGATATTCAATGTCTAACATTAAGTGATCCTCCTGCCACATCTTCCTGAATGCTTGGAGTATAGAAGTATGTTACCAAGTCTGGGTTGTTAATTTTCTTTTGGCAAATATAGCAGTTGACTGTATTTACTAATTTTACTTTTATTTATGTTATTTTCCCTGTTCAAGAATTGGTGTGGGAGGTCCTTCCAAGCAGAAGTCCTAGTCAAGACCCAAGGTTGAAATGGATCATAAAATGGAATGAAATGAACATCACTTTCCAACATATGAAAGAAGTATCAGGGCTCAGTAGTCAACTAATATTAAGGTTTAAAACAAACAGAAAATGGAAGAATCGTGGCAAGAATAGTCTGAAAGGAGCATATTTGAGCACTTAGATTTTGATGTATAATCTAATATTCAGAACTAGATAAAGAGACCTGTCCTAGCCCTAGGAGGATTCTACTGCTCAAGAAACAAAGAAGGCAGGACTGGAGCATCCTATAGAGTCAAAGGGGGGAAGAATGTGTTCCATAGGCATGCTTCCAAATAAATCACAAAGAACAGAAACCAACACACTTACGGGCATGGTAGTGAATGAATCAAGGCCACCAGAGGCCAAGTAAAATAGCCCCCAGTGGCCATATCTACCAGAACTCGGCCATTTGAGTATTGTAGTACTGGTCTTTAAAAATCATAGTATGGCAGCCGGGCAGTGGTGGCGCACGCCTTTAATCCTAGCACTTGGGAGGCAGAGGCAGGCGGATCTCTGTGAGTTCGAGGCCAGCCTGGTCTACAAGAGCTAGTTCCAGGACAGGCTCCAAAGCTACAGAGAAACTCTGTTTCAAGAAACAAACAAACAAAAAATCATAGTATGGAATAAATATGGTCCATACAGATATAAATAATTGAATAGATACATTAATGTAAAATAAGAACTTGTAGAAGAATTTCTACTTATTTATGCATATCTTCATCCCAGTGCGGTGGAATCCAAGACATGATTTAATGTGATTTGCCTTTAACTAGTGTCTCTTAAAAACACATTATGAAAACAGTACAAACGTAATTTTATAGAGAAGAACCTAAAACAAAACCCACTGTGTCAGTTGGATGCTCAGGGTTAAATTAAACAGCGTAAGGGCCAGCTGGAAGGATACTCCGTTGAAATAATATAATGGGAATGACTCTTGGCCTCTGTAGCCTTCTTCCCTCAAACACATCAAAACTAATAAGGAGGTAAGTACTGGGTACATCTCAGCTGTGAGCCATCCTCTAATATACCCAGTGTTCCAGAACTGCCCAAGTCATCAGAGGCAAAAGAAAGCCTGAGAAAAACTCTCATAAACTAGAAGATTCTAAGAAAGTTTCTCCATTGAGAATGAGATTGCACTCTGGATGGCATGCTGGAGCAGGTGAGGTACGGAGGAAGCCAGGGATGTTTGGATTAATACAAGGCTTCCGTTGGTAAGCACGCATCAGGACTGGCTTATTGAGTGTGACAAACTTATCCTATTGGACAATGCTGTAGCATGGGAACTGGAGGTAGGAATGCACAGAGCTCTCAGGATGATTGTTGAGATCGTTGTGCCCATCTAGACCCTTCTAAAGTTTTAGCGGGTCTTAAAAGATTCACTCCAAAAATCAACGCCAATGTTTTAATCAATCTTGCTTTATCCAGAAAGGATTAAAAAAATAAATCAGTAGAAAAGGAGAAATGATCATCATTTGGGGAGATAAGTTTTAGAAACCATTTAGTAAATTGTAACTTTCCTTTATTTGCTTTTTTCAGACCAGAGTCAAATTGGTCAAATAGTTCCCTGGATGTTACTTTGTCCCATGGCATTGGAACTTTGGTTGAAAATAAGAGACAAACTTGCAATTATATGTCATTTGTATAAAATAATGTCTTTTTCTTAAAAAAATATAAAGTCAGATCAATGAACCAGGATAGAAGAGATGTACAGTCTCCCTTTAGTGATAATACATAGGCAGATAATGATTTCTTCATTCAAATTAAAGCAGAAGTGTTGTTCCCCTCCCCACCCAAAACACCTCAAATGCGAAGTATTTCACAACTGTCATGCAGTGTTTCATTTGACTCATTTAAACACATAATAGAGAACAGTTAACAGCAATGCTCACACAAAAGTCAGAAACAAAAAGATAACATAAATGTTTAAAAGAAGCAACGAGACCATACTTGCCAAAATAGCTACACAACATTGTCATGTAAAATTGAAAGAAAATAACAAATCATTAACCTCAACTAATCATGTCATGCTACATCTTAGAATTTGGGAAGGAACAAACAAAACAAAATACCTTTTAGTGAAAGAAAGAACAAAATGATTTATTAATATCAGGCCAATAGTATTTATTTAAAACTAAAGATATGACACAAAAGATATTCTTCATATGACTTTTAAAATTTTTCAAAAATCTTATATCTTTATTTCACATCCCAGCTTCAGTTTCCCCTCCTTCTTCCCCTCCCCTTTTTTTTATCCCCGTCAATCCACTCCTCCTCTTTTTTCTGTTCAGAAAGGGGCAGACCTTCTATGGATATCAGCAGAGCATGGCAGATCAAGTCACAGTAAAACTAATGACCTCCCCCTTGTATTTAGGCTGGGCAAGGCAAACCAGTATGAGGAATGGGTTCCCAAGAGTCAGGGGCAGTCACTGCTCTTATTGTTAGGAGTCCCACAAATAGACCAAGCTACACACTGTTACATATATCTAGAGGGCTTAGCTTGGTTCCTTGCAGGATCCTTGGTTATTGGTTCAGACTCTGTGAGTTCCTATGAACCATGTTAGTTGTTTCTGTGGGATTTTTATGATGTACTTGAACCCTGTGGTTCTTAGGATCCTTCCTCCATTTCTTCAACAGGATTCCCTGAACTCAGCCTAATGTTTAACTGTGGGTCTCTGTATCTGTTTCCATCAGTTACTGGACGAAGGATCTCTGATGACACTTGGGGTAGTCACCAAGCTGATCACAGGAAATAGTAAACTCAGGCTCCCTATCCCTATCCTATTGATAGGAGTCTTAGCTGGGGTCACCCTTGTAGACTTGTGGGGTTTTCCTTGCACCAGGTTTCTATCTGTCCTTGAAAAGCCCCTCCCATTTCCAGTAATCTTTTTCAATATTCTCTTCCTCCATCTTCTGCCCCCAACCTGATCCCTCAAGTTCTCATCCCCACGAACCTTCAGTCTAACTAGGAAATCTCTTCCTTTTCCCCTCCTGAGGGAGATCCATGCCTACCCCGCTTGGGCGCTCCTTGTAACCTGTTTTCCCTGAGTTTGAGAATTGTAGCATGGTTATCCTTTACTTCATAGTTAATATCTACTTAACGAGTGAGCACATACTGTGTTTGTCTTTCTGGGTCTGAGTTATCTCACTCAGGATAATTTTTTCCTAGTTCCATTCATTTCCCTTCAGATTTCCTGATGTCATTGTTTTTAACAGCTGATTAACACTCCATTATGTAAATGTATGACATTTTGTTTACCCATTCCTTCGTTGAGGGGCATCTAGGTTGTTTCTAGGTTCTGATTATTACAAATAAAGTTGCTATGAATTTAGTCTATTAAGTGTCCTTTTGGTATGATTATACATTCTTTGGGTATATGCCCAGAAATAGTATCTCTGGATCTTAAGGAAGACTAATTACTAAATTTCTGAGAAACCACCATATTGATATCCAAAGTGTCTGTACAAGTTTGTACTCCCACCAGCAATGGAGGAGTGTTCCCTTTGCTTCCCATCCTCTCCAGCATAATCTGTTATTTGTGTTTTTGATTTTAGGCATATCTGATGGTTATAAAATGGAATCTCAGAGTCATCTTGATTTACATTTCCCTGATAGCTAAGGATGTTGGACATTTTTTTTAATGTTTAATGTTTCTCTGTCATTTGTGATTCTTCTGTAGAGAATTTTCTGTTTAGTACTGCACCCCACACTAATTGTCTTATTTGTTTTTCTTATGCCTAGTTTGTCGAGTTCTTTATGATGCTGGCATAGCTGAATGTTGGCAAGTAGAAGAATGCAAATAGATCCACATCTATCAACTGCACAAAACTCAAGTCCAAATGGATCAAAGATCTTAACATGAATCTAGTTACACTGAGTCTGACAGAAGAAAACTGGGGAAAAGCTTTAAACACATTGGCACAGGAGACAACTTCCTGAATAGAACACCAGTAGCACAGATACTAGGAACAACAATTAATAAACGGGACTTCATGAAACTGAAACACTTCTGTAAGGCAAAGGACACGGTCAATAAGACAAAAATGGCAGCCTACAGAGTGGGAAAAATCTTTACCAGCCCCATACTTGACAGAGATCTTATCTCTAAAATATATAAAGGACTCAAGAAAATCTTCATCTGATCCTACAGCTTTAAATTCAGAAGAAAACAATATGTCATAACATTAAACACCCAGAACTAACCAGTGAGACCGCCATGAACTACTCTGGATGAAAAGGAGTAAGTAGTTCCAGCATTGACTATATTCTGGGGGCAATACAGACATCAAATGGGCACTAATATCTTCCTTAGGAGTGGCTTCAAAATAACAATCCATAGTGCATCAACAGAAAGTCCTCCATCCTGCAAGTGAGAGAAGGGAAAAGAGGTGAACAGGCTCACAAGACTTGGTGAAATGGTGGTGGGGGAGAAGAAAACATAAAAGAAAATCTAAATAGGTATATGCTTTACGGTGTAAATATTGACTTTATTTATTGGCAATTTTCAGAGCATGAACGTTAGCAGTTTGTCAATGTAACACACACTATTTCACTATAAATGTTTTTGATAAATCAGATAATTTTAATGAGGCCATTTCCAAAGTTTCTACTCAGTTAAATGTCATGAAGATTGTCAAAAAAAAAAAAAGATTGTCTGATGTGCTGTACCACATGCATAAACACGTAGAGAAGACTATGGAATGTGGTGATGTCTGCACCTGAATGGATTTTGAGATGCTAGAAATCCAGATGGTGGGGACAATTCCAGGGAGATCTCTCACAGAAACAGCAGGAACTTGTAGAAAGGTGATTTTTCTTATAAGGTGCTGAAGACCTTGGCTGAAGTCTTCTAGTGTTTTGTGGAAAGAAGCGCTTGCTAGTGAGGAAACTGGCTATCCAGCTAGACGGATTCTAAGGTAAGTGTTAAAAGAATGTGTTTCTCGCTGCTGCTAACAGAACACCAGAGACCGGGTGACTAATGAGAACCAGAAATGGATTTCTCACAGCTCTTGGCCCTTAGAAATCCAAGGCCAAGGGGCTTGCATCTGTTGTCTCATGAGGCTTTTCTCATAATCTCAAAATGCCTCCTCCTCCAGAGGAGGAAAATGAAATGGCATCTTCCCACAGATGCACATGGACAAAGCGAAATAGGGATAAGTCATCCTCTGATAAGATGTGTAATGCCACTGATACCTTCATGATAACCCTTTAAGAGATGAATACTTCCCCAAAGACCCCACCTCTATACTCTGATATATTAGCTCCGGGTGACAAAAATCCAGTGTACAGGAAGGTGGCTTGTTCTTCCTAACTTCTCACTATAAAATGTAAAGAGGAACGATGAGTTGGAGGTATTTTGAAGCAAAGGAGGCCACGAATGGGAAGATTTAGAAAACTCTGTATCTTTGTACCACAAACAGTGAGGAAGAACATTGTGAAGGGAACATCAGCATGTGGCTGCAGAAACATCTAACCACCATCTGGACAGAGTATTTAGCCAATGAAGACCATGCTTGAACCCATAAGATACAATGAAACTTCCCTGGCTAAGGTTTTAACTCGCTTATGACCTGTCAATCTCTTTAAGGCCTCTCCTTGGTATTGGCAACTTTCGTGTCATTCTTTCCACCGTGGGATTTGAAGCACATAATTTGGCAGGTTTTACAGGATTATAGAATGAACTGAATCTCGAATGCCACTCTCCTCATTTTCACAGTGTTTGCTTGGGGCTTTGAAATTCTGTTTAGAGTTGTTGCTAATACGGTTGGGATACAATGAGTCCACTTTATTTCCAAGAGAGATGTGGATGTGTGGATCAAGACTACATGCCATGAGATTATTGTGCCTTACTATTATATATACTAACTCTCCTTACTTTCACCTAATCTTTAACGAGGTCACGGAGGTAAAGGCTTGTCTTGGTAGAACTTTTAATCAGATAATGTCTGACTTTTCTCTCTTCATCTGAGGACACAGAGAAGAAAGACATCTGTAACCCAGAAAAACTTGAGAGCTTTTATAAAAATCTGACCATGCTGGTAGTTTTATTTTAATTTCCAGTCTCTAAAACTGTTTAAAAAGTAATTTCTGAGCTGGGCGTTGGTGGCATATATCCTCAGTCCCAGCACTTAGGATGTAGAGACAGGTAGATCTCTGTGAGTTCAAGGACAGCCTGGTCTACAAGAGCTAGTTCCAGGAAAAGCACCAAAGCTACAGAGAAAGCCTGTCTCAAAAAACAAAACAAGCAAACAAACAAACAAAAACCCCTTTTTGTTATGGCAGCAAACAATGGCTGAGCCATAGCAAGCTATTCAGTGCAGCTCCTAAATGGGGTTCTATTTCTTCCCTCTTTCCCAACCTTCTTATTTATAATTTATTTATTCACTAGTGTATGTGCATACCGGGCAGATTAACCCTGAGTGATTTTCCCACACCCAATTTTCTTGTAAAAGAATGCCGTCTTTTGTACAATAATATAACAAACTCTAATGCTCTGCTAGGGCCCAGTGAATAACCACAAGAGGCTTTTATGCAGGCATATTTAAGAAACATGTGCTTACCTCTGTCACATTCTGGACATTTAGATTAAGAGATGACAGCAGTGCTAATAAAAATCTAATGAAAAAAAATCACCAACTTCCATTTCATGTTTTAAAATTTTACTTCAGGTATGTATCCAGATCTAAGATAATTCTGGAACAATCTTTTGATTTCATGCAAGTTTCCTTAGTAACATTATTTACAAAGGCCTTTTATTACTCATAAGGGTGACCGACAGAAAATTAATCTTGTCTTATGATAAAATGTCCTAGTGCATATTTAGGATGGCATTTGATATTGACTGAAGTTTGGTGTGAACCATTTATAACCTCAATTATATTCTCAAGATGAAAAGGTGATTTTTATCATCCAAAGAGTAGAATCCCACCACTACTTTGAAACACCACATTCCACTCAGTGGTCTGCTTCTGTTTGTAAATCCACGAGGTGCTCCTGCTTTGAGGTTCTATTGCCCCAAACTCCATCTGGAAGATGTTGGCTCCCATTAGACTCACCTTCCCTGTCAAATGCTCTGTAAAACCTTGTCCAGGAACAAAGGCTGCCTCTTTTAGACTGAGCAACTCACTTCACAGGAACCTTTATCACAGAACTTATCTGCCCACTGCATGTTTTTGTTTGGCGTCTGAGACAAGATTTCACTTTGTCCAAGCATGGTCTAAAACCGTTAATCATCACATTTCAGTTCAATGCCTTTTGATATTAAGTGAGCTGAAAACGTGCTTTATTTATTGTGTTTTATTGATACTACATAGTTTTTGAATGTCTGGGAAAAAATGTTAACTCAAAACTCCTACTGCTTAGAAACCTTGGCTACTTAGTGAAAGTGAATTCTTAAGTTAGGATATTTTCCATTTTCTTAAGTATGAGAGGAAACAAATTGCAAAATCCCTGCTTTCTTCTTTTCTGTTCTTTTTCAATGCTGTGTGTGTGGCGCTACCATACTGACAGTTCTGGTATACCAGCATGTGAGTTTGCTTCCCTGTACTTTGCAAGAGCCTATTAGAAAGACCACAAGGAGCTGGAATTCTCCACAGTTGCGTCCACATTTCCTTTGTAAACTTCTGAGATGTGATTTGTATTCCTTAGGTAATAGACAGGCTTTCTTCAACTTTCTTTACAGCCAGCCTACTGAGCCTCTTCAGTCTCCATTCCTGCCACTCCCGTGGACAACAACAAAAGCAGACAAAAAAAAAAAAAAAAGCCAGAGACCAAAGATGCCTTTTCATGCTCCAAATCAAAGGCTACGTCCGCTGAGCTTGGCACATACTCCAAACACTGCTCCCAAGTAGGGCTCATCCTGATCAACTGGCTACAGCATGTGGCCAGCAAAACCAGAGAAACTACAAATGGCTGCACCCACCCCTTCTCCAGGGGGCTTACCTGAGCAAAGAAAGGAGACACCAAAGGGCTAACATCAAAAGACTTGGTGGATAGATTGTTGAGGCTGTGTAAGAATCCGCTCACATGGGTTCTAGCATGTGAGAGAGGGGAAAGTAATCCTCACACCATAGGAAGCTGTACTGCATGGAGACCACCATCACTGGGATGGGGTGTGATGTTCTGAAGTTATTCAAACCCATAAGCCTTGCTTTCTTAAATGATCAAGGAGGAACTTACAATAGCATCCTTAGTAGGTCTGCCAAGATGATACCCCAAAGGCAGTGGGGAAAGCAAGCTCATAATAGCTCGCTTCCATCAGCGGCTTGGGTTTTCACTTTTTAAGCATCTAAGACACAGGACAAGCACTGTGTTACTAATAGCAACTGATATTTTGTTAGACTGATAATGCAATAATTAGTCTTCTTTGGAAAATAAATCAGAGAAAAACAAGTAGGATAAGATTCGAAAGATCAAATTGGGGCTGCGATGAAACTTGGAGTTACTGGATTTCTGATTCTTCTTTTTTAGCTTTGGAGTCTCCATCACTCAGTAAAGGATAGTTTTCATCCTCAGTGCTAATATAGAATTGCTGTTGTCAGCTAGGCCTCATTGTCCTGTATGCAAAATGAGGTGTCAATAGTAATGGAGGTGTGTATATTCACAAAACTACAAACTAGATGTCACTGAGTGAGAGTTGATAGTCTACAAAGCTAAAACAGCCAAACCCTAATCACAATGGCTGTGACTAAGCGAAGTTGCAGAGCAATGTAAGATAACTGCTTGCAATGAAATCTGAGTCTAACTTCAGTCGGCAATGGGTCTTGTTTCTCCCTTCTGTGAAAATATAAACATTTGAGTCCTTCATGAATGCTGATTTCTAGAACCAACCATGGCTTTGCAAACAGGAGCAAAAGACGTGCAGATCACAGTTTCCATTTGGTATAAGAGGCCAGCAGAGTTTGTCACTTGGAGCGTATGACCGACAAACCCCAGATTCTGTAAGGCCATCTGTGTGTGAGCACTGTACTTGATGGCACAAGGGTGACAGGCTTTAATGAAGTGGCATTAGCGAAGGGAATGAAGGACAGAGAAGAGAAGAAGAAAGGGGGGGGGGAGAACGAAAGAAAGCAACTGCATTAATGGAGAGAAGGAAAACAAGAAGAACGTATTAGCAGAATGGAACTCTCAAAACAACAAATGAGAATGAAAACAAGTTGTTCTATTTTCTGAGGCTGAACTTTTGAAAGATCAACACTGCGGGGGTACTTTGTGAGATTTTTAAAGGGTTATCTACTGTCATTCAGTGAAGTCATGTAGTGGCTGCTGATCTGCTTAAGGTCAGTGTTGAGGTTTGCTTGGAAGCTTTGGCCACTGCCAGACTTCCTGGGCTGGAAACCAACTCCACAATTTTCTAATGGTGTGAACCCCAGCATCTACTTAACCTCTCTTCATCTCCATTTTTCCATTGCCAAAATGAGGATAAAGGGGAAAAAATGCTTTAGCTGGGCATAAAGGAACAATGAAAAGCAGTTCATAAAAGCACGTAAGGGACCGGCACTCGGTAAACAACAAATACAAAATTACGTTATTAGCACACTTATAATCTTACCGATGCTGCTGACTTACTAGCTCCATGATAACCCCATTGAATCCCTTCCTTCCAATTCTAGTGTTATACAGAGCCTAGCCCACGTGACCAAAGGATTCACAAGCCTAGGAAGAATATTTTAAAAGCTCTCACAAGCATTTAAATCTTTTCTCAGTTTAAGAGAACACCTTTATCCCAGCCTTGCTGTTTAGAGGTTTAACTCTTACAGGCTGATTAGTCTACATCAGTGGACCTGGCTTTACGAGATCAGGAAGAAAGAACACTAGTCAGTAGCCGAGGTAGCTGCAACTGGAAAGTAACAACAGTTATGTTGTCTTTGATCCCACTGTACCAAGCTGCCATGCTATCATTTTCCCACCATTAAAAATTACCTAGATCATTTTCTTTACAATTATTTTTAGTATGATTTTTGTTTAATACAGGTCATTGCTTGTCCTGATTCTTGGCACTACAAAAGAGAAGGAAAAAAAGGAAAAAGATAAAGAAGACGACACTTGGGGAAGGCTGTGGCATCCTTGATCACTTGTAACAGTGATGGTAAAATAAAACCATAGCCACACTGCCTATATATTAGCTTTGAGGACGTTATGAATAGGACTGGAGAGATGGCTCAGTGGTTAAGAGCACTGGCTGCTCTTCTAGAGGACCTGGGTTCAATTCCCAGCACTCACGTGGCAGCTCACAACTGTCTATAACTCCAGTTCCAGGGGACCTGGAACCCTCGCACAGACATACATGCAAGCAAAAATTACCAACACACATAAACTTATTAAGGAAAATAAAACATTTAAAACAAAAGAGTCGTCGTCTTTGACAGTTGAATGAATTGAAGCTAAGGGATGAAGCATAGACTCTCAGGGTTCTGCAGCTACAGAAAGTTGTTTAAGTACCAGCCAAGGAGCACTAAGGAATCAAGCCCCCTAATGGTTTTTTTTCTTTGATTTGTCTTGATAACTCATTAGGAACCCAATCTAATCTCCCTGTTCTTTGGGAAGGGCTCCTTCTAATTACCTTTGCTGCTCCATCCATTTTACTTCCTGCTCATATTGTTGTTATAATATTTCTTTTATCTTTGTTAATGGCTTATAGATTCACATTGAATCCTTATTACGGGCGCTATTGTCTCTCACGTTTAAATCTGCATCCGTTTAAAAAAAAAGATACTTTATCTTTTAGACAAACTTCTAATTTTACACTTATATTTTCATGCAACTCTGAGGATCAGTTACCTCCTCTATTGGGGACTCACCATGGTGTCTATCTAGTACCTTCGATACTTGTCTTCCTCCTCTTTGAGGAGAACTGTGTTATTTTGCTGTAATATGTAGGGAATGAAAGGCACAGGTTAACTAAGTGAACCAACAATTCGTAAGTGCTCACCTATTTGCTGCTTCCATTTGCATCCTGGAGCTAATTAGTTTTCTCGTGATTAATGTTTATGAACTCAACCCAGCTGAAGCAAATAAAATACTGCCCAGGATATTCCTGATGCGACAGGTCACATTAAGAACCCCAAGGAAAGAGTCTATGCCACTCATGGGGATGTAACTGGGCCAAAGCCAAGCGCTGGTGCCAAGCACACTGAATTCTCATCTTCTGACTGTCCCCAGCAATATGGAGGCTTCCGGTTCAGTAGCGACGAAGCTGTTCTCCGGGGGAACAAAGCCTGCTTCTGCGTCACCCGTGCAGTCCCCAGCAAAGAAACCCTCACCATGATCGAGTTCAGATGCACAGGCAAAGGAAGCAATTTTGACAAAGAATAGCAAGAGCTGTCCATACAAGTGTAGAACAAAAACATAAAAAGGCATAAAAGGTATTGATAATTAATTTGAAATACCGCGAGGAAACGGTAGCTAAAGTGGGGAGAAATAGAGCCTCAACAAAGACAAGCCAAACCGCTGAGGCCATGAAAGCCACTGCCCCAGCGCTGTGCTCTGCAATTGCAACACCCCAATTTTTTTTTTCTGTAATTATGGTTCTACTTATCCCATCTTAGATTCATAGAAAAACTTGAGTGGATGAGGGATTATTTCATGCTGGGAATACAAAAATAAGTTTGAACAAATTGCCCATTTGTGATTATTTAAATAAAACATCATAATTGGAATATGTTGGTCGATAAAGGCTATTCTTTTCCTTCTTTCTCTTTTGTATAAGAACAATATACTAAATGCTATCTTGATTTTTTTTTTACTGCATTTCTGTAAATACAGTATTTAATGCCAGGTGCCCCCTCAATGCTACATTGTGATGGGCTCCATCAATGGAGGAGTAAATGTAGCCCTGTGTCGTTATTTCCCCACCGCTCGGGCTCTGACAAATCATTATCCACATTCTCGGCTGCTTTGCTGTCTTCTATGATAATTATATGCAGCTTGACTCAGTGGTGCGCACATTGAATGGGTCCCCCTTTAACCACATTCCTTTTAGCACTGGTTCCCTTACACAGTTACATTCCTCACGATTGTTTCCACGATTGTTTTGAAACATACCATTCAAGTGGAAAGGGTTATCCTGCTTTTCTCATAGTTTCAACAAAGAAAACAGCTAATTTGGGGATATCTTATGAACCTCCTTTCTCAGTTAGGATGGTAAAATGGACAGTCTTGGACTGCCTGGGCCTCTGTGGTCACACTCACGTGTTAAGGACAAAGGGCCATGGCTATTCCTTAGGGCTTCACCAACCTGTTTTGCTCTTGATCAAGTTGCTGGCTGTTCTGACGTTTTTGCTTCTATATTTAAATATTTGAAGCAATTATTCATTTTAAGTGACATTTAAGATTTAAACAAATTATTCTTGAATAATATCCTCCAATAAGCAAAATACAGTAAGACTTCACTATGTGTATTATTAGCAAAGTAAAAATCAAAGGAGATTGATAAATGAAACTGAGTTCCTGCTATCAGCATTAAGGGGGAAGAGTAGGATCCAAAGTTAGTAATATCATACAAGAAAAGGTGGGGTGTTTCTGTGGGATCCCAAGACATCTGTGAATGAGAGGATATAGAAATGAAAGCTGGGGAAAATTGAAACTTTTATTTCTTTCACTCCTAGGGTCTCCATTTCTACATCATTTAAACTGTGAAAAAATATCTACTATCACATCACTGTTACTGTCTGGTGTGAGGGATCCATTCTCTATGAGTTCGAGGCCAGCCTGGTGTACAGAGTGAGCTCCAGCACAGAAAAACAAAACAAAACAAGAAAAATGTAACCACTTGCTAAAATCTCAGGAAAAAGAAGCACCAATTATATATAGGGCCTGTTCTCTTGCTTGAAGCTTTCTCATGACAGAGATGAACCTCTATTAAACTTGCCCACATTTTGAACATTCTTGCCCATTGAAGCTGAGTGGTTCCAAGAGCTCTGTGCTTACCCCAAGAAAATGCAGCTTATACTTAACCCCTCGAGTGAGACAACTTGAACTCACATCCAGAGCCGGCTTGTTCCTATTTGTCCTTTAGTAAACAGAACACCCATTCTAAATCTCAATGGTAAAACAGGAATCCTCCATGAAAAATACCAAACTGATCTTACAAGTACAAGCACATGGCAAGCACAAAGCCGGCCATGTATCAAACAATCTAGTTAAGGCTGGTTGTTAGAATGAAGCAACTCTCCAGGACTTCAATCTATAGTGCTCTGTAACACTATAAGGCAGCAGAGTGTGCTTCTCTGCCTAGAATTTAAGGACAACAGAATATTCAAGGTGAATTTAAGTATTTAACACAACTAGTTAACCCGCATGCTTTATGAAGAATCTGGGATATGAAAGACTAGAAAAAATTTTTTGAAGAGTAAGAAAATCAATAAAATTGTAAGTCAAGTTGACTATAACAACCCTTAGTTTCCATCTTCTCCAACTCTTCCATCCTTTCCATTTCCTAGTTGAAAAGTTTGGGCACATGTACTATATTCATTCAGTAATATCATTCATGATCAATTCCATAAATTATCCATTCATGATTCTTCCTTCATAGGTTTTTAGAAATACTAACCTAAAACCTAAGATGGAGAAGCCAGGTCTGTATTTTTAAAAGTGCCCAAGGAATGTCAATTAAATCCAAACTTCTTGACAATCTAGCCAATATTCTTTAGAATGTCCCTACTTAGGGACATTTCACAGAGAAGACTGTTGCCTGAAGGCAATAAGGGCAACGCTACTTTATCTTACAAGGTTAATATACTTCATTATTATGGCGACATTTATTCTGAAAGACACTACCCTTCTGTGACAATTACTGTCATCTATTTATTCACAAAACATATAAGCAATGATATTAGTTGATATAGCATGCATATCTTAAGGAAAAACTTGAGATGATTCTCTATATGTCCAAGTTTTAATGAGAAGACAACCAAAAATACAGAAAGATGAAAAAGCAGCCAAGAAAAAAGATAAAATATAGTGAGGCAGTGGTGGCGCACGCCTTTAATCCCAGCACTTGAGAGGTAGAGGCAGGTAGAGCTCTTTAAATTCAAGGCCAGCCTGGTTTACAAGAGCTAGGACATCCAGAGCTGCTGCACAGAGAATCTCTGTCTTGAAAATCAAAAAACAAAAACAAAAAAGATAAAATATATTTCAAAGGATTTAAACAAGTGGTTCTCAACCTGTCTGTTGTGACCATTTTAGGAGTTACTTATCTGATAGCCTGTGTATCAGCTATTGACATTACAATTCATAAAGTGGCAAATTATAGTTATGAAGTGTCAATGAAATAATCTTATGGGGAGGGGTCACCACAACCTGAGGAAGTGTATTAAAGTATTGCAGCATTGGGAAGGTTGAGAGTCACCGATTTATGCAATTCGGCAGGTGGCTGGGGAAGATTCTTTTGTTTCAATGTGTATTCCAAAATTTGAAACGTTAGTCCTCTGTCTTTATTTTTGTGTGGTTTGTTTGGTTGGGTTATTGGTTGTCTTGTTCAGACAACTCTCATTGTGTCACCAGGATGGCTGAACTCCTGATATCTGTGCTAGGACAGAGGGTACGGCCTTTCTAGGGTCCCAAGTTCTTCTTTTTGTGTTGTTTGAGGGATGGATCTGCACAAAGCAACCAATACTGGATATGGGATTGGACCCTTATCAGGGCAGCGGCAGGAAGAGAAATGCAACCTGAATTGGCACGCTCTACTTTCTTTGCCTGTGGTTCTCTTCACAGTGGGTGATGTAGCAAGAAGGCCTGGACCTGAGACACCTGCCACTCACCTTGGACTTCACGGCCTCCTGAACTCTGAAAATGCTTTTTATAAAAACAAATTACCTCGATCTGGGTTATTCAAGTGTATCAGCCCAAAGAAGAGTAAGAAAGGAGCCATTACTTGGGAAACGACATATGAGCCAAGAGCATATAGAGGGAATGAGCTAGAAAATGATTTTTCTTTCTGAATGTAGTGTGAGGGGCAGCGAATATTGAAGAAGGGTGGACACTAGTAAGAAGAGAGTACAAAATTTTAGCAAGATGAAACATGTGGTGTCATTGGGTCGTGTTGAAAAATTCTTCAGAGTTTTGGTTTGTGCAACCGGAAGAAAAAAATACACATCTGCTCACTATCTACACACACATAGCATTCATTCATCTGATGCCTGTCGCAACCTCACCACTTCAAGCTAAACCAAGATGAGTTAAAACTATAATTTAGCACATCAGCATACAAAAATCATCTTATTTTATGATCTTATTAACTCACCTTATAGAAAATAAAATTTTCTTTTCCCCAAACACATGAGATTCTGTAATGACTCTCATGATCAACTGGGAGGTAATTTAACTCCTTTTCACTGACACTATTTTACTCTAGTTTATAACTCCTTCTCAGTAAACTATTTACAAGCTTGATCCTTTCTTGATCCTATCACCCAATCTTAAAAAAGACTTAAAAAAGGAAAAAGAAATGATTACGTTGATTGATTGGTGTGTGTGTGTGTGTGTGTGTGTGTGTGTGTGTGTGTGTGCCACAACACAAATGTAGAAGTCAGAGGACAGCTGGTATTGAGAATCAAACTCAGACCCTTGGGCTTGACAACAAGAGCCCCCCACCTACCTTAGTCTTTGGAAATGATCAGCTTTAGCTTGTATGGCCACCGATCTGTGGAGAGTTTCTAAAAACCTTTTCCTAAGCAGGATAGCTGAGTTACTCCATTCATTTTGTGTGTGTGTTTGTCCTAATCACACTCAACTGGTTTTTAGCAAGTTCCTACTTCCAAAGATTATCTCAAATGCTGGCATTTCCCATTCTTTACTTTGAATCCAACTATGTTAAAGGTTTAATTTCTGTTTACCCAAATGGAGCCCACACTCTACAAAAGTCGTGTGCATTTTCTCCACTGTTATGTCTTTTCTGATATGGGGCAGGCAATCAAAAATATTTGTAGAATAAATATTTAATAGTATTCAGAATTTCTGGTTTTCCTTTAGTCTTCTAATATAGAATTTCTTTCATCAATTTTTTTTATGTGATTGGCAATTATAAATAGCTCTTTCTCCAGTTGCTGAGAGCTTACCTGTGGCTTAGTACTTTCCACATACAAATCTTTCTTGAATTTATCTCATAGGTGAATATAATGCCTGGACATTTTTCTAGTACCCAAACTCAATGAGTCTGAAGAGGCTTGTGTTTTTAACAGAGTATGGGAAATTACCAATATGTTGTACGTCTTTCAGAAAATTAATAAAGTAGATGTTATTTCCATAACTCCATGTTCTGACTTTTCATTCATTATAATATTAAACATTATACCACTATAACCTTTAGAAACCTACAGACTATGTCCTTCCCTCCTCTTTCCGGCCATCATGTAGGACATGATGCTACATCCACCAAGATCCACTACATTGGTCTTCTTAGAGTCTTGAGCTACACAGATGTCAGGCCTGAGTACTGACCACTCTTCTACACAATACTTTCCACACTGAGGGCCTCAGACTAGGCTTCTGTTTCTTTCTCACAGTCCAGTTCAGATGCCATGTTTCAAAGAGGATTTTTTTCAAACCACTCCATGTGCTCTTTCCTTCCTTTATTCCACACCAAATCTTCTCTTTCTCAACCACTCTTCTGATTTTGTTGTCACTGATAACTTGCCTAGAACACCCTTTTATGTCCAGATTCACAATATAATCACCCTACTACAAAACTCAAGGTCAGTATATCGAAGGTGTTATAGTACTGTTGCTATCTGTTCCATTTAGAATAGTGTTTGAGATACTGACAGTGTATGACAAATATATGTGAAATGAATGAATGTAAAGTCATCAAATATGTCATTGCTGTTCATATTTACCAGAAACCAATGTAAAACACTCGAATGCTGTTTAAGTAAATATACGCAATATATAATTAAGACCTGTTCTAAATTCTAACCCAAAAACTCATGATCACCCTCCTTTATGGACTATTATAAAGGCTAAAAGAGGTTTTTCTATGGTGAAGGGTGATAGACTCCATGCTGAGCTGACATAACTTGATTGAAATAATCAGGCTTTTCTCCTCTATGAGTCCACAACATCATTTGCATCTTTAGAAAATCCACAGTAAATGCTATTTTAATTGATGTAAAATGACAACAAAACCTATACTGAAACATTTGCTGCCCTAAGCTGTAGCTAGCATTATTCAAACGATATTTAAATCCTATTTACTTATTTGTAAGTATCATTTAAATAGATGAATATAAATTCTTATTGGCTAATTTTCAGTGATTTACTGTAATACCTGATTTAAAAATGTCAAGTGGCCATTAGCAGTAAACCTCCAAGAATATATTTGCTGTAATATTCCTACTTAAACATTATCATTGCATTATCACCTTATTGGCTTATTTTTGAAAATCTTTTGGAAATGGTTGAAAGTTTTTAATAGCAATTCATTCTCAATTTAAGGTGATTTTAAAACTATAAAGCAGAAATGACAGGTAGCCAGCAAACAGCCATTGCACCTAACTTCCAGCAGGGGCTGCTAGAACAGAACACCTGTCACATGGGTCAGGGTAAGCAATGCTTATGTGGGGAACACTTTGCAGACTCTGCATGAAGCAATCTGGACTCTCACAAAGATCCTCTACCCCACAATGTTTATGAGATCATTGTCCTTACAATCAATGTGCTTGAATGTTGAATATCTTGTGACTGATATTTAAGGCATTCCCAAATAAAACAAAACAAAACAACTACTTCTTGTAAATGTATTTATGTTTCTATTTACCCGTAGATCATACTTATTTCAACTTTATCCTTAGGTTCTACAGAAATACACTGTAACCCTAATATCTGTGGTTTTTCCTGCCCAATGGAGTGATTTAATCCTATATGATGTATTTCATAGGTGAAATACAGAAGAGAGATCTCATGCACTTTTACACAATTCAATGAGGATCATAGTGTGGATGAATTATAACCCAGCTCTTTCTGTTGGGCAAGGGTTCTCCAGGCTGAGCACATATCAGCACAGTCACATGACCAGTTACTAACAAGCAAACAGCATTGTCTCCAGGACTTTTGACTCAGGAAACTTCAGGTGGACCTTTGGTCTACATTTCCCTCACATTCACAAATGCTGTTTACATTATGTGTAGATCATACATTGAAAATTATTGTCTTACTTCATACTTTGGGTTAGAAGGAAAGTCCTGGAGGCAAGACTAACAAAGTGTTGAAATTTCTCTAGGAATTTTACACATATCTTTAGGACATTAAAATATGTAAATATTTAATAAAAATTGTTACAAATGTTATTTCTGGCATTCCAGATAATTTTAGCTTTCTTTAGAGTCTTTTGAATTATATAGCTCTTTACAACAATGAACAAATAGAGTTTTTATTTTTACAAGTAATAAAATTTAGACAACGCAGAATTCTTACATATGTAGGGGTCACAGAATTTCATTTATTGTTTTGGGCATGGGACTATTAATAATAGCATATAGATAAATTGTATGTAGCATTTAACCCAGATACGCATATTCATATGCAAATATGAGCCTTATAAGATTTAACACAAGCTCTCATGATCTATATTTGCAGACTAAATGTACACATCTATTATGTGAAGCTCCTTTACCTACAGAACAAAGATGAAACCCTTAGTTCTTAGCTTGGTCTGGGTGAGTCAGGAAGAGTTGAGCCCATATTCTGAAGATCTGCATCTACTAAATTGGACTTGGTAAATAAATTCAGTGCTTTCTAACTTAGCTGATCTAGATGTATATCTACCCAAGTATTTGTTGTTGCTGCTTGTAAAAGGGTGATTTGTTGAAATAAATTACTAACTCTTGAAGTCATGTTTGTAGATGAAAACCATGGCAACCCCTTTTCCTCCAGGTGCAGTGCAAGTGCTCGGAAGTGGCATTTTTCAAATTCCTTATTTTCATATTTCGGTAAGCCAGGGCACTGAAGACTGACGGCTTCACCCAGACCCAGGAGTGCTTGTTGGTTTTCATCCTCCGACCCACAGTTTGATGTGTGGGAGGACGGGCACCCGGTTCTGTTCCTCTCTGGGCCACATCTCAGGCAGCCCTTATAACAATAAGGAGCTGTTTGTGAAAACATGGCAAATACATCATGTACTTCAGCAGGGGTTGGAGGTGAGAGCCTATTTATTCTTTCGGTCTATGTGCTCCAGGCTACTGCTGGAGAGAGCGAAGGTGATGGTGAAGTGAGCCTCTGTTCGTTTAGAGCCTGAGTTGGGATCAGATACATCATCAAAAAAAAAAAAAGTTTTGAAAGAAAAGATAGTCTCAAAAGTTCAATCTAGCTGCATGTGTTGCGCTACTGTGAGCCCTGTTTCAAATTTTAAAACAATCGAACAAACAAAACAACAGGCACACCCTTTGTGATGTGGGAATCCTTTAGATGAGACTAGAATTAAGTGAATTATGTACAACCTAGTGCATGAAGACCCAGAGCCACTTAGCCAAAATGCCCCTGCTTCAGTTTTACATTTTTAAATGATATCATATTACACAACAGAACACATAACAATTTCTATTCTGCAAATTATAATCACTAAAAGAATCAGCCCAGTATTTACGAGCCGGTGAGTGCATCTGTCCTATGGCCTTGTGGCCCATATCAAAGCTATCGGAGCTATTAAAATGATTTCCCTATTTGGCTGGGTTTTAAAGACTATAGTTTTGAAGTCAGTGGCAGATGACCTACTAATGGTGTTTAATGGTTCTCTCAGCAAATTGCGAAGTACCTTGAATGACCCATTGGTTAAGTACATCAAAGGAAAATTCTAGTTTTAATCACTTAATCCTTGATTCCCTCCTGTTTTTTGTTTAGGCAGTGATGTCTTATTTGTGCCTTCAAGGAAGGATAGAAAGGGTAAAAAGGAGGGGGGAGAGACATCAATATTTCTTCAGTACTGAGCTGAGCATTTGATCTCCATAACCCTCTAAGAGGAAGGAAATGGTATCAACAAATTTGGCAAATGAGGGAAGGATACAGGGAAATCCTGTACCAAGGTCACTCCAACATGGTGCCATGTGCTGAGATACAAATGAAGTCTACTGGAATGGAGAGCCTAAATGACTTTGTGGTATTTCCCAGGGAAAGAAATGCCGATATTATATTCTCATGGTACAGATGGCTAAGAGCGACAGAACAAAACTCCAAGTGTATCAGAGGTTGGAATAGGATACATAGTAAGCCTTTCACAGATGTTATTATTTTAAAGAAATGCCATTTAGCACCTCTGTATCAAAAACAAGCCAGTATAATAATGAGGCACTAAGACACGCGATTGCGGTCTAGTCGGATATTAATGCGAAACGAACAAAAGGATGAGCCGTTGGGGAGCAAGCCGAGCATCACAGGAAACAGGTATGGATAAGAGGTAACTGTGCCTTCCTGGTCTAAGAGGCCTTCTTCATCTTCTGTCTTAGAAAACAGATCATCAGGGGTCTTTAACAAAGGCCACGATGTTGGCCGGGGAAAACAGAATCACATAAAGTTAGAGTAGAAAAGTTCTTGGAAATAAAAGTCCTTCCCCTAGAAGATGCTGATAAATTCTATAAGGTTCAAGTCAACAGAAGGTGACAAACATCTCCGTTCCACATACAGTTCGCTTTAAAACTTCTAGATGATTCCTGCTTACCAGCCTCAAGGAAGAAAAGCTGGGGGTGGGGGAAGTTTCAACAATGGCATCCATGCCCTTTACCATTCTACTGCATCAGTTCCCCAAATGTGCTGTGTTATTTTTTTCCCCCTTGCCTGTTTGGTACCTAGGCTAAATAAATGAGTAGCCTTCACTTTTGGATTAAAATTTTTCCCATTTTGTGAACAGGTACCTCAGCTAGCTAGAAATGCGGTTTAATTTCCAGCACGAGCACTGGATTTTTATTAAAACAAAACTCTTTCTATCTTACTAGTGATTTTCTAGTTCTTTCTTGCTTATGAGTAAAGACATTTAAAAGTGCTAAATTTGTATTAGGGACACGAAATCTAAATACACAGAAAGCATATGAGTGCTCTTTTTAAGGAAGCTAGTTTGAAAAGCTAAATAGGGACTAAGCATGGAAGATGGTGTGTTCTAGCTGTTCTATGGCTGTATCCTTTGGGGGGGGGGTTCTCCCTCTGATATTAAGCATAATACCTAAAAGTCAATGAATGACCTAACAATCCTAAAAGTATGTACATCTAGGGACTGAATGGTCTGGTTCTGTGTCCATTAAAAAATAGCAACTCTCTGGGATATCCTTTAAATTATGATCTACTTGTCTATTTAATCATCAGTATGTGCATGCTTTTTTTTAATTAAGTGCATTTTAAGGCCTGGTTATCTTTTGTTGCATTATATTTTTATCCAGCCCAGAGAAGACAGAGTGTTTCTTTTTTCACACAGTTTAATATTATTAGAATATATGCCTAGCTATTAAAGAAATACTTTACTGAACACTAACTGCCATCAGAAAACCAGCAGTGTTCTTCCAGAAGCTCTGGCTCAGTGGGTTGTGTCTATACGATAGGCTGTATATTGTTCTTGACTTTTCATCACATAACAAAACTGGGACAAGTAGATGGCATTACCTACTTACTAAGAACCAATTTATATTAGTTATGCTAAAGTAATATCTTAGCCTCTAGCCTGCAGTGCTGAGTGTTCAACACTTATTAGTTATTATTACTGCCAGTAGAGTGCCTGGCACACACCAGAGAAGGGCTTAATAAGTGTTCTGAGAATGAATGGTCAAAGATAGATTGATTGCATATTATGTTTAACATAACAACCTTGCATATTGCAAATGCTTAAACTACAAGGACTAACCAGTCCCTTGTTCCACTCACTCAATAGGCTTTAGGCACATTAGCATATAAAATGAAGCTGACATTGAGTTCATTGTATTTTCACAAAGTCCAGGTAAGTTTAAAGTCAATACATGTTTTGGTTTAAATCTGCAATGTCTTCGCAAAGCTCAAGAATTCAAGACTTGGCTGACAGTTTTTGAGAGGTGGCTAGATCTCGAGGATGTCAATCTCATGATTGGATGCATTCTTTAATCGAGTCATAATTGAGCAACATGACAGTGAAGTAGTACAAACTAGGAGATGGCATGTCACTGGGGGAAGTGAGTCACCTCAGATGTACCTTTAAGGAGTTTCTCTTGTGCCTGTTCCTTCCTGTCTCTCTGCTCCCATTTCTCTTTCCCTATGATCTCTTTCCATCAAGACCTACAGTCTTATCCTACTAAGCAATTGAGCCCAGTGCCCACAAATTGAAATCTTAGAAACCATGGCTAAAATGAACTCCCCTTCCTTCAAACTGTTTCTCTTTCATGTTTGTCGCCACCACTAAAGGCTGATAAATATAACACATTCAGAAACTGCGTGGGGTAGTAGAGATCACACAGGTTTGGAGAATATCCAGTATCCTCACATGGTTTCTTCTTCCTACACAATGATATGTGCCATCGGATTGTTGACTTCCTCTACATCCCTGGGCAATTCTTAGCCAACTCTAAAGCAAGCAAGGTTAAGTTTAATTGTATTGTTTTCCTTCTGGCATTAATCATCCTGGGACTCTAAAACATTTGTGCAGGAGATTCTGAAGAGCGCTTAAAAATGGAGAGAAACAGATAAAGTTGGATTGTGTTTTTTTCCCTCTGTTGTTTCCCCAGGATGTCCTAGTAAACGAAACCAGCATTGATCACTGATAACTCTGAATGAGTTCTTCAAAACTAACATGTTCTAAAAACGTGTGAAAGGTCTTTGTGTGTTAAGTGACACAGCAAACCACACTAAAGTAATATTATCCCTGATGAAAAAGAAAGCAGAAAAAACCAAAATTATTCCCTCAAATTAATAAATGTGTTAACTTGACTAAATTCATAGACCTAGAAACAAGATATAGACATCTGTCTCTTATCTATATTGAATATACCCTACACACACTCCACACACTCTGCCAGAGTGAAAATTAACCCTTCGCTTTAAAGATCCTTTGACCTGTAGGTCCTATGTAAAGCTGTCCTTCTCAAATTGACTAACTCATTATCCATGGCTAGATAAAATTAAATCCCTAGTTTTTTTTATATAAGGAAAATTTAAAATATAAACTTTGTGTATAGATAACCTCACTGGGCACATACATTTCCAAGACATACATAGTCACCCTTCTATTTAACAGGATTTCTATGCCATCTCAGTGCTCTTCTGCCTACTGATTTCATCAGAAGCATCCAGCAGACATACACAGCTACCACTTCTTGGCCCTTTGTCACAAGGAAGCTGATGAGGTTGAGACAGAAGAGGCACATGGGATGTCATAAATGAGCAGGTATTTAACTCTCTCAACCGGGCAGAGGCGCTGCGTGCGGGCAAAGAAGACAAATGCTCCTGGAAATGAGACGCCTCAAAGGATGATTTCTCAGTGAAAAGCTAGCTCATTTACCCAAGATGCGCTTGAAAAACTAGCCAAGACCTGTCCTGACAGAGCAGAGGCAAAGGTCTGAGAGTTAATTAAAGCCTCGTATTTACTCTGACTCTATTATCTGATATTTACAGGTGAAAAGACAGTGGTTCAATCAATGATTTGGTCATAATGAGCATGTATCTCATTTTGTTCATGTTGTGTGGGAGGGAAACATATGTTTGTATTTTTTTTAAAAAAAAGGAGGGGGAGAATAAGTAATTTCATCTACTTTTCAATGTTATATCACACATTCCCTGTGTCTGAGTTGCTATTGCAACCTGATAAATTCAATGCTCCATCCTTTTCTGTACCGCTGAAACACTTTTAAAAGACTCCTCAATTCTGAAATGGTTAATTTCAAATTTTTCCCTGGTAGGCTCCTCTGAGCCCCATTACCAACACATGACTGTCACAGCAACATGGCTTTACTGACACACTGGTGTTAAAAGGCAGTGACAGAGCCACCAGAAGCGAACCTGAGCCATTTATATATGCTGCAGAACCACACTGACAATCCAAAGGAACACGCCACCTGCCCTCCATGTTGATGCAACCTACTGAACTGTGGGTTTGCAATTTCCGAATTCAGAATGTCATTCCTGGCTCTGCTTTAGGGAGCTCCCACCGATGCCCCCTTTGTTCCCCTGCTTTCAGAATCCTGATGTTGAAGTTAATCTCTAAGGACAGGCCCGTGTAACGATGGAGACATGGCAGCAGGGCCTGCTAGAGCAACATATATTCTTATGCATTTATTTATTCAAACTGTGTGGCCTCCCGCCCCCCCTCCGTGCCCGCCTGCCACACACACCTTTCCTTTTGCAACTTATCAACTTGAGCCCTCAGACACTCACACCCACACAATGATCTCAGCAGGCAAGGAGGAAAAGTGAGAGCAAATGCACTTTAGGGAACGAACAGGAAACCGACCCTGAAATGGCCATTACCGGGCATTGCAATTTCACCTGTGGTTTCAGCTTCTGCTGCAAGGATACGCGATGAATGTGGCCTGATTGCCTTAATTCAGTGATATTGGCAATAATCACAATGGCAGGCAGTGCCCTTGACAGCAGAGTTGCAGAGATGGAGATATGGAAAATTTCTATCAAGCACAACACACAAAAGGAGTAATGGAGACATGTTCAGGACTCCATTTCCCGGCGGAAGGGTAAATGGCAAACGAGCTGAATTCTCTTAGTGATTAACTGGAGATTTGATGAGTTGATCAGTTCCTGGTTCCCTTTGTCCTCCTGATTCTAGGTGCTATGGGAAGGTGAAAGCCGTGCAGCAATACAGAATGACCAAAGAGACAGTTTGGTCCTGATTTGACTTAGGCTGAGAAAGGCAAGTTTTAGAAAATGAAAAAAGAATTAAATATAAAAATAAAATCAAGTGATTTCAAAGGCAAAACACCAAAGGCCATTCCCGGAACAGGAAGAATGCTGAGTGACTGAGAGTCTTCACGAGCTGCACCTGACTGCTCAGAGCCAGCCGAGCCGCGGCTGCCTTCGATAGCTAAGGCCATTTTAAGTCTGGAAATCCAGGGGTTTGGGTGGGGAAAAGGCAGACGTTAATGAGTCTTCAAAAGTTATCAAAATGAGTTTTGTTTTTTTTTTTTTTTTACAAGGCTGACATGTGGTCAACAGAAGAGTAAGGAAAATCCCTGGTGGAACCTAATGATGGCGTGGAGGATGTGCTGGGAATGGCTGGATTGTCACACAACTGTGTGCTTCTCTTACTTTCCCAACGCACTTAGAAAATCATAATTGGCCATAATAATGGCGTTTTTTCTTACAAAATATCTTAACTCTGGCCAACACAACACAAATAATCTAATGTAATTGCAGGATTTTCTGCATTGCAATCAATCAAGAGAGTCAATATAATTAAAAATCACAGAAAACTGTCAGTTGACACCAACTGTCTCTTCTAATAATTTTATGCATATGTGGCTATGTATGTATTGTCAAACCTGAGTAAAAATAGTATACAAGGAACTTCTAGAATATGCCTTTAAACATCTTCATAATGTGCATTGAGAGTATAATTAAGAAGGCCAGCATTAACTTGAATTTCATTGGTTGCCTCATGCCTGCATCACTTGCTCGATGGGGTCTTAGGTTGAACACTGAACTCCTTATATGTAACTCTATCATAAAGTTATCATTTATTTCTTTTGGTTGGGTTTGTCAGTCAGAGCTTACAGAGTTTTCCATCTGCAAGTGTTTACATTTCATTCACTTATTCATTCCTTCACTTGGTAAATATTTATGAAGCACCGATTGTATGCTAGGCATTGTTCTACCAGATTCAAAGGGCATTGCAATGAGCAAATGAGATAACTGCCCTCATGGAACTTACATTCATGATATCTGTAAACAAGGAAATAAGCCAACAGATCATGAAACACAGTGAACAGAAAATGCATGACTACAAGGCGGCTTCATGGAGCTTTGTGTTTTGCAGAGTAGATAGTCAGTTGACTTCTAAGCAGAGACTAGACGGAAGAGAGGGAACAGTGCTAAAGACATGATCCGAACCAGAAAGAGCGATAAGAAATAGAAATTTGGGGTAGAAGACCCACAGTGTGGATTTCTGCAATTATTGGTTCCATTGTTCTTTCTTTTTTAAAAAAAATAAAACACTATTTTTATTAGTTCTTAGAAAATTCATAGAATGTTTCTTGGTCATATTGATCCCTACCCCTCACTTCAACTCATCCCAAATCCATGAATTTTTTTCTTTAGATAACACAGGTAGAAATTGTTGTAAGGCTATGAATTGTATTCTGAAGAATACCCCACTGGCAGATGCCAGGGCTTAGTTCTTTCACTTCTCAGACACACCCCTAACAATGCTCTCTGCCCATCTTGAGTCCTTACTGACAGAGCTAGAGTCAATCTTTATGTTTAGAACAATTTGAAATATTATGCCTGTTATTAACTGTAAAATACTTCTATAAATATTTTGTCTTTCCTAATTAAATATCTTTTCTGACAACAGAACTGTACTGAGTCCTTCCTTGGATCCTTTTGTTTGGTTTAAATTTATTTTCACTTCTGCGACTATCTAAAAAACATGATAAAAGAAAATTGCAGCATCACATGTGGGCCATATTGCCTATTACTAGTTGTCAGTGAATAAAATCAGAAAGCCAAATTAATAGAGAAAAATGCCCATGTTATCTAATTATCTGTGAAATTCCTAGGGCAGGTTGATTACAAAAAAAGTTAACAGCCATATGCTACCATCTTACCTATTTATTTTACAAAGATTATAAAATAATGATGCAATTTAATGCTGTCCATGTGTAGTTGAGTTACGACTGTCATTAAATTACTGGTGATAATGTAGAAAGATAAAAGTCATTTGGTAAGCAGTTTGATACTGTTTAAAGTGCCACAGAGTTTTTAATCCTCTTTGATCCATTAATCCTGTTTCTGTGAACTACCTCTAAATGTATATAGAATTATTTTACTGGATCTTACTTATCAGAATACAAAATGTAAAGGAACTAATTACTCAAGATTAAAGAAATGATGATACAAAATTTATGTCATCACTTTAGTAAGTGGTATTCAGGGATAAAAAGATAAATATTGGCACACATAAGATTGAAGAAGTGGAAAAAGCTTGCAGAGGTGACAGCTTTATACAAAAATGTATTCATATGAAAGACAGATACTATAAAAATGGAAAAAAGTAAAAACTTGACATGGTATGAATGAGTGATTTGTGAATATATATAGCACCAATATAAATTTATATTATACATGATATATGTATTATGTGTTAATATAATATATGTGTTAATATAATATATATTTTGTGTTAATATACTGCAATAATTGCTCTATTAGAAATAAAAATATATAATTTTCTTGTTTTAGGAAAGCAATTTATTGACCAAGTTAGTAGAGCAAGTGATGTCCTACTTTTAAAGTGTCATGATATTTTCAAGATGGCATCTATCTCTCTTACATGAAGAGTCCAGGAATCCTAACTATATTAAATCACATATTGAACATATTTTCTCATTTCTCCAAATTCAAGATTCTAATTCTCTTTAATGCCCTATTTTAATTGGAATGTTGCTAAATCCGGTTGACAGTCTCACCCACCATTTTAACAGCCTTTTAATTTGTCGTCTAGAAAATTATAACTCTTCATTAACTTGGGAAGACGCGCATTGCAGTTGTGATGTATCATTCCTCATTTTATTAACAATCTACTTAATGAAATCCGGGCTCCGAGCAGATGATAGTGATAATGGAAGCACTTGCCCTGGATTTTTTTTTCTCCCTTCACAAAATTAAAAATTTACCGATAAGCATAATAGGAGAACAAACATCCCATTCTTCCAGAGCACAAGAAGTAAAAACTAAAGAAAGACATTTCAGCCCACAAAGTTATAATTAATATCCATCTGAGCACTGGAACCGCTG
This sequence comes from Microtus ochrogaster, assembly GCF_000317375.1. Taxonomy (NCBI): domain Eukaryota; kingdom Metazoa; phylum Chordata; class Mammalia; order Rodentia; family Cricetidae; genus Microtus; species Microtus ochrogaster. Next base: position 58,365,278 of record NC_022014.1, read on the forward strand.
CCCTATCTCAGTCCCATTTGATTTGTCACAGTATGGTGACAGTGTGGAGCTGGGTCCTCCATTCAGGGTTTATAAACCAGCCCCACTTGTATCAGGAACATTTGGGTAGCCAATAAGGGGCCTAGCCAGGGTACTTCTTTGGGGGACACCCAGAGAATGCTAGCACCGTATGGAAATAACTTGTATTTGGACATTTAAATGTAGCTGCTATAATCACAAGATTTCACGATGAATATTGATTTTAGGCTATAAGGATGAGCAAATACATTCAAAGTTGTACTAGAGAAGTCAAGGAGCTGGAGCCGACTCTACAGAGGTACAGAACTGAACTCATGAGGTACTTCGAGATCATGTGTGCCTTTCTCTGCTCATTTTACAGAAGACAACATAGGCATAGAAAGATAAGTTGTCAAGGCAATGGAATTAAGTTAGTGCCAGAATCTTATGAGTTTATCTCTAAAGAGTCGTTTGGAAAAGACTCAGTTGGTAAGATGCTTGATATGTGGGCCTGGAAAGCTGAGTTTGGATCCCTGAAACCCACATAAGACATAGCCACATAGGTAAGAAATCTTAGCACTAGTGGGATAGGATGCAAAAATTGGTGAATTCTGTGTTCAATGAGAGATTTCTCAAAATAGAGGTAGAGAATGACTGAAGAAGCTATCTGACAACCAAGCATCAACCTCGGACTGCACATATACTTGAGCATGCATGTGCCCCTGTACTAACACACACATACACCACACGCACATACACACATACACACATACAGAGAGAGAGAGAGAGAGAGAGAGAGAGAGAGAGAGAGAGAGAGAGAGAGAGAGAGAGAGAGAGAGAGAGAAAAGAGGGGGAAAGAGAGAAAAAACAAATATATATCTCAAAAGAAACTCTCCAATTTCCAGAAGAGAACGTAAGGGTCAGAGTTTCATGAAGACAAAGCTGTCACCTAGCCTGTTGGTTCTAGCCAGTGTCCTGTCTGGCAGAGGATGGCATAACTACTTCATGGAGCCTACAGGAAATACTGTCACACATCATCAAATGGGCAGAGCTACACACAAGGAAAGGAATGACTCTGAAAGACAACTTCAGAAGAAAAAAAAAAGCATCTTTTCATGAGGTTCTGTTTTGGGCACTTTATTTTTCCTCCAGGTTTATGTAGCGAATGTTGTAACACACTGAGATTAATTTTCACATAAGACCTATTCTTCCCATGGGAATCAGACATCATTTCAGTTTTTGTTCCTTTCTCATATCAAGACAGTGTACTCCCTAGGGATGATTTGTAGTATAGGTGGAAAGCTTCCCGCAGACAAACACAAAATGAGACAGAAAACTCCAGCAAGCCTTATCATTATCTCTTGGCTCCATTTTATGTGTTCTGGGGCATCTGTGCACTTTGGACCATACTTTAATCGATAAACCTGAGGGAATATAATACACAAAGAAAAGTGAACCCAATAGCTGTATGGCCTATTTACATTTGCTATCAATAGTATTTATGTATTTGTTTATTTATTACACTTATTTTATTATATATTTGTTTATTTATTTTTGAAACAAAATCTTGTGATATAGTCCAGGCTAATCATGTGATAATCTTCCTGTCTCAGTCTCCTGAGGGTTGACAATACAATCAGAATTGTCAACAACTGGCCTGTTGTTGATTTTCTAATAGTCACTTGATGATAACATATCACAATAATATAGTTAGCTTGCTAGAGAATATGCATAATTTTTTCTAATAAGATGGCATATATAATGCAATTTATGAACATAGTTATTATTCTAATGTTAGTAATGTATAAAGTTATATCATGTGATTTGTATGGCCTATATATTTAAGTGTGAACTTCTGGACATACACAACAATGTACATGGTAAACTTCATGCATGCAACAATTCTGCATTTCTTAGGATTGAGTTAATTATGAGATTTAATTGCTATAAAAAGATTTTAGATACACTTACATGACCCAGTATATTTCATTTCCTAATGGGGCTATAAATAATATATTGTGATCCCTACATTTGCTCAATTTTTACTTGATTTAATACATTATCACTAGGGCAAATTGACACCATTTAGAATATTGCATGAGGAGATTATCACACATACTAGTGATGGATTTAGGAGAGGATATGTGAATAGAATTTAGTATTGTTTTGGGTGCACACCAGATTCTCAATGCAACCATGAAGCATAGACTCAGCTCATGCCTATTCTATTTGTTCTCCTACTTTTACTTCCATATTCGTGTCATTTTCAAATAAAACCAATCCATTGTGATGAAGTGAGTGACAGGAATAAAGATTAATATGCGATGATGTTCCTTGACATCAAAATGTAGAGGAGTCAAAGTGTCATTGAAAAAAAAAGATTCAATAAAATGTATAATAATCTAAATGAAAGCACTCCATGATTATTAAAGAAATCGTGTTTCAGAAAGCTATTTTAAGAAAATTAAAGAGCACTGATGACCAGAAGCACAAAGTGTGGGGTATCAAATAAATAATTCAGATAACTCCAACTTTAAAACTACGTTTCACATATACACAGCAGCTAAAAGGCTAGAACGTAAATATACCAATATGTAAATTGTAATTGTTGTTGACAGATAAAATAGGTTATCTTAATTCTATTCTTTTCAGGTTTATTCTCAATTATTTAGAATGATTTTGAATTGATTTTATAATTATAAAACAGCATAAGTTATTCACATGACTCCTTAAAGCTGAAACACATCATCTGAAGGCCACCCAGCATCTGGTGCCACGTCTTCCTCGGGGTGGTAGATTATACGGTGTTGTTCGGAAGTCCTATGTCCCACAAACTCTGAATCTTCATGAACATTAATGAGCGCACATTATCCCAAAATAAACATTGAGATGAAGAAGGACTCTGAGTAGTGAACATTGTATGTTAAATATTTGTTGTAATTATGAATAGCACAATTAATTTCATTTAACGGATGCTTAATAAAATAAGAATAAACTAAGTCCCTAGTTGTCTGGGGTTCATTCAGGTCCCAGTTTAACAATTATTTACATTTGGTATAAACTAATTTACTGTTATTATCATTTTTATTAACGTCATCAATTTCTCTGATTCACTTTCACACATTCAAGAGGAAACAACAACACTAATTTTCCAGGCTGTAATTTCTATGTAAGCATTAAGCCGGTTACATCTCTTATATGAAATTAATTTTTTCTTATGTTAGCTGTTTCAGGTTCAACTCTGATCAAGTGAATTCAAAACTCTCCCTTTCCCCCTAAAATACAAACTTCCAACTCTAGGGTTACTTTAATAGTTTCAAATAAGACGATAATTCATGCTTTTTTATAATATAAGCACATTATATCCTTCAAACTTGAAAATATTATTCTATGATTCTCTTCCTTCCCTTTAAAGAAAAAAAAAGCCAGGTAATAGCAACAGTAAACAGAAACACTGCATCTTCTTAAGGGGTGTGTGTATGTTGAGGGGAGTGTGTGTTGGGGTGGTTTTACAAATATGCTAAAGTCTCCTTTTGGCTCAGAATAAAGCAGTATACCCGGACTACCATAGGAACGGGAGCTGGGCTGTGAGAAGCCATCATCTGAATACACTAAGAAAATGTAAGCAAAAAAATTGCAAATAAAACTGCTTATATTCATGTAACTTGTTTGGCGACAGCCGTATAGCATAAGGAAAGCTGCTATAACTCATAACAGCATCTTGTAATAAAACAGCTCTATGCATCCTTCTCAAACTGCTCAGTGCTCAAATCTCATCAGATGGCTGACTAAGCATTACACTTTGGGACAGTAAATCTGTTTCCAATATGGTCTGCATTCACAGATACTCGCTTTAGTATTCATCCTAAGACACTTCCAGCTAAGTACTTATAAAGAAAGGGTAATCATATATTTAAATATCAGGATGCTATTTTCTCTGTCTATTTTAGTCATCCAGTTCACACTAGAGCGAGACTAAATGGGTCTCAGGCAACCTTCACCGAATGCGACTCTGACTCTCAGCTCTGCTAGCTTGCGCTGAAGCCTCAACTTCCGCTCCCATAATGCCATGCTTTTGCCTCCCAAGAGGTGGAGTCGCTCTGTAGTCTGGGCTTTGCCAGGCTCTTTCTGCCTCACCAGCAGTAGCGTGTTGGTTTCTGGGAGCTCTGACCAAGCCAAACTCACGTCTGTCTGCAGCCTCAGGTCTGGAGCTGTACCACTGACAAAGCCTGTCTCAAGTGAACCATTTACTGACTCTGATTGCCCGTGGCTTACTGTTACCAGCTCAGAGTTGAGGCTCAGAATCCTTTTCCGAGCCCTAAGGTGGGTGAGGCTAACATGAGTAGCAGGTTGGGTTTTAAAGCCATTTACAGACATTTATTCTCAGGGATCCAGCCTGGTTGGCACTTTGAAAGAGATTGCTCTGATGCTGGTGTTGAACCACAGTGATTGGAAGAAGCAGAAGAGGGTATTTGTTCCTTTATTTATCCTTGGGATTGCCCCTCCGAAGCAGGACTATCTACACATGCTTGTTAGGGGAGACAACGAACATCTTCAGAAAGTTTGTTGCAGTTGTTTTTGTTCAGAGCACTCTCCCTCCATGTAGAGAAGTATGTAAGTCCCTGTAATTCTAGGTAATTTGGAATTTTAGGCAGTACTAATGATAATATTGTTGAATACCTTATATATCATATATCTTTTATGAGTTTAAGCGCTGAGTAAGTAGGAATGGCTTGCTAGAGCTCATCCCTTTCACCTACAATGATTGCCCTTAGATGGGTTTTAGGGGGAATACTGTCTTTATTTGCCTAGGTTGGAAACTTGAGGTGTGGAAACCTTGCAACCAGTCCTTTAATCATAACTATGTAATTTCTTTCTCTTTTTTCTTAAGATTTATTTATTTACTTTATTTATATGTATGTATCTGTGAGCCTGCTTGGGTTTTTGTGTAGCATATGCATGTAGGTGCCCATAGAGGCCAGAAGAGGGCAATGGATCCCCTGGAACTACAGTTACAGGCAGTTGTGGGGAGTATGGATGCTGGGAACAAATTCAGGTCCTGAACAAAAGCAATATATTTGGAACTGTGGTGTCATCTCTCCAGGCTCTAGGCCTCATCTCATAAAAGCCATATATCTCCAGACACAGCCTGGTACTACACTTACCAGGAGGGTTTTGGGGATCTTTGGGCTGGAAGCTTTGTGACTTTTCTGCCATGCACTAAGCAGAATTCAGAGGTGAAAGAATATCCACCATGCTACATAGCGTTTTCACAACAGCCTGGCAGGCAGTGTGGAGAGAAGGAAACCACACTTTGGGCATCTTAAATGGGTTATACCTTCTGGATGGCTGGTTTCAGTCTCCTAGCCTGAAGTTCCCCTCAGTTCAATGACTACACACGACTATGTTTGAGTGGATAGCACCTTTCAAATACATTTATAGGGTGATTCATATTATTCAGGCATTTCATCCAAGGTAGGCATTTGAAGTAATAGTCACTCTTTTTATGGATGTTTGTCATTAATGATCCTCATTGTCAAGATGATGCTTTCTGGGGCTGGAGAGTAGTGTGTAAGAGTACTTGTTCCTCTCGCAAAGGACCCAGGTTTGGTTCCCAATACACATCTTGGGCAGTTCACAATCATAGCCAACTTTAGCTCCAGGGTTATCTGATATACTCTTCTGGCTTCCGCAGGCATCTGACACATGTATGATGCACACTCATGCAGACAGACAAAGCACTCCTACCTATGCCTAAAACAAAAGTCAACATCTTTAAAAAAGAGAACACTTTCTTTAGGTACGAAGACATAAATAGAAGAGGAATCATCTAGTCCAGAGAGCCTCTCTTAATGTGCCGTGGCTTACTGTAAATGGATCTGCTTAGAGTTGAGTATTTCTGGTTTACACTGCATGCTCTTCTACTGATGAGAAGGAATGCAGGAAACTCGAATCTGTGCAGGTCAAAGCCTGAGCATGAACAGCTGGGTTGGAGAAACCAGGCAGGCGGCTCTGTATGCTGAGCTCTCACCTCTCTGGCCCTCGCTCTCTGTTCACACAGGAAACACCAGGAGAACAGCAAAGGTGGCCAGAGAGGTTTAGAGGAAGGTGGGTGAGGGCATAATGAAAAGATGGCAGCAGCTACAGGCAAAAGGTGGCCTACCCTATTACTTAGCGAGAGCAGGGAGGCAAGAAGGGTCTCCTTTTGTTCACGGAAGGAGAAAGAACTGGCCAAAAATAAAAGAGAGAGAGAGAGAGCGACAGCAAGGCAAGCTAATATCCACAGCCCCATGACATAATAGCACTTATGTGGACATGGCCAACCAGAGGAAAGGAGTTTCACCTGGTGCCTCGAACGTCTCTTTACCATTGTTAGGATATAAGCAGATTCTCTATTTGATGTCAAGGTCAACCGTGTGAACTGAGAAACCACAATGAACTCACCCAGCAGGTGACGGAGCTGAATGACTATCAAACTAGAAACAGGCAGAAAGCAGGGCTTTACCTCTAAACCCCGGAGCATATGTTCCCCTAGCTGTCACACGGAGCTCCCAGAGATGCCTTTTCTTCATCTTTCAAATTTGTGGTGAGCGTTCACTGGTCCCTAAGGGCCTGCCTGGATCTAATGTGCCAAGGACATGGCATCTCTGAATTTCCAGGCCCTCATCAGCTCTGGTACCCAGAGAAAGAGCATCTGTCACATCAATGACACCACATTTGGATCCCGCCCTTTTATTTTTCTCCTGCTAAGGTGTTTAATGCTGACAGTATAATAGAATAAATCACAGCCATCAGAGCTGGGAGTGACACCGGCCACACACATTAGAGATAAACAGTCAAAAATCACTCACCCATGCCTTCCCCTTTGCCCGAAGCCTCTGCTGTCTGACAACACTAAGCTTGAACTCCGATTTCCATCTGGCTGCACAGATCAGAGCGCCAAAATAACCCTCTGCATCGTCCTAATGGCTGTAATGATAACTTTGCTCTCCGGCAGCCTTCCTGCCCACACCGTCTCAACATATGGATTGGATTCCTTCCCTCCGGCAAGTGTTGAGGGAAATATGGGTGTTACATAGTCGGTCAACAAACAATTTGCAGCTGTGGCTCCAGTCAGATCGCCAAGGTGTAATTCTCTTTCCACACCTTACATACAAATTACTTGGCCTCCATCGAGCAACTCAACCTTGGTTGTCCTTGAGCAAAACAGGCAATTGTTCTGGACCAACTTCAGAGAACACAGGGATGCCTATAGAAACCACCCCGAAAATTCAACCAATTAACATGCCTTTCACTGCTCTCTGGGTCAAATGAGATCAGAGAAGTGTGGAGTGCTGTGGCATCGGTAGACCCATCACGGTGAAGAGAGGAAACTCCAGAAGGACCTGATAAGTGATGTGAATGGTGGGTACCTTAAAGATAACATTTTTCCTCTTCCTCCCCTATCTCTGATAGTAGATTGATGCATGTAGCCTGCAAGAGAAGTACTTACACCTCTTAAAGTGAATGATGACAAATATTATTATTAAAACATTTTTATAAGTTGCTTGATGCGATGCTTAATTTTGCTTGTTGATTGAATTTGGAATCTACTAAGCGACACATGCCTACGGGTGGATCTGTAAGGGCAATTCCTGGAAGAAGTAACTGAAGGGGCTAGATGTTCCCCCAGAGTGGTCAATACATTCTGCTAGGAGCATAATTTTAGTAGATCCCAGGGGAAACTTGCGTTTCGCCTGCTGCATTTGTATTTATTCCGCCATTGCTATGGTTGCTCTCATTCTTCACTGGCATGGGAGCCAAGTTTCTTGAGACTGACAATGGAAACGGAAGAGTAGTAGTGTCTCTTCAGAAATCATTGATGTCATGAGCCCCAGAATGGATCTGTTGAGGCCTCTCTCTTCCCATGCTAAGCAGCTACCATGTTCTCAGCCTCTCCAGAAGGAAGGCAGTCATTGTGGGATTATCCAGGACACCACTTATTGATTATCCCATGAGTATTAATACAATTACTGTTAGGTTTTGAAGTAGTTAGAGGACCAAATGGGTTAATAGAAAGACCTTGTAAAGGTGTTCTGATATCTGAAGCTGAGATTATGGTATACACCATTAGTTATGCTTTTGTTAACCTCCCAATAAATGCTCAAGATACATAAAAAGAAATGAAATTTGATGTGGTGGCACATGACTTTAATCCCAACACTCAGGAGGCAGAGGCAGGCAGATCTCTGTGAGTTCAAGGCCAGCCTGGTCTACAAGAGCTAGTTCCAGGACAGGCTCCAAAGCTACAGAGAAACCCTGTCTCAAAAAACCAAAAAGAAGCCGGGCGGTGGTGGCGCACGCCTTTAATCCCAGCACTCGGGAGGCAGAGGCAGGTGGATCTCTGTGAGTTCGAGGCCAGCCTGGACTACAAGAGCTAGTTCCAAGACAGGAACCAAAAAGCTATGGAGAAACCCTGTCTCGAAAAAAAAAAAAGAAAAAAGAAACGAAATTCATGGTGTCTTTCTTTCAGGTATCAAGCAGGGCCGTTCTAGGAAATGTCCAAGTTATCTAGGTTCAGAGGTGCAGCTCACTGTATTACGGATGAGAGTCTGTTGGGTCTTGGAAAGCCATCTCAAAATGGAAAATCTTGCCTTCCAGTGATCATTCCCAAACTACACTAGAAGAGAAAAAAATGACAAGCATGGGAGGAAAGGGCATTAGGTCGGGGGATGCAGATGGAGGCCTTGGGAATGGGCGCCTTCCTTCCAGACTCTGGTACATGAGGGGAATCCCTTGTTCCATGCATGCTGATTAAATATCTACCAGCACTGTGCTGACTGCTGCTGAGGGAGCAGAGACATTGTGCGGCCTGCAGGAAACTTATGAAGCCTGTGTATGGCTTCCTACTGTGCACTTTGTGAGATCTGACACGGTGGCTTCAAAGAGGGAAAACAATGTTAGACTTTCCTGACATGCCATGAGAAATCCCTTATGAACTGAAGGCACCAGCAGAAGCTACAATGCTAGGAAGGCAATTTTATGTTTTTACGGCATTTATGCCACTCTGAAACCATTCTAAAATGAAAAGCTTATTAAAATTCTCCTAAAAAGCCAACCAAGCCACATATGTAAACAGAAAAGCACCAAGGTTCCTTCTGTCAAACAATTTGAAACGAGCGGGAAACCTTATAAAGTTTAGTCATATTTAGTCAAGGATTATATTGTTGGTGCAAGTCAAGCCCCATGCTTTTTCAGTCAAGCTGCCGTGTCCTGAATCACAGGCACCACATGGGCAGTCTCAGGGACGTTGTCACCGCCCGATCGAGTCTTCTCTTGGCCCACACAATGACTCTGAAAATGAATTAGCTCCTACTGGTCTTAACCTGATTGACGCCTTCAGCAGAGACCGATGCGAAGGCTTGGGAACAAGTTGTTCCTTTGGGAAAGATTTGAAAGAGCAGCGTGAGGGGCAGGAGCAGAAGCCGAGAAGGAGGGAAATCCAATCCAATGATGACTCACAGAGCTGCTCACAGCCGGGAGGACCTCTTGGGAATGGAACTAGGATTTTCCATGGAGCCTTGAGCCCTGCATGGAGGAATGAGGGGAGGCTATTTATCATGCCTATCCCAAGTTCATCTTTTAGTTTCTTAAATCAAGAAAGCGCCCAGCTGCTGACTCCCCTGAACTCCTGGGGTTGCATCAACTTCACTGACCGGCCCACAGGGACATTCTGCCCTTCATTAGCAGGAAAGACCAGGGCAAGAGGCAAAGTCAGGATGTCACTAGAAGCTTACTTGCCTTAAAAGCTAGAGATTTCATGAATAAATTCCTGCTTTCCTCCTTTCTTCCAAAGTTGGACGACCTAGTTGAATTAAACGAGAATTCCACAATGAAGATGATGTGATTTTCCTAAGAGGTACCATCTGGACAGGTGTGCTCCAGATGAGAGCAGTCTCCAGCACATCATGTACACGCAAGCCTATCCTGTTTTATCTGTCTGTCTGTCTGTCTGACCTGCTGAGCCCCTGTGATGAGGAAACGTTCTGTCTCTGTTGCAACGGCCCTTACTCTTAGTACACCCTCATTCCAGAAAGGAGGTAGACTTACTACTTGTGACACCCTTTTCTGACATCCTCACTTCTCAATAGGAACGCAGCTAGCCTGTACCTCTTCCCATGGAGGTACCACATTCATCATTGCTGCTTTGACTTGGAGGATGTTGGATCAATTAACATAATTAATTGATTATGAACTACATCCCCAGCCAGGTGCTCAAATTAAATCTCCACTTATAATGTTTAACAGCAAGCAAGATGAGGAGAAGCAGAGCAGATATAAGAATCAGGCCACCTGTTCCTTCTGCCTCAAGAGCAGAGGAACATGGCAAGAGAATAGCTTGTATTGCTTCCGGGGCCGGCACATGGCAGGTCACAGTTGTACAAACACTACAGTGCAGGCTTCTGGTTGGGTTGAAACCCAATAAAAATTAGAGTTGATTTAACAAATCTATATGGATAGGCTTCTACATGAAAAATGAGGCTTGAAGTCACTATATTAAGAATGGGGCCTATAGCCCTGAAAGCGCCATCTGTCACCAAAGAAGAGGTTAGATTAGGAAGTGTGTCCTTACAGACATAGGATAATGCACTTAAATCTGATTTATATTTATGTTTATATGTTTATACAAAATGTAGCCCTTAGAAGCTGGAGGGATAAGCTTAGTCTATAAAGTGCTTGCCTGATATGCACAAGGACCTGAGTTTGATTCCCCCAGATAACACCAATAGTGGTACCACATGCTTTTGATTCCAGTGCTGGGGAGTTAGACAAGGGTCAGACACAGTCTGAGCAGTATACTCAGTATGGTGAGCGACTCTGTGTTAATAAATGTTTAAAAACTGAGCAGTACTCGAGGAACCATACTAGAACAATACACACACAGGCACACATGCGCACCATGCCACACCCTAAAGAAATTAAACAAATCCATATAATTTTGTTAAAGTCTCTTCCCTTAGGTCATCATCTCACATCCTACCCCTTCATGTGTAGGAAGCTGTGATGTCAGTGGCCTTCAGGTGGGCTCCAAACACTGGATTTTTAAACTCTCCAAAGCAGCAGAAACCCCACAACCAGTCCAGAGGCAGAGACGGCCTGGAGTGTGGCCAGGCTCACAGCCTCCTCAGTACTCAGCTCTGACAGCTGGGTCTTGTGTGTTGGCCTCCCTGCCGCTCTATCCCTGGCTTTCCGAAGCGGAAAGTGTTAACTGGGTCAGCTGTGTGAAGAGCTTTTGCAGTGCAGACACTGTCAGGGGACAAGCATTAACTTGAATGCCACTGTTTATCTAAGGAGAATTTGAACCCAAGGCTGCCAGGTGAACAGGGGTCCTTTTAAAGCTGACGGTGAGCCCCCTGAATCCACAGTCACTTGGGGAGAGATTAGTTTGGCCTATAGATATTTCTGCTGCGGTTGCCTGGAATTTTCTTTGTAGGACATTACAAGTAATACTTGCCCCCCGACCCCATGACTCCTGTAAGTGTTCCACCTGCGACATCTAGATCCAAAGAAACAAATTCAACCCCCTGGAATTACTCTCCAGATGCATTCAGCACTTTGGTTCAGAGTGCTACAAATAAAATTAGCGCTGTAATTCCCAGCACGTGGGGCAGATCTTAACGGCACAAGGACACACGGAGAAGCCAGCATTACTCCGTCAAGGTGGCTCTGGACATAGGCGAATTTAAAAGAAAGTGCTTCAAAACTATTTTTAAAATAAAATGCATCCCACTGGGGCTGCAAGTGCCCATTGCCGACTATTCATAAATCAGGGAACAAAGGGAAGCCTCCCATTCTCCGTCTCTGGCCAAAGGAAAAGAGCCAGAAGTGGATGAGGTTGAGCTGAAAACACAATACAGCCCACCTGACTCTCTCTGTTGATTCTTTCTTGTTCTTGAAAAGATGTTTCTGTCTTGGGGAAAATGCATTAAGCACAATGCTCACAGTAACTTGGGCAAAAAATATTCCAAATATTATAAAAGGCTGTTGAACATTATTAGATAAGTCTGTGCTGCAGTTATTTTTAATATCTTTGTGCACATTCGATATTTGCTCGGATGGTTCCCAGCAGAGATTTACAACCGAAGGAGACCTGACTTGAGGCTGAGTGGGGAGGAAGGCAGCTAGTGCTGGAGTCAGAGTCTGGCTACAGCGGCAGAGTAGGAGCCTGTGAGCCGTGCATGCCAATGAAGGTGCGCACGCACGGAGCGAATGAGAACACAGATTCATTCTGGGGGACACACAACAGCCCACTCCTAGCATGTCTCCGGGGATGCTTCTGGGATTGCCAGAGCTGAAAATTAAATTATAAGCCTCAAACATGACACTGAAAATGTAATGTTTCCTCTAATACTCTCAGTGTCGTGAGTCATCCGTTGTTGGGGCTGCATTAGCCATGGATCCAGGCTGCAGGGCATAATGAGGCAGACCCTGACCACTACTCCACTAATCACTGTCCACATTTTCCTCAAGTTTCCAGTGAGAGAGGTGCCCCATGGCGGAGCATATATACTCTGAGGTTCCCCAAAGATGCTCACAAGAGGTGACACCAGCCAGAAGAACGATAGCATTTATTCTGTCACCAGTACCCAGACCGGAGACTGTAGTTCAATATGTAAGCATCATGTCCTACAGTAGGAAACATTCATGCTGGCCTCTCATCCTGTAGATTGTGGTCCTGCCAGGCTGAACAGACATCTGGACAGACAAGCAGACAATGATGTTCTTTTCTGTGCTTTAAATAATTCTCATTTGAAAGGGAGACAAGGCATTAAAAAAGCAAATTTTAATGCAGTTATATCCATACATAAAAGCAGGACAGTGCAGGGTACTTTACTTAGCTCCTATTCATGAATAGTCTCAGTAAACTAAATCTAAGTCAGCTAAGACTCTCTGAGATAACACAAAGGCAGCCCGATAATATGGAAGGCACAAAGTATCATCAAAGAGATAACCCACAGTTGAAGCTTCTTGGAGTGAATAGGTTTGGAATAGACAGAGAGTCTGGTATTCTACTAGGAACAAAATAAACTATGAAATGAACATTTGTCTCACACCTTTCCCCTCTGTCTCTTCTCTCTCCTTGTCTATCTCTTTCAATAAAAAAAATCTACTCTCTCTCTCTCTCTCTCTCTCTCTCTCTCTCTCTCTCTCTCTCTCTCCCCCTCCCCCACCTCCCCGATTCTACCACTATATCTATGAAACACTGGAGAGTAGATGCTGAACTGGAGACCTTTGACCGTTTAGGTCAGTGCCCTATTTGGGAGCCACGTCTTCAGTCTTTCCGCCTTTCAACGTTCTACCTCAATCTGTAGGCTAAATAAAACTTACTTTGAAGACAAACATGACCTGTGTCTATAATACTTGTGACCTCTGGCTCAGGTGAAAAAAAAATCAGGCTGACTCTAATTATTGAGGTAGGAAATAAAGCAATAAAGCTGACATTTGGAATGAGAGATCAAGCACAGCCAGGCACAGTGTGGAGAGTGTAGGGAGGCTATTCCAGTGTGCCATCAAGCACAGCCAGGCACAGTGTGGAGAGTGTAGGGAGGCTATTTCAGTGTGCCATCAAGCACAGCCAGGCGCAGTGTGGAGAGTGTAGGGAGG